>NC_090816.1:130767767-131367767 GCF_000390325.3 Nicotiana tomentosiformis | reverse complement strand
CTACTTTAGGTACAATTCTATAAACGGTAAATAAATCTCTTGATTTACTGATTAACGATCCCTTATCGATACGTGTCGTGATTTCCGCCGTAATATCCGACCGGTTACGGATATTACGACGTTCTGTTGGCTATGATAACAATGTTTCTTCGAACTCGTTCGAGGCTAGGACCGATTTTGGGATCATGATTTTGATATTCTTCGAAAATAGGCGTTCTTCCCCCGGGTTCTAACCCGTGGGACTTGGGGTCGATTTTCAACCCTTTATTTCCACGTTTCGAGCCTAATCTACCATGTTGCAGGCGAACTCGATTTTGGTTATATCAGTACAAATGGAGCACATACCACGAAAAATATTTCATCTAATTAGAAAAATATACTTTTAAACGTGTGGAATATACTCCTCTAATTTTAAATTCAAGGAGAGGAGTATAGGTTCATGTGAACTCATATCCTAAGACCTAGATACGCCCCTGCACCCAAATGCCTATAAATTGGTAGTTGTTAGGACGAACGAGGATCATTGAATATCGAGTGTCAAACACTTAACTCTCCTCGTATGATCCATTTAATAGCAAACTACAACACACACACATATATATATATATATATATATATATATATATATATATATATATTTTCTTAGATAATTTATGTGATTGTCTTTAAACTAAGACTCCTTGATTCACTTCACTATGTTGAGGAAGCATTGTATCATCTTTACTGTTTGCCATTTTAGTTGCATCACTTTACCTTAATGTATTATATATTGCTAATGCCTTGTTTGATTACAACTAATGGTAGATAATTTTCTAACACCTTGTTTGCTAATGCGTTGTTCTTGAATTATTCTCCTGATCTCGTATTTCCTTATTCTTAGACTTCTATTATTATTTGATGCTTACTCTGCTCCGATTTTTCTATTTAGCCTGTTATTGTTAATGCTTCTTTGGTCATGTCGTCTTCGCTATCTCCTTGCTATATTTCCATGTGGACCTAGTTGTACTTATGCAAAGTTGCTTTTTTTCTTCTTTTTTGTGTATGATCACTATATAGGTAGAAATCTGTCTCATTACTTGGGACTAACATCGAGAAAAGAGTCAGCTGAGGTCGATCAGGAGATGGCAAAGCCCGTGGGCGAGAAGCAAAAGATGGTTGATATTGTGTATTGCAGAAAGAGCTGTAACGGCTAGTTTATTAGGGCAGGATATTAAAGAGAAAATTCTGTTGGATATTTTTAGTACTTGTACTATTAGGGTTTATTGGGGGTATGTCCCAAATAAATAGAAAAGAAGATAAGGAATAGAGGCGTGTGATATTCACGGGATAAGAAAACTTTTCAGAAGAAGAATCTCTCTCTAGCAAAGATACAAACATTACATTTCATCAAGATCCTTGCTCATATTATTCCATACTTTTCAATCAGATCCGAGAATAGTTCAAACATTCTAAGATTTATCTGTCACGCATCATTGTCAGGAGGAACAATCATCTAACTCATTCATTATTGGGTGAATCATTCCTTCTATTTACTTAAATGTCATTTATTGTTATTTATTGGTTACACCTCCATTATTGCTCATACTTTTTGAATATTTAATGCACGATATTATTAATCCCCCACTGGATCAGCCCCACATTATCCGTATTTTCAAGATCCACGTTTAGAAATATTATTATTAACTAGGTTTAATCTAACATTACATAAATATAAAGGTTTAACCAAAAGTTATACTTTTTGGTCAAACAATTTAGCGCCGTCTGTGGGAATTTCCTAGTTAAATTTTTAGTTTCCTCTAGATCTAAAACTAACATGGATTGCTAACGTAAAACAAAAAAGAGACCAAGAACAAGATTCCCTTTCTTTGTATACACAGATCTAATATGGCAGATAATAGAGAAGAAAGAGTGAGAATAATGAGAGACCTCCCAACCAACCTCATGAGCATCATCAATGAGAGCTCTAAAGCAGTGGATGAGGACGCAACGCCCAATGCCTCCCCCAGGCGAGGCGGGTCACCCCCCTCACTGTAGCATCATGAAGTCTCTTGATAAGGGAGCCTCCATATCTGTGATGGAAGAGACGCCACCAGTAGTAAAAAAGCATTATGAGGTTTGGCTAACTGACACGCTAACCAACGTCCTCCATAAGCCCATTTGGGACGCGACTACTGAAAGCACAAGGACTTGCGTTATACCACCAACATACGAGCAACATAAGCAACTTACTCCTCCTCCTGCAACGACGAGTATTACTCACAATGTTGTGAACAATGCAGGTGACGATACTCTCGCGGCCATTCTGAAAAGGATGGAGGAAATGAAAAATGAGAACAAGGTACTTCGGGACCAAATGAGAGAACACCAAGAAAGTGTCGATAAAATACCGGGCGCTCCTAAGCTCTTGCCGAAGAGAGACGTCGGTCGGTTCGTAGAGCAGACGTACATCGATGATGCCGCCCCACATGCCATACCAAAGACCTTCAAAATTCTACCCTACCTAAAATTATACGATGGTACGACTGACCCCGAAGACCATGTGACCCACTACGTCACCGCCGTGAAAGGCAATGACCTCACCAAGGAACAAGTATCCTCCATTTTGTTGAAAATATTCGGCGAGACCCTCACTGGAGGAGCATTAACATGGTATTCATAGCTGCCCGCGCATTCCATTGAAACATTCGAAGAAATGGCCGACAAGTTCGTAACGGCCCATGCTGAGGACAAGAAGGAAAAACAGAGAGTAAATGACATATTCGCTATCAAAGAGTTGTCGAGAGAAGGATTGAGGGACTTCCTCGTCCGATTCAATCGAGTAAGAATGACCTTACCGAACGTATCGGAAGGGATGGCTGTCGCAGCTATCCAAAGTAGGCTGAGCAGAAATGGTTCAAGGGAAGCAAGAAAGTTATTAAGTCGGCTTATAAAGTACCCCGTACCCCCCAACAACTTGGGACAAAATACATAATGCATATTGTGCCGAAGTTCGAGCAAACGAGGATGACCTCAATGGGCCGACCCACCGACTGACCTTAGTGCAAGCAGAATCTAGGAAATATCGAAGAAATGATATCATAAGAGATCTCGCGACCTCGCGACCCAACCGTGAATATCATCTCCCATATGTCAGAACCACCGCCGCATCCTCATCCCGCCATGAATAGGGCCCATCCCGATCAAGAATAGGGACTCACTGGAACGAGAGAGGTGTTCCCCATTTATTATCCGCTGACAATTTTTGTGTGTCACTTATAGAAATAGTCTACGCCTTGGAGAAGCTCGGACCAAAGGTGAAGTGGCCACAAAAGATGAGGTTAGACCCGAATACCAGAAAATTAGACGCCCTCTGCGAGTACCATCAAGAGCAAGCACACAAAATCGAAGATTGCATCGCCCTAAGACAGGAGGTCGTAAACATGCTACGACAGGGACACCACAAAGAATTATTGAGTGATTGGGGAAGGACCAACTTTGCCAGAGGACGTGAACAACATCAAGGGCCACCGAAACCACCCTCGCCGGCCCGCACCATCCACATGATCATCGGTGGAGGGGACAACGCTTCCATCAACAGCGTGAAGTTCACCATAACCCACAAGCTCAAACGGTCGATCACCCACAGACGGTATGATGAACTCGAAGAAAGTTTCATATTCGATAAGTCATACACCTACGGGTTGGCCTTCCCTCACTATGATGCTCTTGTTATCACTTTACAAATTTTAGATACCGATGTGAGACGGATTATGGTAGACGATGGGAGCGGCACATGCATTATCCATCCACGAGTACTTGCACAAATGAAACTCGAGTATAAGATAGTGTCGCACTACATCACACAAACAGGTTTTAACAATATAGTTTAGCGAACATACGGCGAGATCACACTCTTCGTCCTAGCCGGTGGCGTCACTCTGGAAACCACATTCCATATCATGGACCAGGACACAGCATAAAATACCATAATGGGGCAACCATAGATACACACCATGAGAGCCATCCCATCCAGCTAGTACCAACTCATCAAATTCCCAATTCCATGGGGAATATTCAGTATATGAGGGGAACAACGCACATCCCAGGAATGCTACCACATCGCCTTAGACTGTATGGCCACCCAACAAATAAACGATAAAGAAAAAGAGGCATAGCAATCAACAGGGTTGAGGTTGATGTGTGATGACAGTGAGGACGTCATCAGAGACCCAGATATGGTCGAGGCTGCAAGATCGACCATAGAGGACCTCGACCCCGTTCAGTTAGACAATAACGACAACAGCAAGAAAGCTTACATCGGTTGTAAACTTCAAGAATCGGGTAAGTTTCATGAATTTTTAACTGATATCGCGGGCTTGTTTGTTTTTAGCCATGCAGATATTCCAGGTATCCAAAGGAAAGCGCCACACACAAATTGAACGTCGATACATTCCACCCCCCGGTGAGGCAAGTTCAGCTCCACAATTAATGATGCAGTACGCGAAGAAGTGGAAACATTGTTGGAAAATGGATCTGTTAGGAAGTCGAAGTACCCCCAATAGGTCGCCAACGTAGTCATGGTGAAAAGGAAGAAGGGAAAATGACGGATGTGCGTAGATTTCACTGACCTGAACAAAGCTTGCTCCAAGGATTCATTTCTATTACCCCATATCGACCAACTCATCGACACAACGACCGGGAATGAACTACTAAGCTTCTTGGATGCCTACTCGGGAAATAATCATATCCTCATGGAGGAAGAGGATCAGGATAAAACCACCTTCATCACCCACCAGGGGACGTACTGCTACAGGGTCATGCCCTTCGGACTGAAAAATGCGGGGGCATCTTATCAAAGGTTGGTGACAAAGATGTTCAAAGACCAACTTGGTAAAACGATGGAAGTCTATATAGACGACATGCTGGTCAAATCCAAAAGGAAAGAAGATCACATCGACCACTTGAGAGAAACCTTCAGCATACTCAGGAAATACAGAATGAAACTGAACCCCAAAAAATGTGCATTCGGCATAGCCTCAAGAAAATTCTTGGGTTTCCTAGTATCACAGCGAGGTATCGAGGTCAATCCTGACCAAATCAAGGCCATCGAAGGGATACCCGGGCACTTGACCACCAAAAAATAGGTTCAGAGGTTGACTGCCTGTATCGCCTCCCTTTCAAGGTTTATTTCACGATACTCTTATATGTGCCATAAGTTCTTCGGCATACTCAAAAAGGATAACATCCTCCAATGGACCCCTGAGTGCATCCAAGCCTAGAAGGAATTAAAGGTGTACTTGACATCGCCACCGTTGCTTCCGAAACCAGAATCGGGATAGCCCCTCCTGATCTATCTCGTCGTGTCCGAAATATCTATGAGTGCAGTCCTGGTCCGAGAAAATAAAGGTACGCAATATCCCATCTATTACATTAGCAAAACACTAGTCGATACCGAGACAAGATACCCCCATCTCAAAAAATTGGCTCTAGCCTTAATCGTAGCTTCACGAAAGCTTAGACCATATTTCCAATACCACCCCATCTTGGTCGTCATGACTTTCCCCTTACGAAGCATTTTGCATAAACCCGAGCTATCGGGCAGGTTGGCCAAATGGGCCATCGAGTTGAGCGAGCATGATATCACATATCGGCCGCGAACAGCGATAAAGTCACAGGTCCTTGTAGACTTCGTCGCCGACTTCAGTGCAAAAATAATGCCCGAAGTCGAAAAAGAAGTCGTCCACGCTTCTCCCGAAACACAAGACCTCTGGGTCCTGTACACTGATGGCGCGTCTAATGCGTTAGGGTCTGGGCTATGACTCGTACTCAAAGTTCTAATAGGCGAAGTGATTCGCCAGTCCATAAGATGCCCAGACATGACTAACAACGAGGCCGAGTATGAGGCCGTAATTGCAGGATTAAGACTAGCACTCAAATACGGGGTGAAGAGGTCAACTCGTGGTCAACCAAGTCATAGGGACTTTCCAAATCAAGGAACAAAGGTTACAAAAGTACCAGACCGAAATCTGCAAGCTGCTACCTGAGTTCGACGAATGTCAACTCGACCATATCCCCCAAGCACAGAATACCGAGGCGGGCGGTCTTGCTAAATTAGCTGCAGCCACCAAAAACATTACAACCGGATAAAGAAATGTGGTCTGCCTTCTCCACTCATCGATAGATCAAATCAAGGTAAAAACCATAAACCTGACTTGGGACTGGCGCAACCATATTGTTACATATTTGCAGGATGGCGTACTCTTAGATGATAAAAAAGAGGCCAAGAAACTCTAAATGCAAGCAGCCGGATACAACATCATTCATAAAGACCTGTACAAGAAGACGTATGGCAGACCTCTAGCGAAATGCTTAGGCCCGAATCAGACATGGCGCGTCCTTAAAGAAGTACACGAAGGCCATTGTGGAACTCACTCCGGCAATCGAGCTTTGGTTAGATGCCTCATACGGGCAGGGTATTACTGGCCCACCATGAAAAGGGAGGCCGCGGATTTCGTGAAAAAATGTGAGCAATGCCAGAAGTATTACCCAATGATTCACCAAGCAGGAGAACACCTACACTCAGTGACTTTCCCTTGGAAGTTCATCAAATGGGGAATGGACGTCATGGGCCCCCTCCCGGCTGGACGAGGTAACGTACGGTTTCTTTTGGTTTTAGCTGAATATTTCTCTAAATGGGTAGAAGCGGGAACATTCACCCAAATACGCGAACAGGAAGTGATCGCCTTCATATGGAAAAACATCATATGCCGTTTTGCTCTCCCCAAAGAGATCAGCTACGACAACAGACCCCGATTTGCGGGAAAAAAGGTCGCTGAGTTTTTCAAAAAATGGCACATCAAAATAATACTCTCAACTCCATACCAACCCGCTGGCAACGGGCAAGCGGAATCCTCTGGGCCGAAAATATTACCAGAAGAACTTTAGGCCTACCGAACAATGCCAAAGATGAGCACAAAAGAGACATCATACTCATTAGTCTATGGGACTGATGCAGTAATATTGGTTGAGGTTAGGGAGCCCAGCCTAAGATACTCCCACAAAAACGGACCCCGGAAAGATGACAACAGAAGGCAGGAGCTCGACGAAGTCGAGGAACGAAGAGATATGGCCTACGTAAGAATGGTTTCCCAAAAGCAACAAGCAGAATACTATTATAACAAAAAGGCAAAGATCGATCCACTCAAAGTCAGGGACTACGTGCTTAAAGCTAAAACACAAGCAATCAAAGACCCACGGGAAGGCAAACTAGGAACAAATTGGGACGGTCTGTACAAAATCAAAGCAATGGCGAACAAAGGGTCATTCCAACTAGAAACAAAAGGAAAGCGACTACCAAACAACTCGAATATTACACACCTCAAGTACTTTAATTTTTAAAAGATGAAGCGTCCCCAAAGTCGTACTCTTTTTCCCTTACTTGAGTTTTAACCCAATTGGGTTTTCTCGAGGAGGTTTTTAACGAGGCGATGAAGGGGACACTTCAGGATTGAAGTGCGCACAGACGAAGACACAAGACAGCTAGTTCATTGCTCGACCTCTCAATACTTCTCCAGGTCGACCAACGAAGGGACTGGATAGACTGGGACTGGGACTGAAATGCCAGCCAATGCCCGGAAAATATGTAAATTTCTCTAAGTGTATGAACAAAACACAAATGTATGAAGTTTATTTATATTTTCTCCAAATGTAAAACCAAATAAACGTTGCCTTAAAATAATACCGCCGACAAATGCCACACCTAGAGCCACACCAAATCGGCCCTCGGCCATAATCAAGTACAGGTTATATTACCTCGTTCGAATCTATACCTAACCAACGCTCGGTCATAATCAAGCATAGGTTATATTCAACCTCGTTCGAATCAATACCTAACCGACCCTCGGCCATAATCAAGCATAGGTTATATTCGACCTCGTTCAAATCAACACCTAATCGGCCCTCGGCCATAATCAAGCATAGGTTATATTCGACCCCGTTCAAATCAATACCTAATTGGTTCTTGACCCTAAATAAGTATAGCTTATATTCGACCTCGTTCGAATTAACACCTAATCGGCCCTTGGCCATTTCTAAATATAGGTTATAGTCGACCTTGTTCAAATCAACACATAATCGGCCCTCGGCCATAAATAAACATACGATATGTTCGACCTCGTTCGAACTAGCATCTACTGGCCCTCAACCATGATCAAACTTAGGTTTTGTTTCGACCTCATTTGACCCTACTCGAGCTAAGTTATTACGACTAAGGAAACCAAGGCACCAAGCAACAAAACCAAAAAGCACACAAACTCGAACAGAAGAAAAAAGAATCAGGTACAAATAACAAAAAAGGTATTTCATACTTAGAATATTTTTTACAAAGGCTCGAAAAGACGTCCACAAAAAATGCACAAGTCTGCGGCAAAACAAAAAAGAAGGAAAAGAAAAGCTAATAATCGCCTCCTGGCCCAGCAGCGCCATCGGCCTGATCGCCTAGGCCATCCCCATCTTCCCCTTCACAATCACCATCGCCATCAAGATACTCATCCTCATACCAGGCGTCATCTTTAATCCGATCCACGCATGCATCCTCCTCATCGTCACCGGCCTCCGATGTAGCAGGATCATAGCCACAAGCGACCCGAGCTCCACGTGCCTTAACACGAGCATCCTCAAGGAAGGTTTGTGAAACGGTTCCCGCCCTCATTAGATCTCTGAATATATCTAGCTGGGCCTCGGCGTGAATCCACTCCTCGTATAAATCTCGAGGAACATCAAGGAAATTAGAAACGCGAGAAGAGGATGGTTGGGCTAATAATTATGTCTTCTCTGCCTCCAGAGCGGTGACTCGATCACAAAGGCCAGAAGTCTCTTTCTCTAATTCTCCAATCCGTTCATCAAGCCGTTTTTCTTTGAGTCTGGCCGTCTCCAAGGCATTCTCACGCTCGAAACGAAGAACGTGGATTATGATCTTTAAAGCCTTCTTCTTCCTCATAGCCCCCCGACCGAGCCAACTCCGCCTACTCGAGATCTGCTTCCTTCTCAGCGAACTCGCCACTTAATGCATCTATTTTGAATTCATACTCCTCGAGCTCAGCGCGCAACGAGACCACCTGGGCTTGGAGATCGCCGCACTGGGCATCGACCCCCCAACTAACCTCCAGCTCCTCTTCTTTATCCCTTAGCTCCCCCTAAAAAATGCTGCATTTTTCGATGACCTTCACCAGCTCATCATCCTTTTCCTTCAGCTCGTCTCGGAGAGCTTAGAAATTGCTGCCCTCGCAAAATCGCTTACAAATCTCGCGATACTTACCACGGTACTCGTGGTATTTTCGCTCCTTCTTCAGAAAAATAGCCTTACGCCTCTCCTCTCTTCGAGTGCTTTCAATTTCCAAAATCACAGTCTGAAAGAGAAAAAAAAATGGAGAGTGAGAATGAAGCATAAACTTTGAACTTGATAAACAAAAATGAAAGAGGTCAAAAGGCTTACCCTGAGAGCGAGGCCGGCTATGCTCCTAGAAAAGGTAGCGTCATCCAGCTTTTCAAGGGTTTTACCTTCACATCGGAACAGAGGGGACCAGGGTTTTACCTCCTAGAATAGATCCTCGAACTGAAAAAGAATGAAGGTTATCACTATCGAGAATAAACTGCAACAAGTAAGTGACTATGAGGTCGAGATAGCAAAAATCTGTACAGAAGAACGCATCGTCCAAGGAAGAAGCAGGCCCGAACTTCTTGAGAAAGCCCAGCCATTCACGAATCCCCACAATGTGAGGCAGAACCCGACCAACCCAGTTCGAAATGTCCCCAACCAAATGAGGGGGTGTAGTCTTGGTTGTACAAAGAAGAAATAGGATGTCAGAGCCGGCAACCAATACAGATAAAGTATTGTTAAAAAATAGATACTTACGAGCATGGTTCCAAGTCTCAGGGAAGCCATTCGCATTGGTCACCACGTCTTCGGTTCTGACAGAAAGGTAGTTGAGCAAGAAATGACGGTTTACCTTATCATCCATCTTCACCACCAGGCATTTACTTCCTCGGTGGCTAAGGTGCAACATCGTCCCCCTGTGAAAACTAGGGGCAAAGAGATGTATCAGATGGCAGAGCCTGACCTTGACCCCAGCCAATTCCGCAAATTTTGTGAGCATCCTAATAAGCTTGTAAATGTATGGAGAGAGTTGGGTCGGGCAAACCCCATAGTAGCGGCAAAATTCCTCCACCAACGGGAGAAGGGGAAAAGTATAGCCAACCTGGAAAGGATACGCATAAACCGCGCAATACCCGGGGCGATGGATCTATACCATATCATGCCCCGCTGGGACCAGATCGATATGGGCAGGAATATTGAATTTTGCCCTAAGCTCGGCTAGATCGGCCTCTTTCATTGCTGACTCTGAAACCTCTTGCTCGCCTTCAGGCGCCTTCAAAAAGTTGGACCTAACTTTCTCACTATGAAGAATTATTTCCTCAATTGTAGGAAAATTCCCATCTTCAACGGCGACAGAGACATCATCTACGCGAGGGAAAAAAAGCACCGCCAAAGGAACAGGGTCAGTTCCCATGCCGGAACTAGAGGATACATTAGCCACATTTTGTAGAAAGCATATTCGGGAAAAGAAGTATTAGAAGCAACAAGAATCGCTAAGACCAGTAAAGAGGATACACATCAATAAAGTAAGGAGAAGAAGACAAAAGGTATTCGATATGAAGAATATGCAAAACACGAACGAATGTCCTCATCTCCCTATTTATAAGAAGTAAAGCGTCAAAATCGAGAAATCAGGCCATCATTACCCAGCGCTGGTATCGAAACGGCAGGTGCACGGGAAACTACGCAAAATATCGGAAAATTACGCCATAATGACGTATGATGTCTTGACGTCATTCTAGAATAGAAACAACGTGACCTCGAAAGTCGCGGCCCACAAAAGGTCGTGTCGTTATCCCGTCTAAAACATTGCTACTCGACCTACTCGCCCAATTTCGCCAAATACGATAAACAGAATCCACTCATCAAGGTCGTCTGGGGTCTGTCTTAATAAGTAGAGGGACTAACTGTATAGGTCGAAATCTGTTTCATTACTTGGGACTAACATCGAGAAAAGAGTCAGCCGAGGTCGATATTGTGCATTGCAGAAAGAGTTGTAACGGCTAGTTTACTAGGGTAGGATATTAAAGTGAATATTCCGTTGGATATTTTTAGTACTTGTACTATTAGGGTTTATTAGGGGTATGTCCCAAATAAATAGAAAAGAAGATAAGGAATAAAGACATGTGATATTCACGGGATAAGAACACTTTTCAGAAGAAGAATCTCTCTCTAGCAAAGATACAAACATTACATTTTCATCAAGATCCTAGCTCATATTATTCCATACTTTTCCATCATATCCGAGAATAGTTCGAACATTCTAAGATTTATCTGTCACGCATTATTGTCGAGGAACAATCATCTAACTCATTCATTATTGGGTGAATCATTCCGTCTATTTATTTAAATGTCATCTATTGTTATTTATTGTTAGTTAGTCCTCCATTATTACTCATACTTTTGGAATATTTAATGCACGATATTATTAATCCCCCACTGGATCAGCCCCACATTATCCATATTTTCAAGATCCATGTTTAAAAATATTATTATTAACTAGGTTTAACCAAATATTACATAAATATAAAGGTGTTCGGTCAAACAATCGCGATTATCACTTTTTATATCTGAATAGATCATATATAAACCTTCTTTTATTTCCCCTAGGAACGTAAATTAAAAAAGCAATTCTGAGAAAAAAATTTGATTAAGCATTTGAGTTAACATGGTATATACGATTAAACATTTGATTAAGCACAATCCTAAAGTGTACGAAAGAAGCAACAGTGCCCACATACGTTAAATGCTCAACAAACGTTTGGTGTGTACGAGGTGTTGACATTAAATTCAACAAAGTACTTCAATGCGGATTTGAAAAGTACAAAGCCATAAAGTTTTCCAAAATCTTCAAAATAAGGTGTGTTTTTTCGTGGGGGAGGGGGGAGAGATCGGAACATAATTTAAATGACGGCACTAATAATGTTCAACTCCAAAAACTACACGATAAACACTTAGAGCTAGTTTGACGTGAGAGATAAAGGAATAATTAGTTCGGGATTAAATTTTAGATGATCTCATGTTTGATTGGGATAAAATCGTGGTATAATCAATCCTGATATTGTAGTATTTTTTTTTATCTCTATGGGATGGTGAGATAACTAATCTCAAAATAATTAATTATGGGATAACTTGTTTCCCAATCAAATGATCACTTACTATTAATTAACATCGAGTATTTATACAAAACCAATCAATTTAATATTAGTGGAGTACTTAATATTTAAAGTTTAGTGAGACTATATATTACTTAACCATAGTTAAGTGATAAATAAATATATAAAAGATATATTTCTTATCTTTATTAGTTTGGCATAAACACCATATGTGAATCATTTTATCAAAACCTTATGAATATTTCGCATATTGTTTGTTGAAAAAAGAAAAAAATTGTATTTCCTTTTGTAAGATGAATGACAAAGATAATTTTGGAATAAAAGATTATGACCGACTGTCTTACATAAAGAACAATAACGTAAATAAGGCAATTGCATTGTAATCAATCAGAGATTCACTTTCTTGAATTGGTACAAAATTTTACAAAGGATCATATCTTGTAATTTAATTAGCATTGCTCTCTTTTGGAAAAGATCATTACAGAAAAGTGGAAAAAGTAAATGATAGAAAATATTGAAAGAGTTTCTCCTTTAATTTAGGCTTATTAGGCATGTAACTTCGATCTCATTATTTTCTTAACTTTTTTCACGATCATATTTCTCTTTATATATTATCTCTAATAAAGGAATAAAATCTTTAAAAATTATGTTTCTCAATTATTTTCTTTATTTTCCTTCTCTTTTTGTTTATCAATTAGGAAATGATGGGGCCAGGCAAGCAACATCACTAATGTGCGAACTTTATAAATATGGATACCAAACGGCCACATGGTTTTAACTTGTGCACTTTTTTTTCTGTTTTGTACTCTGATTTTTTAGGTGACTCTCTAACTACAATTTTCGAGAAAAAATGGCGAAATCCCCGGAAACTGAGCACCCAATCAAAGCCTTTGGATGGGCTGCCAATGACACATCTGGTGTTCTTTCTCCTTTCAATTTCTCAAGAAGGTATGGTGCTAAAAAAAAGAAGAAAAAACATGGAAAAATAAAATCTAGGCCTTTTGCTTTTTACTATAAACAAAGAGTATACATCTCCTTTATTTTTTGTTTGCTTGGGGTGTATTCGTGAATAGGATTAAGGATACATTTACAATTTAGGTGGAGTTATGGCCCTCCTTTTTTCTTTTTAATTACGTTGGTGTCGAGGTCGACTTTCTCACCTCGACTAATTTAATGGGCATTTTTTGCTTTTCATCAACGCAAGTAATAACACTAACCTTCTTCGTTACGCTACTTGCTACCAATATAAGTACACTAGTTATCACTCTGTTTGTTTCGGCAGATGGAAAAAGACCACCTAGTATTTTCTTTGTCTTTGTTGAAATTTAAAATTTGAATTTTGAATTATGGTTCAATTATAACTATATATTGTCACTAAACTCTAGTTTTATTGATCATAGTGTTTTTATATGCTCACAAATATTCTTTTTTGTTCTTTTTTGGGTGCAGGGCTACAGGGGAGAATGATGTGCAGTTCAAAGTGTTGTATTGTGGAATTTGCCACTCAGATCTCCATATGCTAAAGAATGAGTGGGGCAATTCCAAGTATCCTATTGTGCCCGGGTAAAGTTCGATTCTGTGCTCATTTTCTTCTCATATACTTGCAATAATTTAAGTTATGAAAACTTTGGGTGAGAAAGGAAACTTTTTGATAGGATTTTCTTTTATTGTTTGGTTTGTGAGCAAAAAAAGGAAAGAAACAATATCGCATGGGATCACGTACTTTCTTCCCTCTGACCTGCTAGTTTCCGTAGTTTGTCTTTCCTGAAACCATATATTTGATTCGGACAATATTTTTATTCCTTTCTAAACAAACTTGATAGTACGTGATTAATATTTTTCTCCTATTTACTCCCTCAATTTAATTGATTTTTTGTATTTTTTTATAATCCACAATATTTTATTTTATTTTCAGATATCAAGAATGAATTACTTCCTTTAATTTTTTTCAAAAGTTGCTCTTGAAATAAAGAATATTAGAGTATTTGTTATATTTTCAATAAATAATTTTTTCGTATATATAAATTTTTAAATTCTCTTGATACAAAAGAATATAGTTCAAAAATTACTTTAGATCCCATATTTGAATTTTTAGATCGCGTGATTTAAATTTCTAGCTCTACTATTGACCACATAAGTGTCTAGTTCTTGTTAAGTCCTTCAAGAAATTATAAGGATACCATTTTACGGAGACAAAGTGCAAGTATGTGCACAATAGTACATCACTATAACATCAACTCACATTTGTGAGGTTTTGAGCCCTACAATAAAAGCGTGCTCTACTACAAATCTAAGTGGTGTCACTAATCTTATCCTATCTCTTGTGAGTGGTCCCAATATTTTTTCGAGATAGTGGTAAATTTCCTGTTTTCTAATACAAACACCTTACTAGTAAACCTGTCAGTTGGGTCAGCAAGGCCCATGTTTGGGCCGAGTTGGCCCGGTAAAACCGCGAACCGGAACCTGAAAAACTCATCCTAGTTGGATGTTGGATTTGGATTGGCCCGTCCAAGGGTGATCTGCACAAATAGAACATTTCGGTGCTACTAATGATCTTTAGCCCCACTTGCGCCCTAGCTTCAAATTTAGCAAGTGTTGCCCCTTGACTTATTCTATGGACAATACTTTCGACTTTTGACTTTTGCCCATGGAGCAAGCAACTGTCAAAAAATAAAGACCATCAATTTTCAATATTATTGGGTGTAATTTTCTGTCCCGGTAGACGCATTGGCGCTTTACCCGATCATTACTTCTAAGATTGTTTGGGGTGTCAAATGGGCGTGTTAGACCGATTTTGGGCGGGTCAAAACAAGTTGAGTCAATAATTTTGTGGTCAAATTTCCGCCTAAAAGTTACTTGGGCTAAGATGGACTAGGTTAAGATGAGCTAAAATTTGGGTCATAGTCCAACTCTTATCAAGTTTTACTTAATATGTGTTGTTTTGTTATGAATTGTATGATTACTAAAGAAGATATTTTTTTTTCTTTTGTTATGGTCATATATAACATATGAAACAAAACAAAAAATTCTAAGATATTCTGGCAAAGTTACTCATGAATCACCTCTAATTTGAGATTTCTACATTGTAGGTCACTTATTTAAGATTATTAACATAAATAAAATCACTTCTTGTTTATTACAAAACTAGCAGATTCATTTACAAGTATAGCATGTTTCAAAGTTTCAAACATTTCTTCACCGTAGATTTTAAAAATAAATAGAGACCCTCTAATTGAGGGATCAATTTTGATCCTTAATAACATACTACTTTGCTGCAAACCCCTCCCCCACCCCCCACCCCAAAACACCACAAACCCCATATCCGTACTTCCTCTTATTAATTTGTTTCTAATTTCTCTCTCTCCCCCTCCGCCCCTCAATTGTTGCCATTTGTACTTGGAAAAAAGAGAAAAAAAACTGAGTATACTTGTGCCATTATATAATTAAATATTGCTAATATGTAAATATACCATAAATAAATGCATAAACACAGACGTAATATACATTATACAATTCTTATTTGTATAATTAACTATGTAACATGCTAGAATTATCCCATTAATATTTTATAAAATTATCCATTATTATACCTTTTATATAATTAAATATTAATGATGTATGCAATGTACTAAGAATCAATTCTCGTGGAAATCATATTCTTGCGACAAATTCAGAATAGTTGAAATATAAATGCATTGAAGTACAACTCCACATTTTTTTTATAATTACACCATTATTATATCAATTATATAATTAAATATGGATAAGTAAATATGTAATTTAACAGAATTATTTCATAAATATATGTATAATATATATACCAATTAATACATTATACCATTGTTATTATACATGCTAAATTCCAAATTCGTTGGTGTTATATTGATCTTATTTCCAACGGCTTTGATACACTTAAGATATTAATGTATATTTCAAAGTATTTTCTGGTAATATTTTTGATCTTATTGTTCTTACTTTTCAATTCTTAGTGGTAGTATATATCAATATACCTATTATATTCAATATATATTATTTCAATATTTTATTGTTTCTAAATTGTTGATTGCTTTATACATGCTTTATCCTATGAATGGAAAGGAATCATTGAGATCCCAATTTATTCATGAAATATGAGATATAGTTAGAAATCGAACCGTGAAAACGTGATTCTTGATCCAACATTATAGATTTCTGCTAGGAATGTAATTAATTAGTTGCCATATCTGTTAATTACTTAAATATTGCCTAATTATATTTTCTTCCCCAATTAATTTGGACTAAAAATCAGCCCAACTTTAAACGGGCGGGTCAATAACCAGCATAACTTTGAGCGGGTTGGGCGGGTCATTTGGGCTTAATTGGGCCAAATTTGACAGCCCTAAGATTGTCTATCCACCTTTAGAAGGAAGTGTAAAATTAACATGAAGTTTAAAACTGAAAATATTGATTATATAACATCTTACTTATATTGCACAGGCACGAGATTGTGGGTGTGGTAACTGAGGTAGGTAGCAATGTCGAGAAAGTTAAAGTTGGTGACAAAGTAGGTGTTGGAGTACTCGTCGGATCGTGTCTAAAATGTGAGAATTGTACCAATGACCTCGAACAATATTGTCCTAGCCACATTGCCACATATAGTACAACTTACTATGATGGAACCACAACATATGGAGGATACTCAAATCTCATGGTTGCTGATCAACATTTCGTGGTTCATTGGCCGGAGAATTTGCCAGCGGAAGCTGCTCCGTTGTTATGTGCTGGAATTACAACATATAGTCCGTTGAAATATTTTGGACTTGATAAGCCTGGATTGAACATTGGTGTTGTGGGACTTGGTGGACTTGGTCATATGGCTGTGAAATTTGCTAAGGCTTTTGGTTGTAAAGTTACTGTTATCAGTACTTCGGTTAATAAGAAGGATGAAGCTATTGAACGTCTTGGTGCTGATTCTTTCTTGCTCAGTCGTGATCCTGAACAAATGCAGGTAAATATTTTATTTTGCACTTTGAATTTCTGGTAGATCATACATGGATCGAGCCTAATAGCTAGTCCAGAAAGCTGGTAAAATCCAGGTTAGCCTAGTGTTTCCTCGGGTCAAGATACATCCCATAGCCACAAATGTATATAAAATTTGTATATCTTGTTTATATTACATATAAAAATGCATATATACACAAAAATATATATTTTTCGGCTATTATTTTGAGAGGGACTATACAGTATCATTTTTCCAATTAGCTTGGACTATACAATGGATCGTGACACCATAGCCCAACTCAAAATTATTTTTTATTTATTTGTTCTTTTGGGCACAAATAGCCCTAAAAGTGGATGGTGTTGAATTTTTATCTCTGCTTGCCGCCATGGGTAGAACTTCAAGTTTAACAAGGGTTGTCCCTAAATTGACCTGTAAGTTTTGTCCATGGGACAAGCGAGATCAAAAGTTAAAAGATTTTCACAATTTTTTTGTTCTTTTTATAACTTAATTTCTTAATTACCAAATCAAACTAAATTAAAGCCTTTTTCTTTTATTGATATATCATTACTATATCAAACAAACAAACTCTAAAAAAGTTATTATCTTATATTTTGATAAATTATTTTATTAGGATTAACATAGATTAGGCCCAAAATAACTCGCCAATAAATTTATACCTAGTACAATTCTCCCAAGTCAACACTAGTCAGACGAGTTATATTTTCATAGGTTAAGAGTTTCACACTCAAATCTATCGTTATTATTTATGCTTTGGATTTGTATAGGCTGCAGCAAGCACATTGGATGGAATAATAGACACAGTTTCAGCAGACCATCCTATTCTTCCATTGCTCAATATACTAAAACCTCATGGAAAACTTGTAGTTGTTGGTGCACCACCAAAGCCACTTGAGTTGCCAATTTTTCCCTTAATTATGGGTAAAGTATCTTAATATTAATCTTGCTTTTATTTTTATTTCCTTAAACTTGAAGTTCTAATAACTTTTAAAAAAAATAACAGGGAGGAAAATAGTTGGAGGAAGTATTATTGGAGGAATGAAAGAAACACAAGAGATGCTTGATTTTGCGGCAAAGCATAATGTAATACCAGATGTTGAGGTAGTTGCAATGGATTATGTGAACACTGCCTTGGAACGACTTCTGAAATCGGATGTCAAGTATCGGTTTGTGCTTGATGTTGGGAAAACATTGAAAGCTGATTAAGAGTAATTAGCGTGCGAGCAAACTGATCTGAACACTATTAAGAAATAAAGTATTTTATATTTTGCGAGAAACTTGAAGAGTTTATTTATGGTTTATTTAGTAGATTTTGGCGATTAGGCAGTATTGCATATCTGTCTTTTCCCCTTAAGCCTTGAATTATCGGTCATTTTCCTTACTGTTGTTGGCTGAAATTTGACTTGTCTCTATTTTGTGGTTTTACCTAGTGTGAGCACGTGATTTTTGTCCGATTAAAATATTCCTATAGAAATTCACAAATAGATTTTTTCTTAATTGTTTTTAGTTTTTATAGAATTCGTAGGATTTTTGGTTAATTGTTACTTGCATTTAGTTGCATATTTAACATTCTAAAATCATAAAAAAAATACCAAAATGTCTAAAGTATTTCGTGCATAACATTTTAGGTGTACTTGCATTTAGGATTTAATTGCATGAGTTAACTGCATTATTAAACAAAAATCACGAAAAATATGAGTCGTTTTTACATTTTTTTAAGCTTTAAATTGCAAATTAGTAATTCTTCTTTTATTAGTCTAAATTAATTAATTATGGTAAAATAGATAACTAGGTTTATTTCTACAAATTAGATTAATTTAAGACTTAATTTAGGTTTTAATTAATTAGAATTTAAAATCAAGAAAAGAAAAGAAAAGAAAAAAATTCTGTTTGGTCTCAAACTTGGGCCAAAACAATGTCTGGCCCAAACAATCGCCCCAAGACCACTACCAGCCGCATCTCTCCACCCTTCCCATCTCTGCCATGGCATCAACCCACCAAAGAAGCCATGGATGACGACCTCTCTTCTCCACGTCATCTCATGGTCCCCCTCCTCTTACCACGTCATCTCAAACCCTAACAAACCTCTGACAGAGAATATTCCTCACCCGTTTTTTCCATATTTTCACTCTCTTTTTTGGACGGATTTAAGATCGATGGGAACCTCAGGATTTAAGGTTGTTGATGCTAGCCTTCCATTTGTCAAAAATCCGCCCATCTAAAGAGATCTATGGGCTTAAATCGTTTCTTGGGAGCAAAGACAGAGGAGCTTGGATTTTGAAGATAAATACTCTCTTCTTTCGGATTTTAGGGGCACACGGTTTTGGAACAGATTTTTTGTGAGAAACAATTCTAGGGTTTGGGGGGTTTTCTAAATTTTGGTCCAATTTTTCTTTTTCTTTTTCTTTTTTTGTCTTTTTTTAGCAGCCAGCGAAAAACAAAAAAAATTATTTCAATTATCTTATGTTATTTCAATTTTTATTTCTAAGCATGGAGTGAGTTTGAACTTCGAATTTATGCCGGAGAGTTGATTCCAGTCATCGGTTCAAGCTCTGCTAGTTTGTTTTGCTGCTGCATTTGAGCTCGCTCGTTTCTCTGTTTGTTGCGCAGAAGTCTTGCTCGAATTTCAGTTTTGACGTTATCTTCTCATTGTAATTCCGGTCAACACGTTAATCTATTGAAGTTTGCTGTTCATTTAAAAGGTTACACTTTATCTTTATTCTATTTTCAGATTTCCAGATTTCGTGTCATGAATATTTGCATTATCTGCTTGATTTCCGTTATTTTTGCTTTATGGCTTATGTGACTACATTCTGAGTTTCTTCCTGGAAATATTTCTTGCTTCTTTTGTGACTGAGTAGATAAGTTTTGTTCATTCCTCTATGAACATTTTAAAACCTTGAATGAATGAGTTCTGTTTTCAATAATCATGCCATGGATTTTGGCTCTTCTTGCTGATATATTTATGCTATTTGTTTCTGAGTTAGAAGATCAAAATGGTTGGTTTAAGCTGTATATTTGTTTATCTCTTTTGCCCCATAGTTTACTGTGAGAACGTTATTCCATATATTTAATGGATATATTTGATCTTTGGGTCTTTTCGTTATTAGCTTCATATATTGGAATAGTGAGAGAGTGATTAAGGGATTATAATAAATAATTAATATCCACAGCGCTGGCAAATATGGAATGGGAAGAACGTTAGAGTCAGAATAAGTTGTTACTGTAAAATGGCTATCGCTGTAATGTCCAGAAATGACTTCATTCCCTGTATGAAGATTCATCTCTTTTTCTGTTTTGTTTTCTCACTAAAGTTTTGGATCACTTTTGTTTTCATTTTTTTTGCGCTTTGAAAGTTTTGTGAACATATATTTTCTTTCCTCCCACGCCTATAACATAAGCATTTTAATTTGCCTACAATGATTTTGAAAGTCAACCTAGACTTTAATTACTGTAATTTGAGAAATTCACAATTTTTCAATACTACCTCTTGACCAATGAGGTCAAGAACAAATTTTGATAGTACCTGATATGAATAAGTTTGGGTTTTTGAGTGATATACTCTATTTGAATATGTTTCATTTTAGTTCATTGTTTTCAGCCAATCGTATGGTTAAACCGCCGGTTATTTCTCTTAAGTAGCTAATTTTATAGGAAACATCGTTACTTTGTATTAGCATGTACTTTTGTTTGTTATCTTTATATATTAATTCATTTCTCTCTTGATATGGTTTTAATAATGCTTTGGGTTATATTGTTTCCTTTAGTTAAAACATGTTGTAGATCGTGGGTACGGTTCTCGTGACACGATTCGCAATGTGTACAAAACCAAACAAGTGCGTGACAGCACTACTTGTTCAAATAATTCCATAAATAATTAAAAACGGTTAAAAAGTAAAAATGCACAATAGGCTTTAAATATGTAATAAATCAGATAATTAGGCCAATTATTAATAGTTGAGCGACCGCGCTACAACCGCGGAACTCGGGAGTGTCTCACACCTTCTTCCGGGTTAACAGAATTTCTTACCCGATTTTCTATGTTCGCAGACCATAAATAAGAGTCAATTTCTTCGATTTGGGATTTTAAAATAAACCGGTGACTTGGGACACCATAAATTATTCCAAGTGGCGACTCTGAATGAATAAATAATTCCATTTCGAATATTGTCACTTTAATTGGAAAAAATTCCCCTATCCCCCTGCGGAAAAAAGGAGGTGTGACAGCTCTGGCGACTCTACTGGGGACCGAACCCAGAATCTCTGGTTCAGGGTTCAGAATTCGAGCTTAGATGACTGTTATACTTGGCTTTTACTTATTATCTGATTTTTTACGTGTTTGAGCCTAATGTGCTAAATGTCTATTTTTACTGCTTTGATATTGTTTGGACTATATATAAACTGTCACGAAACCATTCTCCTCTCTGAGTCTTCTAAATCTTCTGGGAAGTGCACGCTGGCGTGACTTCTTTTCTGTTAGTGTCATATCCTAATTTAGAACGAGGATCGGATCAGTTACAAAGCCAGATGGCCTTTTGGTTACCGGTACGTTGCCCCTCCCCCCCCTCCCCCCGGCTCGAGTTGTCCGCTCGGGTAAGCCAGGTCTAGAACCATACACCTAGGGTTTTAAGCCTAGAATAACATAGCCTCATGCTGGATCCCTAGTAGGTACATTTGTTTGCATCACGTGCATTTGACTTTGGAGACTCAACATAGGGGTTGGGTCTGTCTAGGACAGGTGTACCCAATTTAAAAGACCATTCTGATGCATTTTTTTTTTACATGCTACTTGTGTATTTATCGGTTTCGGCTTGTATGTTGACCGGCTTTTAGAATAGGAAAAGAAAATCCAGCAAAATCAAGAAGTGAGGTAGGATAGAGAAACATCCAAAAAATACCAGTGTTCAAAATATCCTGAAACCCTGCCGAATTTTTAAAAAAAGAGAGAAAAGAAAAGGATGAGTCTTTGAAAAAAATAAGTCCTATTTTTCCATGAGTCAAAACTCATCGAACTACGCGGGTTTGATTCTCACCAGGTGTGGGATACGTAGGCAACCCTCATCGGGTCCAGTCCCATTTTTGTAAAAAAGAATAATCAAAATAGGGAAATGTTGTCATAAATAAAGTTCGGCGATGCCATTTTTGCCCAAATAGCCAAAAATGTCTCGACGGGACGCCAGAAGGCATTTTGCAAAGAATAACCACTCATGTTTTTTTTTTAAAAAAAAAAAAAGAAGAAGAAAAAAACAAGAAAAAAAAAAAGAAAAATTGGCCACTTAGCAAACACAGCCCTAAAATCTTCTCCTCCGAAGTGTTGAAAGGTCGTATTTGCAAAAGTAGCCGTGATTTGTTTTCGGTTGTATTTTGCAAAAAATAATCTTTTCATGGTCAGTTTTGTACAAAATTTTAATCTGGTCACCCTAATTTAAAAATGTGCAGAATGAGCACCGTTCAGAACTTACATGTGAAGGTTATGGATCAGATTCCACTAGCACTCCACATGTGGTGGGAGGATTTGGGAAAACAAGGACGAGACATGGTCAACCAATACCTGGGGCGCGCACTGGACTATTGAAAATTCAACCTAGAAGGGACCTGATAGAGGCATTAGTGGCATTCTGGGACCCCGCTCATAATGTTTTGCACTTCTCAGATTTTGAGCTTACGCCTACTTTGGAAGAAATGGCGGGTTATACTGAGAGCACGGAGGGATTGAGATACAAGTACCCGGTATCTCCAAGGACTGTTACTCCCCACAAGTTTCTGGACTTACTAAAGATAAGCAGACAAATCAAGACTGGAAGTCTAGCAGGGGGAACTTCCACTTTTCATTTTCTATATCAGCGATACGGGCATTTAAGGGGATTCGAAGACCCGGAAAATGGACTCTGCAGTAAAGGAAACCGATCAAAATGGGAGACCCATAGATGTTTTGCCTTCATGGTGGCGTTTTTAGGCCTTTTGGTGTTTCCAAGGGAAGATGGGCATATTGATTTACGAGTAGCCGGGGTTGTCCACGTTCTGACTACTCAGGCCAAGAGTACTCTCGCACCCATGATCGTATCAGATATATTCCGAGCCCTCACATTCTGTAAGGTCGGAGTCAGTTTTTTCGAGGGATGCAACCTGCTGTTGCAAATGTGGATGATCGAACACCTTTGTCATCGTCCTCGATACATGAACTATGGGTCTACGGGAAAAAACTGCATTGAAGAGTTTGGTATACGAGTAACAGGATTCAAAATGCTGAAAGGGGTCAAAGATTGGATTACCCGCCTTCGATCTACGACCGCAGATCAGATAGAGTGGACATTGGGTTGGCTTCCCGTTGATGAGATTATTTATATGCCTGCCACTGGTCCCTACTTCCTGCTAATGGGTCTCCGAAGCATCCAACCCTATGCTCCGCACCGGGTTTTGAGACAACTTGGAAGATGCCAGACAGTTCCTAGAGATGAAGATCTTAGCACTTATGTGGTCGAAATCCGCTCTGATGCCCAATTTCTCGAAGAAGCGGTTCGCCAAATTTGGAGCGAATGCCAGTATTTGGGGGCAAACACCCGAGTACGTGATTTGTCTAGGGGTGAGGTATTACCTAGTTATGTTGCCTGGTATGGAAAGAGAGTCACAACGAATGGTGAATCTGAATGGCCAACTAAAAGACCTCATATCCAAGAATTTGTTGACGCATCGCAGGAGCAGTGGGCTTGGTTAGCCAAAGAAAAGGAATACCGGGCCACCATAAGCAAATTAGAACAACAAATCGGAAAAATCAAATTTGATAGTAGTTTGCAAGCTGCCGAGGATGAAGGAGAAAAGAAGAGATTGGTTCGGGAAAATAAGGCGCTCCGAGCCCAACTCCGGGACATGAGGATGGTCGCTGAAACACCGATGAGGAGCGAGAGAGATGAAAAACTCATCGGCAACCTAAGGATGAAGGTGCATGACTATGCGACTGACTTGACAAAGGCCGAAAGAGACTTGTTAAATGCTCAAGCAAGGTTGGCCAAAGGTGCGGAAGAACAAGCTAGATTAGTCCACCAGTTGAAGCAGAAATATGACAAAGAAGCAGCAATTTTACAGAAAAGGATGGTTGCCCTTGAGAATGAAATGGTCAAGCAAACAAAGGATTTCAAGGCAGAAAGAAAGCATTGCTACGCATTGATTTATCAATTACAAGAAAGCATGCAGCAGTTACAAGACCAAAACAACACAGATGCACAAGTGTTGGAGGCTCGGGCCCAGCAGATTGGGCGTTTACTTCAAGAAAAGGGTGTCATCAGAATGAGGATTAAAGAGATAGCTGATTATACTGTAATAAAATGCCATGAATGTGAAAACATGGCCAGGTCTATGTTTTTTGCTTCTGTGATGACATTTGTTCGCCAGGTGATGGTTGACCTAGACCACCTTCAAGAAGATATTGCCCGTAGGCCCGTGCGGAGGCCGACCGATGTCCCGCAGACCCTCGGAGTACCAGTGGAGGCTCTTATGTATTTTTGATTGTCCATTTTTTTTTTGAGTCTGTATTTTACTTTTTATCAAGTTTTATTTGTCTTTGTCAAGGTTGCGTATTGCTTTATTTCGAGTCTATAGATTTTCTTTTGTAGTCATCACTACTTTTAAGTCTTTGTTATAGAAAATCCAAAAAGATGTCTTTTATTAATGAAATATTAAAAAAACCCAAAAAAAAAAATTCTTTTCTTTCCTTTCGCATTTATATCTCTGAACTACGTAATGATCTGATTCATGCGGCGTCATGATACGTAGGCAATCCCCATAGGATTCGATCATAGTCTTTAAAAGAAAATAGAAAAAAAGAGAGAGGGAAGAAAGAAAAGAGGGGCCAAACTAAAGAAAAGAGGAAAGAATAAGTATTAAAAGAGCGAAACATAGCAAAGGAGAGAGGGAAAATCAGGATTGGAGAATTTGGAAAAGCCGGGATGAAACATATGAGCCGTCGCAAAGCATTTAAAAACATTTAACTGCTCAGGTGCATTGCATCCCCAATATGCGATTACCTATCTGTAAATTGCTTTAAAACTGACCAAGTTGTTGTGTGTGCATAAAGCTAGGTTCTGTTTTAGGTGGTTAGTTTGTTGGCATTCTGGCAAGTCACCCCTATAACACCAGATCAAAGTGCAAGGGAGTCATGACTAGCAGAGAATTGGATACGGGTGTTACCGACCCGCCAAGGGAGATTGCAGAATCAGAGTCTGAATTGAAAGAGGAGGTCTACAGGTTGAAGCATCAGATGGCAGAAATGTATCAAGCCTGGGTCAGGGGGCATCCTCCACCTTCATTCCCCGCTAACTACCCAGAAAATCCTGCTTTCATCCCACCGCTGTCACAAGCCCAAGATCCCATTACCATTGATCTTTCCCCTCAGCACGCACCAGGCTTTACCCCTTATCGCCACTACCCTGGTACCTCGTCCCAAACCTTTTATGCTCCACCAGCCAAAACAACCGCATACCCTGCTCCGACATCCGCTCCTGTTTTCGTAGCCCCTCCGCGAACTACCCTTCACAGATCTTCTAGTGAACCCGCGTTCCAAGCTCCAGATACCCAATATTATGTTCCGGAACCAACTTTCAAAGTCGCGGATCCTTATTCCCATGCCCCTCACTTTGAACCTCTTGTCGAAACTGAGAAACCATCCCGGAATGTGGAGCAGGACGAGATGTTCAGGAAAGTGAAGAGCCTAGAGCAATCTTTAAAGAACATGCAAGGGATAGGAAGCCAAGTAAGTGTGGCTTACAAGGATTTATGCTTAATTTTGGATGTTCAACTGCCCGCTGGGTTCAAGATGCCCAAGTTTGACCCGTACGATGGACATGGAGATCCCGTGGCCCATTTGAGAGGCTTCTGCAGCAATATGAGAGGTGCCGGTGGGAAAGATGAATTATTAATGGCATATTTCAGTCAGAGTCTGAGTGGGGCAGCTTTAGAATGGTACACCCGCCAAGACACTAGCAGGTGGTACACATGGGATGACTTGGCTCAGGCCTTTGCTCGGCACTTTCAGTACAATATAGACATTGTCCCGGATCGCCTATCTTTGACCAAGGTAGAGAAGAGGCCCAATGAAAGCTTTAGGGAATATGGTTTCAGATGGAGAGAACAGGCTGCACGAGTCTACCCTCTGATGGAAGAAGATGAGATGGTCGAGTACTTTATTCAAGCCCTAGAGCCCACTTACTTTGGCCATTTGATCTCAGCCATAGGTAAGTCCTTCAACGATGTGGTAAAGATGGGAGGAATGGTGGAAGAGGGACTCAAGTCAAGCAAGATCATGAGCTACTCTTCAAACTACACAAGCAATTCAAAGTGGCACTGGAAGCCTGTTAGGCAAAAAGAAGAAAGAAGATGTCGCTATGTTTGTCTCTGGATCATGGCGTGGCCCAAGGGGTCCGCCTCACCAGTACACCCAAACTCAACCCCGGCCTCAAACCTACACCCAAGCTCCATATAATCCATCCCAGCATTATTTTCCACCACAAGACCCTCGATATTCTGTCGAGCTACCCCAATACCATGTTCACCACGCACAGTCATATGCTTAACCCCCTCCCTACCCGCAATGGCATGCTCCAACTCCACAAAATCCTTATACGCCCCCACAACCATACCAAAACCCTACTGGTCCAAGTTTTCGACCAAGGCCAGATTACAGAAAAGAGAGGCAGCAGCGGAAAGAAACCTTCACCCCTCTTGGAGAGTCCTATACCAGTTTGTTTCAGAGGTTGAGGCAGTTGGACGTTTTAAGGCCGATTGAGCCAAAGATACCAAATCTGCCTCCAAGGAACCTTGATTACTCCATTAGATGTGCATATTGTTCTGATTCCCCGGGGCACGACACGGAGAAGTGTTGGCATTTGAAGAGGGCGATCCAAGAGCTTATTGATACAAATCAAATTGTGGTCCAGAGCCCGGAGGCGCCAAACATCAACCAAAATCCTTTGCCGGCCCATGCAGAGACACATATGATCGAGATAGTTCATAAGGATGGGGAGCCCAAAAACTCTTCCAAGTCTGTCATGATGATCCGGGCTAGCGAAAGTAATCCAATCGAAGCTCTAGATTCTACAAAAGCAATGTCCTTGACAGTTAAAGGGGTGTCGGAGAAGCCAAGCACGCTCAACATGAAGCCATCTGTATTGGTTGTGAAAGGGCCTCCGGTTGATGTTGAAGCGAACCAGGAAAAGCAAAAAGTAATCATACCAGGGGTCCCAGGAAAACCTGTCATAATCGTGGAAGGGGCTCGTGTTACCCCCGTTATTATTAAGCCAGTGACCCAGTTACCAATGGTTGACACAAAGGCCGTCCCGTGGAATTACAAACAGGTGATAGTAACATACAAAGGGAAAGAAGTAGAGGAAGAAGTCAATAAAACCGGAGGACTGACTCGTTCTGGGAGATGTTTTACCCCAGAAGAACTGAGGAAAACCAAGCCATTCAAGGACGGCCACATCCCAGTAAAAAAGCCGGTCACCGAAGAAGAGGCTGAGGAATTCCTGAAAAAGATGAACATGCAAGACTATTCCATTGTAGAACAGTTGAGGAAAACACCAGCTCAGATCTCTCTTTTGTCTTTGCTGATACATTCAGATGAACACCGCAAAGCCCTGATGAAGATTTTGAACGAGGCCCATGTTCCTGATAAGATCACGGTGAACCACTTGGAAAAGATTGCTAACAAGATTTTCGAAGCAAACAGGATCACTTTCTCAGATGATGAACTCCCTATAGAGGGTACAAAACACAATCGAGCTCTTTATCTCACAGTGAAGTGCGAGGATTCTGCTGTCTCAAGGGTACTGGTGGATAACGGTTCTAGTGCAAATATTTGCCCTCTGTCCACTTTGCAAAAGTTGAAGATTGGCACTGAAAGGATCCACATTAATAATGTATGCGTTCGAGTCTTCGATGGAGGAGGGAAAGATTCTGTCAGTGATATAATGCTCAATTTGTCAATAGGGCCGGTTGAGTTCACTATGGAGTTCCAAGTGCTAGATGTGGCTGTCTCTTATAACTTGTTATTGGGCAGGCCCTGGATCCATGCTGCCAAGGCAATCCCGTCTTCTCTGCATCAAATGGTAAAGTTCGAATGGGACAGGCAGGAAATAGTTGTGCACGGTGATGAGAACTTATCTGCTTACAATGACACAATCATTCCATTTATTGAAGTTGAAGATGATAAAGGACCTTGGGTTTACCAAATGTTCGAAACAGTGTCTGTCGAGAAAATTCCCGAAGGAGAATGCGCTCCAGGTCCGAAGATACCATCTGTGTCCGTCATGGTAGCAAATAAAATGTTGAAGAATGGTTTTTTGCCGGGCAAAGGTCTGGGTTCATCTCTGCAGGGTATTGTGCATCCGGTGTGTCCACGCGAAAGTTTCGGTACATTTGGTTTGGGATTCACACTCACAGGGAAGGACGTGAAAAGGGCTAAGAGTTTGAAAGGAAAGGCATGGTCACTCCCTAAACCTGTTCCACATATCTCCAAGTCTTTCGTCAAGTCAGGGGTCGCCAAACGCCCAATATCAGTGGTCCCAAAACCTGTGGTCGACTTTGATGAAGAGCTGATCAAGAGGTTCCAGAGTCTGTTCGATGAGGTTAATATGGTCGAAATCGGGGAAGGTTCCAGTAATGTCGATGTGCAGCTTGTTGGGCCAAATATGAAGCTTAGCAATTGGAAAGCTACTCCTCTCTCCATCCGGAAGGAGTTTTGGTAGTTTGCTTTGTTTTCCTTTCTGTTATCTGGGTTATTCCAGGGTTGTAATCCAGATTTTTCTTAGTTTTGCTTGTTTCGATGTACTAACCCTTCTATCCTCTTATTTTCAATAAAATACAATTTCCTATTTTCCATTAGTTCTGATAGCGTTTCATTTTTGTTTTTTGCTTTTTCTCTCTGTACAGTTCTTTTTATGCTGGTTTCAATGACATGACATGCATGAGGAATTTTCAGCCAAATCTTAAAAGCCAATCCAATTCTGAAATAACGATCCAAGAAGTAGAGGGTGATAATGAAACAGAATACGATGAAGAAGCGGCATTTGAGGAAGTCAGTAGAGAACTAAAACACTTCGAAGAAAAACCCAAGACTAATTTGAATGAAACCGAAGCAATCAATTTAGGAGATCAAAATAATGTCAGGGAAACCAAGATAAGTGTGCATCTGGAACTGCAAATCAAGAAAGAAATAATCAAAACACTGTTTGCATACAAAGATGTCTTTGCATGGTCGTATGACGACATGCCGGGCTTGAGCACTGATTTGGTAGTTCATAAATTGCCAACTGACCCTACATTCCCTCATGTCAAGCAAAAGTTAAGAAAGTTCAAGACTAACATGAGTGTGAAGATTAAAGAAGAAATCACAAAGCAACTAGAGGCAAAAGTCATTCGGGTCACTCAGTATCCCACTTGGTTAGCTAATGTGGTGCCAGTACCAAAGAAGGATGGTAAGACGGGGGTGTGTGTTGATTATCGTGATCTCAACAAGGCAAGTCCAAAGGATAACTTTCCATTGCCGAACATCCATATTCTGATTGATAATTGCGCCAAGCATGAGATCGGGTCTTTTGTGGATTGTTATGCGGGATATCATCAGATCCTGATGGACGAGAAAGACGCAGAAAAGACAGCATTCATCACGCCATGGGGGACGTATTGCTATCGGGTAATGCCATTCGGTTTAAAGAATGCTGGGGCAACTTACATGAGGGCAATGACTACCATATTTCATGACATGATACACAAGGAAATTGAGGTTTATGTAGATGATGTGATCATAAAGTCAAAGAAGCAGTCCGACCATGTTGGGGATTTGAGAAATTTTTTCCAAAGGCTCTGTAGTTACAACCTCAAGCTCAATCCGGTGAAATGTGCATTTGGTATCCTGTCGGGGAAACTATTGGGATTCATAGTCAGTCGACGCGGTATCGAGTTGGACCCGTCAAAGATTAAGGCTATCCAAGAATTACCACCACCAAAGAATAAAACTGAGGTGATGAGCCTGCTCGGGAGGTTAAACTACATCAGCAGGTTTATTGCTCAACTCACGACAACTTGTGAGCCCATCTTTAAGTTGCTCAAGAAGAATGCTGTGATTAAGTGGACTGATGAGTGTCAGGAAGCATTTGATAATATCAAGAATTACCTGCTAAACCCCCCTGTGTTGGTCCCGCCAGAACCTAGGAGACCTTTAATCCTCTATTTGACGGTCATGGATAATTCTTTTGGTTGTGTGTTGGGTCAACACGACATCACGGGCAAGAAAGAGCAAGCCATTTATTACCTCAGCAAGAAGTTCACTCCTTATGAGGTTAAGTATACTCTTCTTGAAAGGACATGTTGCGCCCTGACTTGGGTGGCGCAAAAGTTGAAGCATTATCTGTCATCCTACACTACTTACCTCATTTCTCGCATGGATCCTCTAAGGTATATCTTTCAGAAGCCTATGCCCACTGGGAGGTTGGCAAAGTGGCAGATTTTACTCACAGAATTTGACATCATCTATGTGACTCGGACCGCGATGAAAGCCCAAGCCCTAGCCGATCACTTGGCCGAGAATCCGGTGGATGAAGTATATGAGCCACTGAAGACTTATTTTCCTGATGAAGAAGTGATGTATGGTGACGAGGCTGATCATGATGAAAAGTCAGGTTGGAAACTCTTCTTTGATGGAGCTGCTAACATGAAAGGTGTCAGAATAGGGGCTGTACTCATTTCTGAAACAAGGCATCACTACCCCGTAACAGCTCAACTTCAATTTTATTGCACTAATAACATGGCTGAATACGAGGCATGCATTCTGGGTTTGAGGCTAGCTATAGACATGGGAGTTCAAGAAATATTGGTTTTGGGAGATTCAGATTTGTTGGTTCACCAGATTCAGGGAGAATGGGAGACTCGTGATTTGAAGCTCATACCGTATCGACAATGTCTGCATGATCTTTGTCAACGATTCAGGTCGGTAGAATTCAGGCATATTCCCAGGATTCATAATGAGATTGCCGATGCCTTGGTTACTCTGACGTCAATGTTACACCATCCGGATAAGACTTATGTCGACCCTCTACATATCTAAATCCGTGATCAGCATGCCTATTGCAATGTGGTTGAGGAGGAACTTGATGGTGAGTCTTGGTTCCATGATGTCAAGGAATACATCAAATCGGGGGTATATCCGGTACATGCCACAGGCGATCAAAAGAGAACCATTCGATGTCTGGCTAGCGGATTTTTCTTAAGTAGGGGAATATTGTACAAGAGAACTCCAGATCTAGGATTACTAAGGTGTATAGATGCTAAACAAGCCTCGACTATCATGGCCGAAGTGCATTCCGGGGTTTGCGGGCCACATATGAGTGGGTATGCCTTGGCGAAGAAGATTCTTCGAGCAGGTTATTATTGGCTCACCATGGAACGTGATTGCATTAGCTTTGTTTGCAAATGTCATCAATGCCAGGTGCACGGTGATTTGATTCATTCCCCGCCATCTGAGCTGCACACAATGTCGGTACCTTGGCCCTTTGTTGCTTGGGGCATGGATGTTATTGGACCGATTGAGCCGGCAGCGTCAAACGGGCATAAGTTTATTCTTGTGGCCATTGATTATTTTACCAAGTGGGTCGAAGCTGTGACTTTCAAGTCCGTGACCAAGAAGGCAGTGGTAGATTTTGTTCATTCAAACATCATTTGCCGGTTCGGAATTCCCAAAGTAATCATCACAGATAATGCTGCTAACCTCAACAGTCATTTGATGAAAGAGGTATGCTAACAGTTCAAGATCATTCATCGAAACTCCACTCCATATCGTCCTAAGGCAAACAGAGCTGTTGAGGCTGCTAACAAGAACATAAAGAAGATACTTCGTAAGATGGTGCAAGGTTTTAGGCAATGGCATGAAAAGTTACCTTTTGCTTTACTGGGTTCTAGGCGCAACTCCCTATTTGCTGGTATATGGAACCGAGGCAGTTATACCTGCGGAAGTTGAGATTCCATCCCTGCGGATCGTTGTTGAAGCTGAAATTGATGATGATGAGTGGGTCAAAATCCGGCTAGAGCAATTGAGTTTGATTGATGAAAAAGGATTGGTGGCAGTATGCCATGGACAATTGTATCAGAGAAGAATGGCAAGAGCATACAACAAGAAGGTGCATCCCCGAAAATTTGAGTTGGGTCAGCTGGTATTGAAACGCATCCTTCCACATCAGGCTGAAGCTAAAGGCAAGTTCGCCCCAAACTGGAAGGGGCCTTTCATTGTGACGAAGGTATTGCCCAATGGTGCTTTGTATTTAACAGACATAGAAGGTAAATGTGTGGATATGGCCATCAATTCCGATGCAGTCAAGAGATATTATGTATGATTTCTTTGCTTATCTTCAATCGCATTTTGTACTGGGCATGTTCAAAGTTGGAATGATGAAGGCATTTTATTCTGCTATCCCAAACACTTTTATCATTTGTTACCCCTTTTTGAGCCTTATTTATTTTCTTTCATACCCCTCTTTTGGAGTCAGAAGCAGAATTAGAAATATAAAAGAAAAGAAAAAAGAAGGAAAAGATAGAAGCAAAAGAAAAAAGAGAAGGAAAAGAGAAAAACAAAAGAAAGAAACGAGAAAAAGAAAAATAGAAGCAAAAAAAAACAAAAACAAAACAACTTTTACTAGTTTGAACTACGTTCGACCTGATTCCTTTTAAGGATACGTAGGCAGCCTTACACAGTTCGGTCCCATCAAAATAAAAATCCAAAAATTCCCCAGATTCAAAGAAACTGGGGCAGAAGTTTAGTTTTGTAAAAAGATCTGATTCCAAAAGTTATAATTTTGAAACCCTTCATCTTAAATTATTTTGAGCCTGCATGCCACCCTTTCTTTCTAACCCTGTCCAAAACCTACACTACAGTCCAAAGAAAGACCTTCTGATCAACTTTAAGGATGCCAAGTCAAGTGAGATGGAGGTATTATTTGCATCATGGGTAGCACCTTTGTTCACGGGCACGAGGAAAAGTGAACAGTCTTATTGGTGAAAACCCTCACGGGCACCATAAGGCGATGGTGAGCTGAGGAAAAAATTAAAATGAGAGAGTCTTATTGGTGAAAACCCTCACGGGCACCGTAAGGCGGCGGTGAGTTAAGAGATGGACAAATGAGAGAGGCTTATTGGTGAAAACCCTTCGGGGCACTACAAGTCAAAAGAGGTTGGTGACTTTACGGAAAAGTTGGATCGTTGAAAGCCCGGGTTTTGAAGTATGAAGACATGACATGAACAGAAATGTGATTAGTTGGATGGATTAGGCTGATCAATCTGAAATGTATGTCATGATCATTAGAGCCAGCTGATTTATTCAGATAAGTCTCTTTTCAATTTTTCTTCAAATAGTCATCTCAGTTGTTCTTTTTTATTCCTAATTCTCGAAGTCACTTCGCTTCGTTTTCTTTTGGGTCTATTTTTCTAAGTCTCTGTAAAATTAGTCTTTTGTGAAGCAAGCAAGAAAGGACTTCAAAGCTCATTACCGACTTTTTATTTGCACCAAGCGAAATTTGGCCAGGCACATTCCAAGTGACATGGTTTAGAATGAGCAATGCGATGGTAACTGAAGTTCAGGTGGTCAAGTGATTCGTGAATTTGTAGGAAATGCAAAGGTTCCACAGTTGTCAGAATGAAAGTGTTATACGACGAGTTTAGTGTAAGTGATTCAAGTCATTCAGAAGTTTTGTGTTCGAGGTCCGATTGAAAGGTCAAACAATTCTTCGTAACCCGAAGAAGCTAATCAGAATGAAGCAGGATAGTGGCAGAAGCAGACACCTTCAGCAAGGATGCCACAAACTAACCGCCACAGTTTCAAACTGACAAAATTTTCTTTGTTTTAAGCAGGGGAAAGAAATCTTGTTTGCTTTGCTAGGGATCCCCCATGAGGAAAGTATGTTCCAGATAAGTTCAGTCTTAAGTTTACAGGACCCTCCTGGATAATGGGATCTAGTTTTAATTTTTCAGGACCCTCCTGGATAATGGGATGCAACTAACAATCAATGAATGTTCCTGGTACAAACTGGGGCAGAAAATTTTCTCTGTTTTGTTTGTGTTGTCATGATTGCAGGCGCCCACCTGGAGAACGAGGCAATTTATTTCAATTTTTAAAGTAAGCAGGCACCCACCTGGAGAATGAGGGAATTTATTTTAAGTTCAAGTCAGTCATCAGGCACCCACCTGGAAAACGAGGGAATTCATTTCTGTTTTAAGTCAGCAGGCACCCACCTGGAAAATGAGGAAATTTATTTCAGTTTTTAAGTCATCAGGCGCCCACCTGGAGAATGAGGGAATTCATTTTAAGTTCAAGTCAGTCATCAGGCACCCACCTGGAAAACGAGGGAATTCATTTCAGTTTTAAGTCAGCAAGCACCCACTTGGAAAATGAGGGAATTTATTTCAGTTTTTAAGCCATCAGGCGCCCACCTGGAGAACGAGGGAATTCATATCAAGTTAAAGTCAGACGCAGACGCCCACCTGGAGAATGAGGGAATTTATTTTAAGATCAAGTCATTTGCAGGCGCCCACCTGGAGAACGAGGAATTAATTTCAAGTTTTAAAATCATCAGGCGCCCACCTGGAAAACGAGGGAATTCATTTCATTTTTAAGTCAGCAGGCACCCACCTGGAAAATGAGGGAATTTATTTCAGTTTTTAAGTCATCAGGCGCCCACCTGGAGAACGAGGGAATTCATATCAAGTTAAAGTCAGACGCAGACGCCCACCTGGAGAATGAGGGAATTTATTTTAAGATCAAGTCATTTGCAGGCGCCCACCTGGAGAACGAGGGAATTAATTTCAAGTTTTAAAATCATCAGGCGCCCACCTGAAAAATGAGGGAATTCATTTCAGTTTTAAGTCAGCAGGCGCCCACCTGAAAAATGAGGGAATTCATTTCAAGTTTTAAGTCAACATCAGGCACCCACCTGGAGAATGAGGGAATTTATTTCAAATTTTTAAGTCAGCAGGCGCCCACCTGGAGAATGAGGGAATTTGTTTCAATTTTTAAGTCATTATCAGGCACCCACCTGGAGAATGAGGGAATTCATTTCTGTTTTAAGTCAGGCGCCCACCTGGAGAATGGAGGAATTTATTTCAAGTTTTTTAAGTCAGCAGGCGCCCACCTGGAGAATGAGGGCCCACTTGGAGAATAAGGGAATTTATTTCGAGTTTTAAGTCATCAGGCGCCCACCTGGAGAACGAGGGAAGTCATTTAAGAATTCAATTCAAGTTAGAAGTAGCAGAAGCTCGCTTCAAGAATGCGAGCTGGCAGTCCGAGATGACCAAAGGAAGAAGTCTCAATCCAGAAAAAAAAGAAAAAAAAAAGAAGTGAATCCAAAATGCAGAAGTAGATGAAAAGATATGAGCTGCTCAAGACATGATTGAAGTCGCAAGCTTTGCATGTCCCATCTTGATCCGAAAAGCTGAAGAAGAAAGAACTAGCACCTGCAGTTAGCAAGCATCAAGGTTCAAGTCAAAAGTCCGTATGAAGAACCATTCAAGACTCAAGATCAAGCTTCAGAAGACTCATAGATAGAAATCTTGTAACTCGTAGCTGATAGGCTTAGTTAGTTTCTTTTTCATTTTGACTTTGGTGTAATATGGAGCTCAGCAAGAAAGAGCAGCAGCAACAACAACAGTGAAATCACAGCTTCTCGGTAGTTCCAGCTACCAAAACTTCCAGAACTACACTGACATGATTCCTCCATAGCCGAGGATATGTAGGCAACCTCGGATGCAAGGTTCGGTCAAACGTTTTCAAAACGCTTCCATGGAGTATACAAACGGTCAAAAATCGCTCGTATTTGCTCAATGTATCTTTGCCCGAAAATTCTTCGTGTTTCCAAGCAAAGAGGGGCAGCTGTGAGCACGTGATTTTTGCCCGACTAAAATATTCCTATAGAAATTCACAAATAGATTTTTTCTTAATTGTTTTTAGTTTTTATAGAATTCGTAGGATTTTTAGTTAATTGTTGCTTGCATTTAGTTGCATATTTAACATTCTAAAATCATAAGAAAAATACCAAAATGTCTAAAGTATTTCGTGCATAACATTTTAGGTCTAGTTGCATTTTGGATTTAAGTGCATGAGTTAACTGCATTATTAAACAAAAATCACGAAAAATATGAGTCGTTTTTATATTTTTTTAGCTTTAAATTATAAATTAGTAATTCTTCTTTTATTAGTCTAAATTAATTAATTATGGTAAAATAGATAACTAGGTTTATTTCTATAAATTAGATTAATTTAAGACTTAATTTAGGTTTTAATTAATTAGAATTTATAATCAAGAAAAGAAAGAAATTCTGTTTGGTCTCAAACTTGGGCCAAAACAATGTCTGGCCCAAACAAACGCCCCAAGACCACCACCAGCCGCATCTCTCCACCCTTCCCACCTCTGCCATGGCATCAACCCACCAAAGAAGCCATGGATGACGACCTCTCTTCTCCACGTCATCTCATGGTCCCCCTCCTCTTACCACGTCATCTTAAACCCTAACAAACCTCTGACAGAGAATATTCCTCACCCGTTTTTTTCCATATTTTCACTCTCTTTTTTGGACGGATTTAAGATCGATGGGAACTTCAGGATTTAAGGTTGTTGATGCTAGCCTTCCATTTGTCAAAAATACGCCCATCTAAAGAGATCTATGGGCTTAAATCATTTCTTGGGAGCAAAGACAGAGGAGCTTGGATTTTGAAGATAAATACTCTCTTCTTTCGGATTTTAGGGGCACACGGTTTTGGAACAGACTTTTTGTGAGAAACAATTCTAGGGTTTGGGGGGGTTTTCTAAATTTTGGTCCAATTTTTCTTTTTCTTTTTCTTTTTTTGTCTTTTTTTAGTAGCCAGCGAAAAACAAAAAAATTTATTTCAATTATCTTATGTTATTTCGATTTTTATTTCTAAGTATGGAGTGAGTTTGAACTCCGAATTTATGCTGGAGAGTTGATTCCAGTCATCGGTTCAAGCTCTGCTAGTTTGTTTTGCTGCTGCATTTGAGCTCGCTCGTTTCTCTGTTTGTTGCGCAGAAGTCTTGCTCGAATTCCAGTTTTGACGTTATCTTCTCATTGTAATTCCGGTCAACACGTTAATCTATTGAAGTTTGCTGTTCATTTAAAAGGTTACACTTTATCTTTATTCTATTTTCAGATTTTCAGATTTCGTGTCATGAATATTTGCATTATCTGCTTGATTTCCGTTATTTCTGCTTTATGGCTTATGTGACTACATTCTGAGTTTCTTCCTGGGAATATTTCTTGCTTCTTTTGTGACTGAGTAGATAAGTTTTGTTCACTCCTCTATGAACATTTTAAAACCTTGAATGAATGAGTTCTGTTTTCAATAATCATGCCATGGATTTTGGCTCTTCTTGCTGATATGTTTATGCTATTTGTTTCTGAGTTAGAAGATCAAAATGATTGGTTTAAGCTGTATATTTGTTTATCTTTTTTGCCCCATAGTTTACTGTGAGAACGTTATTCCATATATTTAATGGATATATTTAATCTTTGGGTCTTTTCATTATTAGCTTCATATATTGGAATAGTGAGAGAGTGATTAAGAGATTATAATAAATAATTAATATCCACAACGCTGGCAAATATGGAATGGGAAGAACGTTAGAGTCAGAATAAGTTGTTACTGTAAAATGGCTATCGCTGTAATATCCAGAAATGACTTCATTCCCTGTATGAAGATTCATCTCTTTTTCTGTTTTGTTTTCTCACTAAAGTTTTGGATCACTTTTGTTTTCATTTTTTTTGCGCTTTGAAAGTTTTGTGAACATATATTTTCTTTCCTCCCACGCCTAAAACATAAGCATTTTAATTTGCCTACAATGGTTTTGAAAGTCAACCTAGACTTTAATTACTGTAATTTGGGAAATTCACAATTTTTCAATACTACCTCTTGACCAACGAGGTCAAGAACAAATTTTGATAGTACCTGATATGAATAAGTTTGGGTTTTTGAGTGATATACTCTATTTGAATATGTTTCATTTTAGTTCATTGTTTTCAGCCAATCGTATGGTTAAACCGTCGGTTATTTCTCTTAAGTAGCTAATTTTATAGGAAACATCGTTACTTTGTATTAGCATGAACTTTTGTTTGTTATCTTTATATATTAATTCATTTCTCTCTAGATATGGTTTTAATAATGCTTTGGGTTATATTGTTTCCTTTAGTTAAAACATGTTGTAGATCGTGGGTACGGTTCTCGTGACACGATTCGCAATGTGTACAAAACCAAACAAGTGCGTGGCACCGCTACTTGTTCAAATAATTCCATAAATAATTAAAAACAGTTAAAAAGTAAAAATGCACAATAGGTTTTAAATATGTAATAAATCAGATAATTAGGCCAATTATTAATAGTTGAGCGACCGCGCTACAACCGCGGAACTCGGGAGTGCCTCACACCTTCTCCCGGGTTAACAGAATTCCTTACCCGATTTTCTGTGTTCGTAGACCATAAATAAGAGTCAATTTCCTCGATTTGGGATTTTAAAATAAACCGGTGACTTGGGACACCATAAATTATTCCAAGTGGCGACTCTGAATGAATAAATAATCCCATTTCAAATATTGTCACTTTAATTGGAAAAAACTCCCCTAACCCCCTGCGGGAAAAAGGAGGTGTGACACCTAGAACTATATTAATGGTAAAGACTTGTTTGGTCTTTCTGTCAAACACATGCACCCATGATTTACCCACATCTGATGGTTATATTATTTACTATGATTATAATAAAAGTATATATTGAAGGGAATCTTAGACAAATGTCACAAATAAGTCTTAATTTACCAATCTCTAGCCATTAATCATAAACTTATCAAAATTATCCAAGCACATATAAAAATTGAAAACTCAAATAAATAAGGTTCTTCTCTCTAATAATCACACGCAATGATCTCCTTTCATATTTTTAAGCGTGATCAGCAATATTAGATGCAAGATGGAAAGAAAATTTTATAGATGAGATAGCAAATAAGTTGAAAAAATACAAAATATAAATATATGCAAGATTCTTTTTTTTAATGGGTATGATTGAAATTCATTGAAAACATATAGATGAGTCAATATTCAAAATTTGAGGAAGATTGGAGGTGATTTGGACTGATTTGGTATCAAAATTCGTAGTTAAAATCGAGTTCAAAAAATTCTTCTGCGACACATGTATCAAACATGTATCACGCATGCATCTCACACACAGGTATACATGAATATACATGTAATATATATTTAATACAAAATATGATACATATGTGATACACAAATGATACACAGTATGATACACATATCATTTTTTTCATGTTTTTCTTCTACTTCGAATTTTCAATTCAAACCACCTCAAACTCCATCAAATTATCCCAAAATTGAGATTCAAACTCCTTAAGATGTACCCGATCTATTCTAATAACACTCACTCAAAAGAAAATAAAATTTTGGCATTTTTTTGCTACAAGTAGCTATTTAGCTAATATTGGTAACATTTGGCTAAAATTAGTAATATTTTATGAATTGGCCAATTTTTGTAATGAGCTACTTATATATGGACATAGCATGCATGTTATATAACCTGTTTGGCCAAGCTTCATTTTGGCTAAAAGTGTTTTTTTTTCAAAGTTAAACTATTTGACCAAGCTTTTAGAAAAGAAAACAAAAGTGATTTTTGAGTTGAACTAGTTTTTGAGAAATAGAAAAAGTAGCTTTTTTTTAAAAGCACTTATGAAAAAAATACATTTCGAAGTATTTTCTAAAAGTTTGGTCAAACACTAATTGTTGCTCCAAAGTATTTTTTAAATTAATTAGTCAAATATAAATTAATTAATCAGCGAAAGTAATTTTTTGAAAAGTACTTTTATAAAAGTATTTTTCAAAATAAGCTGATTTCAAAGGTAACTAGGTGTGACTAGGAGTGGCAAACGGTCGGGTTGGGTTGGAAATGGTTCGGGTTGAAAACGTGTAATGGAAAAAACGGATAAATTATCCGACCCGACCCATATTTAATACGGATAAAAAACGGGTTAACCGACGGATACATGATTTCTTGAATATGAACACTTTTGAGAATTCCTAGTCTCCCAAACTTGAGAAACCCCAATTTGAGGTTTTACAAATGTAAAAGTTAAAACCATTAGTTATCCATTGGTTACCCGTTGGTTATCCATTTTCTAAATGGATAATATGGTTGTTATCCATATTTGACCCATTTTTAAAAAGTTCATTATCCAACCCATTTTTTAATAAATAATATAGGTGGTTAACTGTGTTCTTTTAACCATTTTGCCTCCCCTACGTGTGACTATGGATTTTCCCTGTAAAGCGCGAGTCTCACAAGAGATTCAGGACCAAAATTGATGGCAAACCATTGTCGTTGTATTAACGTTCATCAAACCTGGTAGTTGAACCATTATTGCAAGCCTTTACTACTTTTCTCTAATACAACTACTTCTACGCTCAAAAATAAATTCATTTAGCCCCATCTCCACGTATAGTAGAAATTTTCCTTTTTCTCCATTGAATATTTCTTGAAACAATTCAAAATAGTAATAAAAGCAAAAACCGTCCCAACTAATACTATAAATATATTGGCTTTGCCTATGCGTTTGCTCAGTCTCATTTTCTAGTCATTCTTAGTTTGAATTAAGTGAAATGGCAAAAACTCCAGAAGAAGAGCATCCAGTGAAGGCTTTTGGATTTGCAGCTAGAGACACTTCTGGGGTTCTTTCTCCTTTCAACTTTTCAAGAAGGTACTCATTTTAAGTTACACAAACTCATAACGTCATTATATTTTACACGATCAGTGTAGTTTAACCTATTCTAGTAGGTTAATAGTTACTATTCTTGTCATGTTATATACAATGACGTAGCCACATAGAATAAAGGGTGTTCAAATAGAAAAATTATAGTGAGTATATAGAAAATTATACTATGTATATAGGTCAAAAATTATTTTTTATAAATATATACTCCCTCCGTTTCAATTTATGTGAACCTATTTCCTTTTTAGTCCGTGCCAAAAAGAATGACTTCTTTCCTTATTTGGAAACAATTTACCTTTATGCAATGATTTATAGCCACACAAAATATATGTGCCTCATTTTACACCACAAGTTTAAAAGTCTTCTCTCTTTTCTTAAACTACGTGCCCAATCAAATGAGTTCACATAAATTGAAACGGAGGGAGTACTAAATTTTGACATCCTTTGCAAAATTTCTGGCTTCGCAACTGGTTATATATCACTAAATGGGACATAGATATTTACCTATTATTACATCGTAAGTGATTTGATTGTATAAATATTTTTTTATGTTGTTAGTACATAAAATTTTTGAACTTTTTCTTTTTAGAAAAATGGTTCCATGTATGTGAAATTTTTTTTGAATGGTGCAGGGCTACTGGGGAGAAAGATGTGCAATTCAAAATCTTGTATTGTGGAATTTGCCATACAGATCTTCACTTTATCAAGAATGAATGGGGAATCACTAGATATCCTGTGGTACCTGGGTAATTTATTTCTTCACTTTCTTTCCCCTTTTATTTTGATTTTTGTGTTTGGAAGTTGTGATTTTCCAGTTCATTTTTGTGTTTCTAAGTTGTGATTTTCCAGTTCCTTTTTGCATTTCAAGACAAGTATACTTTCCACCCCCTACTCCGGGGTAATTTTAAAAAAAATAGTCTACCTTTTCTTCATCATTTTTATTGAAAGATATAATTTTAAAAAGTTGATGTCGTAAAAGGATTAAAGTATGAGATGCATCCAATGGAAGAAAATCAAATTAATGTAAGGTGCAAAAAAAAAAAGGAAAAAGAATAAAATTAACACAGGGGGTAAACTTGTGCATTTGATGTTTATACTATAGTTACTTCCACAAAATAAGAAAGAATTAATCTTCGTACAATATTTCAAACCCAAAAAATGATACGGGGAAATGATTCAGCATAATTTTCTACAATTTTAATAGAAGAAAATGATCCTATAAAAAAAATTGTGTATTATTTTTAGATCTCTAAATTTTATTAATATTCTCACAAGTGATGGAGTGAAGGCAGCCTTTAAATCTTTAATGGGTTAATAAAGTTTGCCTTCAGTGCCAGCCCCAAATGTGGTTGGGACTGACATCGGAGCCAATAACTCTACTCCATGCCCCTACAAATTGTCAAAGTAGTAATGCCTCCTTTTCAATTTAGCTTATACATTTCGCTTATCGAGAGTCAAACTATGTAAGTTTGATTAACATTTAAAATATATTTTTTATAATATTTACATGAGAAAAACTGCAACTTATAATACTTTTCATATAATTTTTGAATATCTAAATTTTATTCTTAAAATATTAAATTGAACTAATCTAATTTAGCTTCAAAGTTTAGTCAAATTGACTCTCGATAAGGACTTTCTGATAAGGACTTAAGTAGCTAAGTTTCCAAAGGTGAACATCTCCGGTCCTTTATAGTATAGTCGTAAAGGGCTTCTCCGAAAATTCAGGAAGAAGGCATTCAAAAGGCCGACCACTATCTCATATAGGTATTCTGGTGATAAAATCGACAACTACACGACTATATACCAAGTCATAAGCAATAGCGAAGCCAAGCCGCTGTTAATGTGCCATCTAAATTGAAAACAGATGTAGTAGTTCGAAACTACAAAACATTAACTTATTTGACTCGTTTGTTTATTTCCTTAAAGGATTTAACTTATATGCATTGAATGCATAATATTTTTTCACTATGTAGTAATTTGTGATACTAAAGCTAGTTTCATGTTTATCCGATAATCAACTCATATGTACCAAGATAATCTGATTGTATAAAATGCTTTTTTATATTGTCCGTGCATAGAACTAAAGTCTTTACTTGAATTATTTGACATAGGCATGAGATTGTGGGTGTGGTGACTGATGTCGGTACAAAAGTTGAGAATTTTAAAGTTGGAGATAAAGTAGGAGTTGGATACATGGTAGGATCATGTCGCAAATGTGCAAGCTGTGACAATGATCTGGAGAACTACTGCCCTGGTCAGATACCGACTGTTAATGGTACTAACTCCGATGGAACAGTAACGTATGGAGGTTACTCCGATATCATGGTTTCTGATGAACATTTTGTAGTTCATTGGCCTGAGAATTTGCCAATGGAAGCTGCTCCTTTACTATGTGCTGGAATTACAACTTATAGTCCTTTGAAATATTTTGGACTTGATAAGCCTGGAATGCAAATTGGTGTTGTTGGTCTTGGTGGTCTTGGTCATATGGCTGTGAAATTTGCTAAGGCTTTTGGAGCTAAAGTCACAGTTATTAGTACCTCCATTGGTAAAAAAGATGAAGCCCTTCAACATCTTGGTGCTGATTTGTTTGTACTTAGTAGCCAGCCTCAGGAGATTCAGGTGTGTATAATTCAGTGTTTTTTTGTTTGTTGAATGGAGATTGTATATGTTATGTTGCTTTAAATTGGAGATGGCAAATGGACGGGTCAAACTTGGGCAGGTCTAAACTGGTTAATTAGTACATTGTGTAATGACCCAACGAGGTCACGGGTTCAATTCGTGGAAACAGCCTCTTGCAGAAACTTGCATACAATAGACCATTGTGACACGGCCCTTCCTCGAACCCCACGCATAGCGGAAGCTTAGTGCACCGGGTTACCTTTTTCTTAAGATGGGCGAATAACTTGTCATCGTCATAATCAATCCGTCCAACATGACCCAATCTTACCTCCTTATTGAAAGAAGTTGTAAAGGAGAATTTTTTTTTTTTTACAAATCATTTGCTCAAGTTCTTCCTAATTTGTTTGATTAGGTTTGGGTTACATTTTGACCAATAGTTTGATGGATCATTTCTGATTTAACCTGTTAGGTCAAGTCAACAAATAGGTCATGGCCTAAACCGTTTAAACTTGGACGGATTACTAAAAAAATGGGTTGATTTTACCACCTATACTAAATCTTTGTTTTTTGTGGGCTAAATATAACAGGGTGCATTGAACACAATGGATGGCATTATCGATACAGTTTCTGCAGATCATCCACTTTTGCCATTGCTTGGTATGTTAAAGCCTCACGGGAAGCTTGTTATGGTTGGTGCATATGCAAAACCACTTCAACTGCCAGTATTTCCCTTGATTTTGGGTAAGCACATAACTTTTTTTTTTTCTTACAACGACGGTATATATAACTTAAACTATTAAACTTCATACTGACGTACATAACGTGGAAAACAGGAAGGAAGCTAGTAACTGGGAGTGCTATAGGAGGAGTAAAAGAAACTCAAGAAATGTTAGATTTTGCATCAAAGCATAATATAACACCAGATGTTGAAGTCGTGCCAATGGACTACGTCAACACTGCTGTCGATCGCCTACTAAAGTCCGATGTGAAGTATCGATTCGTGCTCGATATTGGCAACCATTCAAACTCTTCTTAAGATCAAACCATTTTTGGGTTCTTGAAAATCACTGTCTATTTTCTCGCTCGTGTGTTTTAAAAGTCTTTAATAATATCTGTCTTTGCTTACAACTTGTTTGGATGATTGTTATCTATTGTATCGTATTGTATTGTTATCCAAAACAATGTTTGTTTTGATTATTTCATTAAAATTGGTTGTATTGTATTGTTAAATTCATTGTTCCGGAACAATGAAAAATCTCATTTTTTGAAACAACCGATTTGGTGTGGTGGGATTGTTTTCTATTTTTCTTTCCAATTATGCCCTAACTTATTAGTCTATAATTCTATTTACCCTTTACCTTTTTTTTATTTTAACTCCAAATCTCCAACCTATAACCTACTTTGTCTTCGTCCCTTTTTTTTTTCCAGAACTTTTGCCGCTAGGTTTGCCTTCTTTTTCTTTCGTTTTTTCCCCTAACGTGATTTTAAAACCAATTCTTTGTTAATTGCTAATAAGTGAGTTATTCAGCACCCATTTCTTCATGTAAAATAGAAGCGGCCGTTTCTTTGCATTTTGTATCCCCAACTGTTATTTTTATTTTTAATTGGTATTGGTATTGGTATTGGTATTACAAGGATAAAACGCCATTCTAATCAATAATCAAACCGAGAAAGAAGAAAATTTTGGATATTTAACACCCCATTAACATACTAACAAGCATCCCAGTAGAATCTGATGATACTTATCTTTCAATAGTTCTTAAATTATTTTTATGCGTAATTTTTGATAAATTTAATATTTAAACAATTGAGAGTATTTTAGTAAACTTATCAGTTAAAAAATAATAAAATTTTATTTAACAATAAAATCTATCTAAATTTTATATTCATAAAATGATACAACACAAATACAATACGTTATAAAATGATGAGTAATAACCGTCCAAACAAGATGTTAGCTCTATAGTTATCCAAACTTGAAAGACAGTTTCTGGTTTGTTGTATTTTTCTAATTGGCTATGCAATTTTATCACAACTTCTGGCTTCTTTCCTTTGAACTTAAACTAAATATTGAGTTATTGATAGTGCCACGGATGTTAAGTCATTTTCAAACATTGATCTGTCTAGGGGCGGACCCATGTAGAGCCTAGAAGATGAACCCGCTTCGTTAAAAATTTTTGATATTTTATATAGGTTAAATTCTATAAAATATAGATATAATTCTTTGGTTAACTCAATTGATAGAAGATGATCCTTTAGAAATATGTTCAAGTGGGTTCAAACTTTAGTGTAGTCGTGAGTTTGAAACTTGGCTGCAGCATTTGTGCAACTTTTTTTCCCTAGTTTTTGTAGGCTTAAGGGACTAATAAATAGTTACCCTTGTTAGTTAATTCTTCCTTTTCCTCGATGTGCTTTAGTTTTTATCTCTATTTTTGTACTTTATTTTTATTTTACATTTCATCTTTTTACTAAAATATAGTAGGAAATATTTTCCTTTTTATTTTACTTTATAAGGATCAAACTTTTCTACAAAATGAAATCTTACATTATTTTTGCTAAAATATGCAAGTGTAATCTTTAAATTGTTTATAATTTATTAGTTCAACTTAAATTCTTTATTTTATGTTACATTAAAATTATTAATTTACTTTATAAGCTCTCTTCTCTTATAAATTTATATTAGTTTAGCTTAAGTCATAACTCTTTATTTTTTTGTTGTCTTTTGTTTGTAAATTAGAGTCTTTTTTCATTACAGATTTTAGATTTTTTTCAATTTCTAGAGTCTAGAAGGTTTCTAAACTGGGTAAATAGATTTTTAGTTAAAGTAACAAAGGTGAAATTCTTTGAAATAAATTTTTTAAATTAAATAGATAAATTGTTAATAGATTTACTTAAAGTAAGTAGTCTTTGTTAAATATTTTAAATTTTTTGTTCAACTTTCTTTTATAGAAAAAAAGGATGTTGACTGCAACTTTTTTAAGTTGTTCATTTTGTGATAGCCTCTGTTTTAAAAGGCATTTTTGGGGCGAGCTTCAGGGCGAGGCGTACCAAAAATGTCCCGGGGCGATGATGTGGGGCGAAAGTTTCAAGAGGCGTACGCCCGGGCGTTCGGGGCGTATGCCCGGACATTCGGGGCGCGTTTTTTTTAGTAAGGAGTAAGCCCAGAGACTTTTTCAAATTAAAACAAAATTTGTTGAATTAGTCCTTCATATAATACCCAAATTCTCAAAAGTCAGTTTGGTAATTACTCAAAAAGTTTAAAAAGGAACTCAAAAGTATTAAATTTAAAAGTAAAGACCTTTTTTTATGATTTAAGCCCTAATTCATGATTTTTCCAATTTTTTATCTTGTCCGCTAGTCTGCTAATATCTCCCAAAAGTAATAAATATTTAATTTTTTTTACAAATACGAAGAGAACTACATTTTTCTTCATAGCAGCAAATTCAAAGTTCAAATTGCAGGTTAATCATCTTTTTTGTTTCTTCATATAAAAATTTTTATTTTTTTAAACTCAAATTACTTGTGCTTGTAAGTAACGTATAATAGATTATTTTGAAAACACCAGTGATAGCATTATGAATTTAAAGGTAAAAAAAGACATCGGACAAATCTTACTTGACGGTATTAACATTTTTTTTTAAACGTGCTTTCTTGAAATCCCGGGTCCGCCGGGTCCGCCACTGAATCTGTCCACTGATTTTTGGTAAGCTACTAAAGTTTATTCCATTAACCTCTTTTTCTTTGGAGGAAATGATAAAGATAATGACAGTAACAACAAAGATGCCAAACGTGTCCAAATTATGTTTAAAGAATTATTACTACTATCATTTAAGATGGCCAACGTGTTCTGTCAAAGAATTATTCAAATGAATACTTTTTCCCTACCAGTCCATATTGGCAAATGTTGGAAGGAAGCAAAAGCAACTTTTCAAGAATTTAGCTCTATAACACGTCACCAATGACGTCAATTTGTCATCATACTTATATCCACCATTAACAAGCAGCCCATCACTTGCACTTTATTTCACCCATTTTCCATAGTTCTACCACCAATAATAATATTATCTGAGCCACCCCATTTTCATTTAACTTTTTCATCTAAAAGAAAAGAGAAAATTCAAGAATTGGGATATGGAGAAATCACTAGAGGAAGTGCACCCTGTTAAGGCTTTTGGTTGGGCAGCTAAAGACACTTCAGGGTTACTTTCCCCCTTTAAATTTTCCAGAAGGTAATTGATTTTGTCTAAGATATCATTTTTTGTAATAAGGACAAGATTTTGATTTGGTCAACTTAAGGTTAAAGGATCATCTTGGTTAGTGTTTGTGATTTTCTTTGGTTTCAAATGATGTGTTTGTAGGGCAACTGGTGATAAGGATGTGAAATTGAAGATTCTTTATTGTGGTATCTGTCATACTGATCTTCATCAATTGAAAAATGAATGGGGATTTTCTCAATATCCTATGGTCCCTGGGTATGATCCCAATTTTAAATTATTGAAAGTATTATATTTCATGCATATGCAGAACTCTTTTACTAGCTTCTGGTATTTACCACATATTGCATATTTATAGCATTGCTCTTGAGCTATGGTACCACCATAAATTTTAGTTTAGCCAGGAAATAGCCTCTTAATAATTACATTTAAGAAATCACAGCTGTGAGGTGGGCATGAGTACCCCCGATTTAAAACAGGAGAATTTGTTGCTGAAACTGTATGAAGTTTCAGAGAAAAATAAATTAAACTATGATTCCCTTGAACTAATTTTTGAGTTATAGAAACCATGTTAAATGGGAGCTTAGTAGATATTAGTAAGGTCATTTATGCTTACATCCGAAAAATTTGTCCTTTGTCAAAACATTAGGATTTAACTTATAAGCGCTGACGGTATAAAGAAATTTTACACCATCAGCATATTTTAACCTCTTCTAGCTAGTAACCTGCCTTATTTCTATGTTATTAATCCCACTTTGTATGGACTGTTACTGGTAGTTATCGATTATGTGACGTACAACAACAACAACAACCCAGTATAATCCCATTAGTGGGGTCTGGGGAGGGTAGTGTGTACGCAGACCTTATCCCTACCCTAGGGTAGAGAGGCTGTTTCCGATATACCCCCGGCTCCCTCCCTCCAAGAACTCCCCACCTTGCTCTTGGGGTGACTCGAACTCACAACCTCTTGGTTGGAAGTGGAGGGTGCTCACCACTAGTGTGACATGATAGTGTAAAATTTCTTTTAAACAGTAAGTGTAAAAAAGGCAGCCCGGTGCACTAAGCTCCCGCTATGTGCGGGGTCCAGGGAAGGGCCGGACCACAAGGATCTATCGTACGCAACCTTACCCTGCATTGAGCCGTGAAGGGGAACCTTGGCGTAACTGGTAAAGTTGTTGCCATGCTGTTTCCACGGCTCGAAACAGTAAGTGTATCGAAATATAACTCAAACATTAATATTTCTTGCCTAAGGTCTAAGTGTTTTTGGCTCAGTTCAGGATCAGTCCTTGCAACGTTCAAATTCAGTAGCTCTATTTGCTTTCATACTTTTAAATTTGAATTCTAACTCGTATGATGGATGCAGACATGAGATTGTGGGTGAAGTAACTGAGATTGGTAGCAAGGTGGAGAAATTCAAAGTTGGGGAGAAAGCTGGTGTGGGGTGCCTAGTTGGATCATGTCGGTCTTGTGAAAACTGCACCAATGATCTTGAGAACTATTGTTCCAAGGGAATAGCTACCTACTGTGCAACCTACCATGATGGAACACCAACGTATGGAGGCTACTCGGACATGATTGTTGTTGATGAACATTTCGTCGTTCATGTCCCAGAAAACATGCCTCTAGCTGCTGCTGCCCCTCTCCTTTGTGCTGGAATTACAACCTACAGCCCGTTGAGATACTTTGGACTAGATAAACCAGGTCTTCATATTGGTGTAGTAGGTCTTGGTGGACTTGGTCATGTTGGTGTCAAGTTTGCCAAGGCTTTAGGGCTAAAGGTAACGGTAATTAGTACATCTCAAAGTAAACAGAAGGAAGCCATTGAACATCTCGGTGCTGATTCGTTTTTGATTAGCACTGATCCGGATCAGCTGCAGGTAACTACTTCTAATCTTTAACTCTTTCTCTCTACCATCTATTGCTGGATAAAATACTAAAGATGAATGTCCTAACTAGACGAAAACTTTATGACACACAAGGTGCAATAGCTAACAATAAATGAAGGGATAAAATCGAGGATGCAAGAAAACCGGTTTGAGGCACGCTATTGAGGTCTCTGTCTCCGTAGTAGATAAGTGCATTAGTAAAATGACGTCCTACTCCTAAAATACAACTAACCACTCAAGAATCTTCTAATGTGCACTCAAATTGAAGCTCCAAATAACTTAAATCTTCAACTGCTTTTGTAATAATTTAGATCAGACACTTTTGAGGAGAGTGAAATGATAAAGAACTAAAGGATAAAGTTAGGGGAAGTCAAGGTCATATGGAAGATTAACTGATCGATTCCTTGGGATAGTGGGGTAGGTATTCATATAGAGTGAAATATAACCAAGGCACATTTCAGTGAATAGATATGTCCTTCTACTAAGAATGGATACATCTCCTCTGTTAATGACTAGATGTGTTCTACAAAAGATTTGATACATCCTTTTACATAATATTGTGTCTTTTCAGCAATAGGCACATTAAATTTTGAAATCACTCAAAATAAGAACCAATATCTATTGTTATGGGATAACATTGTAGTACTCAACGGTGGTTCCTGTATTCATAGGCTGCTATGGGTACAATGGATGGCATTCTCGATACAGTCGCTGCTACTCATCCTATCTTACCATTGGTTGGGCTATTGAAGACTAATGGGAAGCTTATCTTGCTTGGTGCACTTGAAAAACCCCTCGAGCTACCAGTCTTTCCATTGCTTATGGGTGAGTTGATTACTCTCACTGTCTAGATTTTGGTATGACCGTGCAAGGAATGTGTTATCATCTCATATTTAAATTCTTTTAGTTGCTAGTAGTGTAAATTAGTTGAGAATTGCATATAATGACAGGGAGGAAGCTTGTAGCTGGAAGTGGAATAGGAGGGATGAAAGAGACACAAGAAATGCTTGATTTTGCTGCAAAACACAATATAACAGCAGATATTGAAGTCATTCCGATGGATTATGTAAATACTGCAATGGAGCGTCTCGCCAAGGCTGATGTTAAATACCGTTTTGTCATTGATGTTGCTAAGACCCTTAAAGCAGAATGATTAAGAGTTTTACTTCATACAATTCTAGTATTTTATGATACTTTGAGCATGAAACAGTGAGTTTCATTCCTTCTTGTGAAACATTGCTTTAGAGAATATATAATGAATTATGAGTAGCTTCTCAAATATTGGAATGGGAAGTCTTTTACCTTCAATGAAGCCAAATCTTTTTGCTTACGAGTTACTCTCTCCAGAAGATGGAAACTAATTACTCCTCTATGATCAGATCAGTTCATTAGGCCTATGGAAACCAGAGTTCGACAAGCAAGATAATCCTTGTAAACATCTTGAATGTGAAGCCATTTTAAGCATCTGCTAACATGCTAATATGTTCTCCTAAAGAATAACACATGCTAATCTGCCTCTGTGCTGCTCAGTTTCTGCTTTAAATCTATTCTACTACATTTCTCATATGCTTCTGCATAACTATTTTTTCATTGTTTTAACTTGTTGTTTTTATTCTGCTTTTATATGGCTTTTTGGTACTGTCCCTTCTTGTCTATACTTTCATTAATTAATGTGGTGCTTATGCTTTCCTGATCCAATGGTCTATTCGAAACAGCCTCTCTATCTTCACAAGGTAGGGGTAAGGTTTACGTACACACTACCCTCCCCGGATCCCACGGTATGGGATAATATTGTATGTTGTTGTTTTTGTATAACTATGTTTGTTGGAAACAGCCTCTCTATCTTCATAAGGCAGGGATAAGGTCTGCGTACACACTACCCTACCCAGACCCCACAGTGTGGGATAATACTGGATATGTTTTTTTTGTTGTTGTTTTTGCATAACTATGTTTACGAACTTCAGCACCGTACTAAAGCTTCTACGCTCACGTTACTCTATTCATGGTCTACCGTCTATACTCATAATCTCATTCTCAGCATATCTTCAGTTATACTTTACTATCAACAATCAATGTCTATTAGCAATGTTTAAATCTTTTCTTCATATCTCAATGATTCAACTCAAGATGCCCAGAATCTGAAACGTCCAATCACATTGATTTGTAAAATACTATTAAAAATGATCGACAGAAAAGGCAGGTAATTCTATTAAGCATTTCATCAAACGGCAGGTGTACATAATATACAAAAACTTTACAGAAAGAACATTCGGGTCACATGGGAGGCACATGACATGGTTACCGAACTATTTTCTTAGATTCTTATTCCAATTGTTTAAATCTTAACTAGGGCTGTAGCTATTGATTTTGGCTTTACTGAATATTGTGAAGTGGAGAATATATCTACTTGTCCACATTTGAGATTTAATATCAGTACACATATTCTAACTGAAAACCAAAATGGAAGAATTGCTTACAAGTGTTGGCGCTATTGGAACTTTGTCTTCTTCGATATATCTCTTTAGTTTATGTTTTTTCATATAGTAACGTCTTAAACATTGCCAGAATATTTCCGTGGCTATAAAACATGTTATTAAAAGTAAAATAAGAAATTTAAAATAAAAAAGAGTATCCAAATAAAAGTAAATTTGTTTTAAGCACAAAAAATAAAGAGTGCTACATAAAATGAATTAGGGGAAGTATTGAGTTAGTCATTCACGAACAGGAAGAGGAACCTTGGAGCAACGATAAAATTGTTCATGTGTGACTTACATGTCACGGGTTTGAACTGTGAAATTAGCAAACTAATGCTTGTATCAGGTATGCTCGATCCTTTTCTAGATCGCGTGTAAACACGGATGTCTGTTGTGTCTAAGGTCCACTGAAAATAACACTTTTTTTAATTGCCAGTCCGTATTGGCAACTCTGGAAGGAAACAAAGCAAATTTTCAAAGATTTTATTTCTCTAACAATTGACTAATGCCATCAAATCTGTGTCATACTTAGACACCATAATATACAGCCCATCACTTTAACATTTATCTCCCCATTACCTATAGTTCTACCACCAAATAATACAACACTTAGCAGAATTGTGCAGTGAAATTGAATTTCTTTGAGTTAGTAAAAAAATTCGAGAATTGTGTGATGGAGAAATTACCAGAGGAAGTGCACCCAGTTAAGGCATTTGGTTGGGCTGCTAGGGACACTTCTGGATTCCTCTCCCCCTTCAAATTCTCCAGAAGGTATATATATATCTTTTGATGATTTTTTTAAAAAAGATAAAAAAAAATTAAAAAGATAAATTCCTTGAGCAGAGGATCTACCGGAAACATGCTCTTTATTTTCATAAAGTAGGAGTAAGGTACCTCCCAGAAGATTACACTATGTTTGTTGTTTAAAAAAGATAAATTAACAAGAACAAAATGCAGGGGAGACTAGAGTAAAACGGTAAAACCTCTACAAAATACAAATATGGACATACCCTCAAATCTCTTTACTTTAACATGTGCTAACTAATAAAGTATGTTGCATATTACTACAATTCAAAAAGATCATATATGGATTTCTTCTTTGGCCTCTTCATTACTGTTCTCTCGTTCAAATCTACTGAGAATTGTTTGAGCCGAGGGTTTTTCGAAAACGTAAGGTTTGTCATATATTTTATTCTCCCAAGACCCCACAACGTGGGAATACATTGGATACGTTGTTGTATAGGTTTCTTCTTTGTTTTGCGCTTAAGCTTTGTTCAAAAAACACACTAGAGAATCATGGTTCAACTGATTTAGAATGTCTTCAACATGTAGTTGAACAATCTCTTTAGGATAATCATTTTTTAAAATCACATTTTCCACTGAAGAATCAAGATTGAGTTGTTCTCTAACCTCTTGCGTGCGTTATCCAACAATGGCGTTGTGCTCATCTTCAAGGTCCAAATAATCGTCGTTTCTATATGTATGCATCATCACTTTGTGTTGTTCAATTATGTTGTAATGGCACGGTCCACATAATTGTCATCTCTATATGCATCATTACTAACATTTAGAGAACCTTTTAATTGCAATTATAAGAGTGTGAGTAGCTTCACTACAGCTCATGTGACTAGGCGTAAACGGAGAAGCAAAAGCTCTTAAATTAATACACTTGAGTTTATCTGAGAAATCATTTTTGTAACAAGGACAAGATTTTGTTCTGATCATTTTGATTAAAGTTTGTAATCTTTTGGTTTGAAATGATATTTGCAGGGCAACTGGTGATAAGGATGTCAAATTGAAGGTTCTTTTTTGTGGTATCTGTCACTCTGATATTCATCAGTTGAAGAATGAATGGGGTTCTTCTCTATACCCTATGGTCCCTGGGTATGGTCTCAACTTTTAGATTCTTGATTATTAGTAAGGTCATTTTCGCTTACATGCAAAAGATTAGTCCTTTGTCAAAAGTAGTTGTTGCCTAATGTTTTAAGGGATTTGGCTCAGCATAGGATCATGCAAAAGATTAGTCCTATTCATACTTATAGTTATTTGATGGATTCAGACATGAGATCGTGGGCGAAGTAACTGAGATTGGTAGCAAGGTAGAAAAGTTCAAAGTCGGAGAGAAAGTTGCTGTGGGAGGGTATTGTGGATCATGTCGATCTTGTGAAAACTGCACCAACGATCTTGAGAACTATTGTTCCAAGGGAATAGCCACTTACAATGCAATCTACTATGATGGAACACCAACGTATGGAGGCTACTCAGACATGATTGTTGTCGATGAACATTTTGTTTTTCATGTCCCAGAAAACTTGCCCCTAGCTGCTGCAGCCCCTCTCCTTTGTGCTGGAATTACAACCTACAGCCCGTTGAGATACTTTGGATTAGACAAACCAGGTGGTCACATTGGTGTAGTAGGTCTTGGTGGACTTGGTCATGTTGGTGTCAAGTTTGCCAAGGCCATGGGGCTAAAGGTGACAGTAATTAGTACATCTCGAAATAAACAGAAGGAAGCTCTTGAACGCCTCAGTGCTGATTCGTTTTTAGTTAGCACTAATCCGGATCAGTTGCAGGTAATTACTTGTAATCTTGAACTCTTTACTTCAACCATCTATTGTCATAGAATAACATTTTGGTTCTCGACATTGTTTCCTATATCCATAGGCTGCTATGGGCACAATGGATGGCATTCTTGACACAGTATCCGCGGATCACCCCATCCATCCATTGATTGGGCTATTGAAGTCTCAGGGGAAGCTTATATTTCTTGGTGCACCTGAAAAACCCGTCGAGCTACCAGTCTTTCCATTACTTATGGGTGAGTGGATTATATTTTATCAAGATTTTCGTGTAATTACTGTCTCATATTTAAACTCTTTTTTAGCTCCTAGAAATGTAAATAAGTTGAGAGTTACTACATATAATGACAGGGAGGAAGCTTGTAGCTGGCAGTGGGATAGGAGGAATGAAAGAGACACAAGAAATGCTTGATTTTGCTACAAAACACAATATAACAGCAGATGTTGAAGTCATTCCAATGGATTATGTAAATACTGCATTGGAGCGACTCGCAAAAGGTGATGTTAAGTACCGGTTTGTCATTGATGTTGCCAAGACTCTTAAAACCGAATGATTAGGAGGTTTGCTTTGTCTAATTCTAGTATTTTATGATGTTATGGGCATAAAACAATGAGTTTGATTTCTTCTTGTGAAACATTAGTTAAGAAATTATATGATGAATTAAGAGTAGTTTCTTAAAATATTGGAAATTATGGGATGTCTTTTATCTTCAATGCAGCCAAATCTTTCGTTTACATGTTACTTTCTCTACAAGATGGAAATTTAGTACTAATAATATTAAACATATATTACAAAAAAACTGTGCAATAAACCTGATCAAGGAGAACTCAATCATCAGCATATTGACCGATGTTAGCAGTTTGAAAAATACAACGAAGACGATATTGGTGTTCAATGTTTAGCCAGATCGTGTCGGTTGTCAAATACTGAGCCAAAACTTAAACTTTATGAGTTCAGCCTTTGAGTTCCTATCATTTAATCCAAAATCATCATAGTAATGGCAATTCCAATGAAATAGCTAAATTACACTGATTCTAGTCATTGTTAAAATTAAGGAATCAAGAAAGCTGATCACTCAAGATAAGTTAACTGTAATGCAAATTCTTTAATACAATTTCCTAAAGATAAACATTATGTGCTCAATCAGCACAGCCTAACAAGTCCAGCCCATAATTGTTAACTGATGCCACTGTAGAGAACTATGAATCTATGATACAGTGAGTAGAACTATTCGTCCTGGCAATCCTCCTCTTACCGGTTTTCATCAACAAAATTCAGAATATGTAACAGAATTGTAAGAATGTATGCCAAATCCAGCTTCCATATGATCCCTGATTGCTGCTTGCAACTGACAGTGATTCTAAATCTTGCATTGTGACAAAGTTTAGACCAGCAATTACAGGAGCATGACTTAGGTTGTGACAAATTGAAGCAAACGCGCTTAATATCATCTAGAAGTCAAGGTTCCCTGTCTTCGAACTTCCAGAACAACCACTAGAAGTACCATATGAACTTCCACTTGAACCATCAACAGGGGCTTGATTAAGGCATTCTAAAATCAATGCCCTTCGCCTTCGCAGCTTTATTGAGAATGTTGTGGCTTCCAGAATTGCAGGGACCTGTTAAAAGTTTCGCATCAACTTGCCCAATAAGTTTGATAGACAGAAAATAACAGCCAATAACACAGAATTTAGAAATAGAATCGCTTCCCCCAAGGATGATTGGTTGCACTTTTGATGTTCCAAAACAAGTCTGTTAATTATCATCAAATTCCACTTTACCGGTATTTCTCTCTATCATTTCTGATAATATTCATGTAACTTAATTATGCTTTTGAGGCTTAGATAAGGAAAGAAGAGAGCGAAGAACAACATGCATTTTATCAACTCATTAATGCTTTTAGAAAATGTTTATGTTTCTTTAAGTTAAAAGCCGAACATCATTTAAATGTTTAGCTCATTTACTCATTCAAAGAAAATAAGCATTCCAGAAAATATTAGGACGCGATCAACTGCTGTAGTTAATAGTCAATGCAGAAAAGGTCATTCACCTGTGTATTTATGCGAGCCACTTTGTGTATACTCAGAAGGCCCAGCATATCTTGGTAACCAGTGAGCAGCTTTGCCAATTCCTTGTCCTCATCTGCAGCAAGCTTTAGTCACATTTGATAGCAAGCTGAAGCTTTCTCTAATGGATTAAACAGAGGCATACCAGGAATTGCTTTGACAGATATCAAGGTATCAGCCAGATGCTGCCATCTCTTTAAAAAAGTTGGTGAGACAAGTGAGGGTGGAAAAGATATGACTGCAACTGCACCCGAAGATCGAATCATACCTTTCAAAGATCTTATAAAAGAAAGCATATCCCACTCCTACAATGAGATGCAAGTACAGAATCAATTTTTGCACTGAACAGTCCTACAGGGCAATATGAACCCAAAAAGAGCCCAAAACAATTTCTCATGTGTATATTCCATTATGCTGCCCTTCCTAATACCCCCAATAGATACCACCTCTCAAGAAACAATAAAAAACTAATGATTTTGATGGCCATTAGTCCTGCAGTGAGTTATTACTGGAGAATATTTTTTCTTAAAGAATAAATAGATTACAAGTAACCAAAGTCCAGAAAATAACCTTGTCAGAGAAGTCGCACTGAGGAGAACATAGTGACTGAATGGCAATACGACCGGCACATGTGATGTTGCCATCAGATCTGACATAATATTAGAAGAAACTTTCACACATGTTCAACAGTTCAATCCTATATAGTCAGAACTAAAGGATCCACGTAATCAAAATTTATTCTCAAAAAAAATCCTCATGTAAGTAATGTTCAAAAGGTAACAGAACTTAATTGACAAAAACAACAATTTGAAAGATAACCTTGATAACAGCAATATTGAGGAGGGGCCAAACTAGACATAAAATAGCAGCTGATGCTTTTTTAACACTATCAGTAAATCACCAATTCTTTTCGATGAAACCACTAGCTTAATGATGACTTATCATGCATGTTTATTTGCTTTCCAATTGAGATGGAGTAATGATGGTTTTGAACAAAGAATGATTAACAATATCATTTATTCTTTCACTATTCAACTGATAGAAAAACATTATTCAGTCTCACTTTCTGCATAAACAACTTACGCTTATGGGGACAATTAAATAGTGTATAACTTTTCTCACTTTATATACTTTAGAAAGATGTGTCAACCATAAGAAAATATCAATTGCAGGGGAGGGAGTAAGGTAGAGGTTGGGAATACCAAAAGATAGTGCCTCTGTAAAGTTACTTGAAAAGGAAAAGAAAGCATAATAAATAGGCCTCCATGTAATACATTATAATGAAACTACAGGTTATAAGGACATTGTGTATCTGCTAGATCTTTTAATTCCCAGAATATCTATAGTAGACATCAGAATTGCACAAATGTGAAGAAGAAACGTTTAAAGTGGATTTGTGATTCTATATCAATATTTTAGATATTTTGTATCAAATGATATGAAAGATTATCCAGGCAACTTATGTCAGATTACATTCTTATCATGGATAGGCCATCAACTTTGTCTCTTCTGTCTATCCTTTTTCCCAGCATTTTTACCTATTACCAATTCCTTGATGCATGTTTCCACACAAAAGAGTCTCTAGGTTATCCCTATGGCATACCACCACTTTTAAGATAACTATGGCAGGCTGATGCACGCAATGGTATCCAACAACGCTTTGCATCTTCCAAATGCAGTCCCATATCCCATTTTCGTATCCCATTGAAATACATGTATCAAAGATATCCTTATCCTTTATTTGGAAACATGACAAATTGCAATTTTGGTTCATAAACCAAAGTCCAACATGAAAACTGTAACTGAATGTATAAAAGAACGAGTGACAATACTTTGAGATTTGAGATGAAAAGGCTGAACAACGTTCAAGTAGAGGCACTAGATTGGGAGAATCTCGAAGACTAATGCAATCAACCCGCTGCCCACTATAGAAATGCCTTTCCAGGGGCTTTCGCACGTCGAAGTCATTGCAATATTCAGCTTTTCCACCTGCATAGATGATGCACAAGCTAATCGTCAGATTCAGCATAAGTCTCGCTTTCAATTAGCAGCATAGTTACAAACAAATGAGTAGAAAGTCTTCCATATAAATAAGAGGGCAACTACAACAAGAACACTGCACAAAGTACTTGACTACAGAAACGTGACTTGTCACACATTTAAAACGATCATTTCGTAACATTCCCAAAGCCTTCTAACTGTTATCCGTTTATATTTATGATGGATGATATTATTTCGAAGAGTCAAGTAGGACAGAAACAGGGAGCCAAAAATCAACAGATACTACCAGATGTAATGATCAACGTATGCCCCTAAAGATTTTCTTCTAGAAGTAAATTTCATGAAGATAACTGGAGTCACAATGTCCACCTAAAACCTGGACAGCTATGGAAATTGCAACTCGATCTTACAAGTTGTTTAAGCGTAGAAACATTTTATTTGTGGCTTTAAGAAAATTTCAAAATAGTAAATAGCCACTTCAAGAAGGCTTCATTCAGTTGAAAACTTCACCAGAGGTATAAAATTTAATCTACTAGATTTCCTAGGGCATTGTTGAGTCAATCTCATAGCAGAATGCCCTTAGCATACTTGTGACAAGATCCATTTCCTCTTTCTTTATGCTTTAACCAGTAAATGATATCATGGACATTTTTAGTCACCTCTTCGCAAGACAGCCCAATTCAAAACAAACTTGACTTAGACACCGAGAGAAAAAATTACCGTATTCAACTGAAGCCAATCTCTTCAGAGGAAAAATAGTCATTAATAGCTGTACGAGTTCAAAAGTGAATGAATTGAAACAAATCAGCTTCAAGCGGTTTTACCTCTTTGGACCTCTGAATTCTGTTCCCCCAAATACTTCTTATATTGCCAAGCGATTCTTAAATTCGAATCCTGTAATGTAAAATGGATTAAAAGTTCAGCTTTTTAGAACCGACAAGGTCTACATTAATATAACATCATGTATCCATAGTTTCATTTATAATATTTTGTTAAGATGTCGGAAAGAAAGGTATAAACCTGTTCAGCAGGCCGTTCATATGGCTTCTCATCCTTAGAAGCCATTGGGCTAGGCAAAGTTCCAAGAAAGCCTCGTGGATCTCTTTCCGGGCTGGCATAAAGCAGGGGTTGCTTGTGAACCAGGCCCTGAGACATGAAATTTCTCAGTAAAAGCATATGATGAGGTGCCTCAGGGTCTTCCATTACCATGACTAGGTTTCCCAAAGTAAAGCCACCTCCCAAAATCTCTGGAAAGAGAATATAACAAGCAAATGGGGGAAAAAAGTTCATATATATAACGCTAGCTAGTAACAAAAGAAAGAGAAATAATAATGTTGAGAACAAAGAAAAGGAAAAGAGACATTAAAGGAGGTGTAGTGGGAATTACGGTCAAGATCTGGTATGCCTGATGAAAGAAATGATGTGCCATTTGGACCAAGCTTTACTCCAGGAATCTGAGATGTAGCTGCACTAGATATGTTTCGAGAGAAACTGCTGCCACGTGGCCTAATTGAAGCCATGAAGCTTCTTATAGATCAACTCTTCATAAAAAGAAGGAAGCAAAATTGAGAACAAAGCTCAATCAAAGTATACAAATCTCAAATCACATGTTACGGCTAGCAACTGAAAATTTTGTGGCATCATATGAACTTATCTTACTATAATTGTTTTTTTTTTATAAGGTAAATTGTATTAATCAAAAGGGAGAAGAACTCCCGTATACAAGAAGTATACCAAAAAGTAGAAAATTTACATCAAAACATGATTCTCTACAAAAGACGCTCAATCTTCTAAACAAGTAGGGGTTATTTGAGTGCACCAAAAAGCGATCAAAGATAAAAGACTATTCTTAAGATGTGAAAAAGGAGACTCAATCCCCTCAAAAGCTCTCATATTTCTCTCCCCTCTTACTATAATTTTAATAGAACATAGAGGTTAATTCTTTCTAGACTTGTCACTTCCAAGAACAAATAAATGACCAAAATAAAATATTGGGCAGACTGCAGAACTATAAAGAAAACAAAACCAAACACACAACAAAACAAATAATGAGCACCACAAAATAGTCGCAGAATCATCATAAAGCATAATTCATGAACCTCAAACTAGTTCATCTGCCCTGCAAAACCTATTGCTAGCTCACTGGTTACGTGTTCGGCCGAACCCAGTAGCTTTGGTTAGGGTTGTTCGTCGGTCGGTACATTCGGTATTTAGACATTTCGGTTCGGTATTTGGTTTCTTAAAATGCTATACCAATACCATACCTAATTAAATTCGGTATGATTCGGTTTTTCTCCTTTCGATTTCGGTTTATTCGGTTTGAATACTAACTAGAGTCATAGACTGTAACATTATTAATTAAAATACTCAAAAGTACAAAACTGAAAATGTTCGTTGACAAAAGTTTTGTCCAAAACCAGCAAATATCAACCCATAGAGAAAAAAATGTACATAAAGAAATAAATTTGATCATTAGAAATGTCTTGTTACTTGCTTATAGTTAATTGATGAACTTAGAAAATAAAGAAAAGTAAAATTTTAGATTTTTTATATTTATGTTATAATTAATAATACGTGTATTGTGTAATATAGTATATATTTCGGTACGGTATCGGTATTTCGGTATTTTATTTTAAAATACCAAATATCATACCTAATACAAATTTTTTTTAAAACTTAAACCAAATACCATACCGAATACCAAAATACCGAATACCAAATACCAAAATTTTCGGTTTCGGTACGGTAATTCGGTATTTACCAAATTATGCGCAGCCCTAGCTTTGGTTCAAACTCTGTTTTTGTCTTAAGGAATCTATGGTATATGTACAAATTATTAATTTAGAATCGCGAACTCATAAGCTTCAAATTTTTGCTCCACCTATGAATTTGCACAAGCTAATAATGCTTGTACAGTGCAAGTATATGAAATGTACTCACATTTTCAGCTTTTGAGAACATGCTAATGTCTCTAAAGAACAACAATTCAATCAGCTATGGTAACAACTCCAAAGGATATAAAAAAAGATATTACATACGTGTCACAGAATAATAATAAACCTAAAATTAGCAAAGATTTCATCTTTTCTTCATATCTCAATTTTTTTCGGTATTTTATAAAGCAATTCAAGACATCAACAATTGGGAATTTCGATTTCTTTGTATTGGTTGACATAAGAGGTTGATACTTCTAACAAGCATTTTATCAAACACCAGGCGTGCATACTGTCAACAACAAAAATTACAACAAGAGCATTCAAACTGCAACGTAAAAGAAAGATGAAAAAAGTGTTTACAAGTGATGGGCGTTAATGGAATTTTTATCTCCTCCGATATGCCTCTCTACTTTACAAACAGCTTTTTGCCCACTCAAAGGGAGCGAACGTATTTCTCTTTTGTAGGAGTTTAGAGCGGCAAAGTTATAAATTGTCTATTTGGAACTTTATAAAATTAATCAAATACCTTTTCCTTTTCTCTTTTCTTTTTTTTTGGGGGGGGGGGAGGGGTATCCTAGAAATAATACAGCAAAGGGCCAAATATACCCTTCTACTTTCGAAAATGGTCTAAGAATATCTATCGTTATACTATTCGGTTATTTATACCCCTGCAGTCATACTTTGGCTTCAAATATACCCTTCATTTAAATGGAGGGACACGTGTCATCGTCTTGTTGGTCAATTCTAAATATCTTCTAATTAATTAAAAAGACTCATTACTCATACCCGAAAAATAATTTATTTATTTATTTTGTAAAAACTGAAAAAAACTAAAAAATAATTTACTAAAAACTGGGGGAAAAAACAAAAATATTTTTTTTCCAGTTTTTACAAATACAACTGCTTTAAAAAAATTAAAAAATATTTTCTAAAACAATATTTTTGTAAAAACTGAAAATCACTTTTCTAAAGCCAGTTTTTTTGTAAAAACTGGAAAAAACTGAATTTTTTTTTACTAAAAACTGAAAAAACAAAAATATTTTTTTTTCCAGTTTTTACAAAAAACTGCTTTAAAAAAAGCTGAAAAATATTTTCTAAAACAATATATTTGTAAAAGCTGAAAAAAGAAAAACTAAAAAATAATTTTCTAAAGCAATATTTTTGTAAAAACTAAAAAAACAAATCTTTTCTTTCTTTTTTTTCAGTTTTTAGTTAAAAATAATTCAGTTTTTTCCAGTTTTTAATTGCTTTAGAAAATTGCTTTTCAGTTTTTTTCCAGTTTTTAGAAAAATATTATTTTTGAAAATATTTTTCAGTTTTTTTAAAGCAGTTTTTTTTTGTAAAAACGGGGAAAAAAAATACTTTCGTTTTTTTCAGTTTTTTGTAAAAAAACATTTAGTTTTTCCCAGTTTTTACAAAAAAAAAAAAAAATCTAGTATGGGTAATGGGTCTTTTTAATTAATTAGGAGATATTTAGAAATGATCAACAGGACGATGACACGTGTTCCTCCGTTTAAATGAGGGGTATATTTGAACCCAAAGTATGACTGCAGGAGTATAGATAACCCAATAGTATAACAAGGGTATTTTTAGACCATTTTCGAAAGTAGAGGTGTATATTTGGCCATTTGCCGAAAATAATAATGTTTTGAATAAGGATAGGCAGACCCAAATTTGAATTGACAGGGGTCCCACTGTCCAATGAAAATTTGAGCAATTACTGGGTTGGATTTCGAAGTTTTAGGGGGGCGAAAACGGTTAACCACCCATATTATCCACTAAAAATGGGCTGGATAATGAACTTTTTAAAAATGGGTCAAATATGGATAAGAACCATATTATCAGTTTAGAAAATGGATAACTGATGGTTTAACTTTTACATTCGTAAAACCTCAAATTGGAGGTTTCTCAACTTTGGAGACTAGGAATTCTTCCAAAAATGATCATATTCATGAAGCCATGGATAATATGATTACCTATATTATCAGCCGGTTAACTCGTTTTTTATTCGTATTAAATATGGGTCGGGTCAGATAATTTATCGATTTTTTCATTATCCATTTTCGACCCGTCCCTATCCGAACTCACTCCGTCCGTTTACCACCCCTAACAATGAGTAATCAAATTAAATAAAATGATTCGATAAGATCTCATACTTAGAGCTAATATCTATAACTCAATTGACACATTGTTATCTATTTGCTACTTTTAAATTTTAGATGGTAAAAATGAATTAAATTAATAAACGTTTCGAGTAATTATTTGTTCAAAGTTTACTTAAGTCATGATAAGTTTGACTAGTAACCAAGAAAAGAGGGTAAAAATTAACATGTTAGTATGTTACAAATGGTTAAACTTATTTACGCATGGGTAACTTATTTTACTTAATTAATTCCCCAAAGTTCTCTTTCCACAAAAAAAATCCATATGGAAACAAGGGGTGCGTTTGGTACTAAGGAAAATATTTTTAATGGAAAATGTTTTCCATGAAAAATATTTTCCTAGAAAAGGTTTTCATGAAAAATGAGTGTTTTTATCTCTTATTTTTCCTTGTTTGGTTGGTGAGTGAAAACCTTTTTTCGGAAAATATTTTTTAGTGTTTGGTTAGAGAGTATAAAATATTTTTTAGGAAAATAATTTTTTTACTTACTCCCCCCCCCCCCCTCCCCCCTCCCCCAAATACCCAACATTTTCATGACTCTGTTTTTTTTAAGAATTTAATTATTCTTCTAAAAATTCATACAAACCCAAAAGGAACTAATGTGTTGTTTTACTTTTTTACGCAAAAATAACGTTAAAATTTGTGCTCCATAACTAAAAGAAATACACTTTTTTTTGGTTTAAAAAAAGTACTATTTCTACAACATAAAAATAAAGTACCCATTTTGTTGAAATGAAAGAAAATATTTTTTCTACATCATGAAAAGAAAATACTCATTTTATTGAAATGAAAGAAAATACTTTTCTACATGATGAAAAAAAATACTTTTTTTGTTGAAATAAAGAAAATACTTTTTACTACACTATTTTGTTGAAATGGAAGAAAATATTTTTCTACATCATGAAAATAAAATACTTTTTTATTGAAATAAAAAAAATACTTTTTACTACACCATTATGGTGTTGAAATGAAATAAAATACTTTTTACTATATCATTTTGTTGAAATGAAAGAAACTATTTTTTCTACATCATGAAATGAAAAGAAAGTACTTTTTTGTTAAAATAAAAATTAAAAAAAAATTATATTGCGAAAAGAAAATACTCATTTGTTGAAATGAAAAAAAAAATACTCTATCTATAACATGAAAAGAAAGTACTATTAATAATATGAAGAATTAATCCAACTAGCCGCCCACCCAACTATTTACACTAAAAATAGCCGGTAAAGGTATAATATGTGCATAATTTATGTATTATATGTGTATAATCAATGTATAATATATGTATATGGCTAGAAAAAGTAAACAATGAATATTTATGTAAAGATTCCTAATAATATTTCTATTTAGGGTGGGGTGGTGTGGGGTAGGGGTGGAGGTGGGATGTGGTGGGGAGAGGGGGTAGGGTGGGGTGTGGGGGTGGGTTGGTGGGGATGGGAAATGTGAGGAAGGTTGAAAAAGAGTTTTGGAAAATAATTTCGCTTCTCTTGATAGGGAAAATATTTTCCTCCAATCGGAGAAAAATGAGTTCATGAAGAAAATATTTAAGCCAACCAAACATGAAAAAATTGAAAAATATTTTGCGGAAAATATTTTCCTTCGTACCAGTACCAAACACACCCAAGATCTTTCATCAGTCTGAATTAATATTTCTTTGCTTCTTGATGTTATGGGCTCTGAGCTTGTCTTTTGGGCCTGCAGTCACATTTGCAAAAGGAATCTTTACATAAATAGCCGTTCATCTTCATGATTTACCTTTTCAAGCCATAACATAGATTATACATTCACTATACATAATTATACACATGTAATACATAAATTAAGCATATTTTATATCTCCATTGGCTATTTTTAGTTTAAGATTTTGAGTGGGCGACTATTTAGGTTAATTTTTCTTTGCAAAGATTGGATCATAGATCCTCTCCTATCTCATAGTAGTACTTATTTTTCTGCTTCAAAAAGTAAAAAGTGTCAAAATTAAAATTTTAAGGTAAGTGTTTAATATTTCTTTTATTTTACTGCTTAAGGTACCAAACTAATAAATTTATTTCATGTATTATTTAAATAAACTTGCATCCTTTAGAAATATTATTGAATAAGTATTCTTACCTTCCTTGGTTAGTTTTTAAGTTATATTACTTGGTTTACAACAAAACTGGATAAGAATAATTATTTTCTTCAAGTAATAGACACGAAAAGCGTAATAAATATTAAGCTATAAACCAAATAGTCAGAGGGAAACCAAACTACAAAAAGTATTGTGATGGAATGGATAGATCCATCCACCTTAATCAGAGTTCTTGGTTACGTGTTCTGAAAATGAAAAAAGTTTCGATATAGACGCTTCTCATTTATTAAGCCTTATGTTGCATAAACTCGGATTAATTGAGACTCCAATGCAAGTTTTAGACACCGGGTGACAGGGGTCGAACTAATCTTAAAGATACGGTTTCGGCCGAATGCAGTAATTTTTGTTCAAACTTTGTACAAATTACAATTTAATCAGATGCGGGTCCAGAATTTTTAACTTATGGGTTCCTAAATAATCTCAAATTAATATACAATAATATCCTATTGCACTAGATCCGCCTCTGCATTTAATAGGTACAATTTTTTATTTATAACCTAGTAACTTAAAAAGACTAAAATTCCGAACACAAAAAACTTTAATCTCCTATTGCACTAGTTCCGCCTCTACATTTAATAGATACAAATTTTTATTTATAACCCAAAAACTTAAAAAGACTAAAATTTCAAACACGAAAACTTTAAATATTAGCTCCGTCTCTGCCGGTTAACAAACCAAAAACAAAACCATAGAGATAGAGAGGCGAGAGCGACATGACAAGCACGTGAGCGAAATAATACTAGCATGCGATGCTTCTACTTCAAGGCACCGTACTTTTTCCTGAGACAAAAAATAATTCTGTAACAGAAATTAAAGAAGAAGAATCTGAAACTTTGAATGAAAATGGAATAAAGAGTGTTTCAGTTCTGATTCTGTATTTCTGAAATTGTACACTGTAACACAAGTACTTGCTGATTTGCGTTGTGGAGATTTTTTGATTATTTTTGACTTAGATATGACTTCACTTCCCATACACTTTAATTTAATTTGATGTACTCTCATTCCATATGACCTTTCCCACTACTCTTTGGTCCCTTGGCCTTTAATTTTGAGGGACAGAGCTATCGTTTAGAGCTAGGTTCGGTAAACTTCGCTTGATATATGTATATAAATATTTTATTCGATACTTAAATAAATTTTCTTAACTAAAATTCATAGTCCATAAACTCAAAATGCCTCTTTTTTCACGTCATTTTATTATTTTTACTTAACAATTCTGTTACTACTAAGAGTTTGGCCACAAAAGAAGATTTTTTCTTTAAAAAAGTCTTGCAATATGGGAGTAAATTTCATCAATGATCATTCAGCTTTGGGTTCATTACGCAAAAATCATTTTTCTTCTTCTTGTTACGTAAAAGTTATTCAAATTTACGTTTATTACCTAAAAATTATTTTTCTTTGTTTAGTTACACAAAAATTATTTCACTATGCTCTAGTAATCACGATAATCACTTTGACAAGATTTTATCTACCTGAAAAGTCTATTATACCCCTGACATTATAAATCCTCCCATTTATGTAATACATATTATATTATATATTTTTACCTAGGTATTTTACTTATAATTATTTTATATAATTTTATTTATTATTTTTATAATTTATTAGTACGTTTAATTTTCCCATGATACTGAATTTGTTTAATCATATTCGAGGATGAACATATTTTAAAATATGAAAACGACAAAAAAATAGTTATTTGAAATAAAAAAAAACAGATTTGTTTAACAAATGATAGTTTTTTATAGTCAGTAAAACGTTTAATTTTTTAAAAAGATATTTGAGTTTAATATAAAATTTGTAGGCTTTATCTGTTAAAATTATTTATTTAAAAGTGTTAATATGATATGTGAGTTTACTAAATGTGGGTATTTTATTTATTGGATTAACCAATATAGTTTGACTGATAAATTTGTGAGCTTTAATTTTATAATTCTTATTAAAAATATTTTATTATGCAATTTAAGAACGTTGACTTGAGATTTGTTCATAGTAAAGTTACCGGCAAATTTAATAACGCTACCAATATATCTTGAAAATTAACGTTAAATTTTTTTAAATATATGAATATATTATAAAAAATAATATTAAGTTATTTTAATTATAAATAAAATACATAGGTAAAAATATATTATATAGTATATAATATAGAAGGTATTATATAAATAGGAGGATTTATATAATATGAAGGGCATAATTGAGTTTTCTAAGTAAAATTTACTCGCAATATAGAGATGAAAGCTGCTTTAAATGGAAAATAAAGAGTGAGGAAAAGTTACCAGAAAGAAACATGAGTATCCTTCTTTGGCTCTTTGTCGGTATAACTAAACTTCAAGTTCTATTAGCCACGGTAGGGAGCGACAAATTTATATAAGGTGATTCAATATTAAAATATCACACCTAAGATTCAGACATATGACGTGAAGTATCTTTTTAACCCCTATAATTTGCTCTTATACCAAAATCTTACATTAGCTTAAGGTGTATAGCAAAATAATTCACATTTAGCCTATTTAATTAGTGTAAGTATAATTTTTCGGCACAGGGGTTTCAATTGAACCCCTTGGCACAACCTAACTCTGCTCCAACTAACTCTGCTCCAACTAATTATACTAACTCAAAGAAGGTTTTCTATTGAAAAAGAAAAACTTAAAATGTTTTCAATGAAAATGGATATTACCAAAGCTTATAGTCTAGCGATATTAATTTATGTGGAACTCTTCACACACTAAGTATTGGCTCGATTTTCACGTCCTTTTGCCTATTTTCCCTTCCCGATCCTCTATGTAATGGGGGGGGGGGGGGGATGCATATATAATCTTTTGTAATTTTAATGCTTTTAATCCCATTATTGTCTGGGCTTCTGAAGTTGGTACGAGTCTAGCTGACTTTAACTATGTTTTTAATTCATACAGGGCTGAATAGAAACATATATAAAGCAAATCTTGTGTTGTCTTCAGTCATGTTGATCATCTTATTGAAGTACGAACATATTTTCTTATCGTTTGATCTATCCCACTTTATCAAAATATAGTAACCTCGCTAATTAAAATCTTAAAGATTATAGAAATCACGATAGTTAATTGGCAATAAATAAAGTGCAAAACAAGAATAGATGGATTCAAAGTTTAAATTTGACGGATTCAACATTTAAAGTTTTTAGTATTGAACTCATTTATTTATTCAAATTATGTGTTTAGAATTGTTGAAAATTTTAGTTATTATATATATAGTTGGAATGAATTTGTTATGAAGATCTGACCCTGCATATGAATTTGGGTCAAATCCCATCACCTAAAAAACGAATAAATGTCTTAAAAATCAAATACAAGAATATGATGTGTCCATTGATGATTTACTGACAGAGAAAATAGCAAAAAGGAATGTAATTAATAAGGAAACACATCTTCCCCTAATAAAAAAGAAAAAAGAATAAGGTAATTAATTAATCTAGGAGAAGTGGCCAGCAGGGTAGAGGAGCCCGTGAGAAGCGATGTAACGTATTGTCTGATGATGAAGGTAGGTCATCCTCTTCAAATTTGTTTGTTTTCTATTAAGGGTCATTAGGCGTTTTAGGATTCTATTAATTTGAATTCACGTCACATAAAAATTATTAAAGGGGAATCTCTCTCTATTAAAACACAAATCAAGTATATTCTCAAGAGAAAAGAATTTTCAATTATAATATACAGTTTAACTCTTATATAATGAATTTGATTGCATCATCAATATAAGTAAAACTTATTCGTACCCGATGTTTTATACCAAATCAATGAATATATACAAGACAAGCTATTTTAATAGAGACACATTTCTCACTTAACAATTTTTATGCGAGGCACATTCTCGCTTTAATACTTAACAATTAAGGTTAAACTGTTTGATTTAGTATAATTGCCTAGTGCGGATACATATTTACCCATAAAAGAAATAGTCTGATCCGTCCTTAGAGTGAGATAAGAAGAATTGTGTTGTGGAATGGGGTGAGGGAGACAGATGCGGAACCAAAATTTAAAGCTTATGACTTAGTTAAAACAAATACAAATTGAGTTTTACCGAACCCCTAAGCTATACCCTAAGGCGGGGGCGGGAGGCGGGAGGCGGGGAGGGGTTTACATCACGGCTTCATGTGTATATGCATATTGTGTTGTGTCTGTTTCTCACGGGAATCCAGCCAGCTTCTTCCTTTCACGAGATCTCTCTTTCTTAGCTCTCTCTATCTGTCACTTAGCTCTTGTTTTACGGCGTCTACACGTTTATTTTCCAGCACATACTGCAACTTATTTTGTATGCCACTCTGTTTATTTTTATTTTGTGGCATACAAATATGTCGATTTCTTCTCATGTTAAGTAGTAGCTCTTTTGGGCGGTAGTAGTGCCAAATCATATTTGTCACGCTTTAGTTCAACTCCCCACCTCATCATTTCTTGCTTTTTTAGTATATAGTAGCAATAAACCTATGGAAAGGTTTGGTGGTTGGGACCAAACTAGGACATTCCAAGATTGAAGGGTAAAAAGTTAAAATAGATTTTAATTGGTTTTGTTAAGGTACGTATATAAAAATCATATGTTGGAATGTAAGTGGAATGTAAGTGATCTCTTGATCAAGTTAGGAATGAGTTAGGATAAAATCAAGTTTATGAGTTTGGAGGTCAAATTAGACTAATACCACTAATAATGGAAAAAAAATTATAGTAATCACGCTTGCTCATCTTGTCGATTTAAGGCCGATTAAAGAGGAGAACTATAGTAGATTGATAGCCGATATACAATTAATCAATTTATGATGAATCATGATAACACACATTACGTTGAAACATGCTTGATCACCTCTTCATATAATATTGGATTGAGAATTTGAGATGAACTTACTGAATTTCCGACTTGCCTTGAATTGAGACGTAGTAACTCTATTGTTGTATTCTATTGCAAATAAGATTGAGAAACAAAATGATATTTTTAGTTTTCCTTTGGTCTTCGAATTAAAGAACAAGCTAATTAGAAGGCAACATATAAACTTAAATGCCGGGGGAAAATAATGCGAAAGGTACAAATACAAATAGTAAGTAGAGACAGTTCATAAAGGTAGAAGCTTGGTAGTATATTAACTTCTGTAGTCAATGAATCACAATCAGAACTTGGTAGCTACAGTTATTTTTCGTTTTTCTACTGCATTAATTCAGTGACCGTACGTTCATCTTGCCCATAACAAAAGAAAGGTACCATCGACTGTTCCTCTCTTTGTCCTTCTTTTGCCAAAGAGCTGTTTTAGTAATAACAATATTAATATAAAGATCAACTACCACGGGTCGTAGTAGAATGAATAGTTAGGATCACATTATCTTTAACTAGAAGTTTAGGCTTCTCAGTTTCAACCTGTGAAAAAATTTTTGGCACAAATCGAACACTTTTTCCTTTAATGGATCTTATACAATACGAATTTAGATTAGCGAAATTCTAATGTGTAAATATCGAATATCGAATCAAAAACAATAAAATAAGTATCAAAAAGCAAAAAAGGCTTATGAGGAGATAGAGGACCTTTAATTTTATTTTGTTAGAACTAACCTTGAAAATCTTTGGCTTTTTTTCAAATGTTGACTGTCGAGTAAAGTATACTACGAATTCAAGCAGCCTAGCTAGTGATTTTAAAAGGAAATGAATAATAATTGAATAAGCTCCAACAAGTTGGTAATTTCATGGAATTCTTTATATTAAAAAGGTTACTTTAAACAGTGATATCAAAAGCTATGTAAAGCTAGTTAGCGAACAAGTCTAGTCTTTTTAAATAGTACTCCTATACTATTTTCTATTTAAAAAAGAAAGTCACTCCTAATAGATATATTCTTCATTCTGTCCTATCCTAAAATTAAGAAAATTAAAGGAACTAATTCTTTTGATTTTTATTTTAATTTTTTTGCATTGTCTCTTATAAATTACACAGGCAACTCCGAGACATATTCTTTCTAACTTTTCTTTAAATTCATAACTAACCAAAACAAATAAAGTTTTTTTAACTTGAGATTGGACTTAAGCAAGCTCTCTTATAATTTTTAAAATTTCTTTTGATTAAAGAAACTTCGAGTTCATGTTTTCTTCGAAGGGGATGAACTATTGTACCTAATAAAAAGCTGTTAAACATTACATATATGCCTAGAATGTATTACACTGATAAAAGTTTTGGGTTTTTTACCAACTGTCTTATACTCGCATTGAGGACAAGCGGAATCCAAATTCGCACTGATAGGAAGATCCCACACTAAAATTAAAATGGTTCATAATAAAAGCGATTTCATACTCACGCTCGTAACACTACGGACTACTCATAATAGATTACATTAATGAAAGAGAGAATTAAATAGTGGTAGGGGGGGGGGCGGGGATGGGGTTGTAAAAGGTGTAAGGTTCTTAATATGTGGAAGCCTGCAAAAATGGTGGGGTTAAATGAGAGTAAAAGGGACATTACATAAGAAGGAAGAGACAAGGCTGTTGTCCCTGCCACTCCCACACAGCAACTGTTTCCTCTTTTCTCACACTCATCACTGAAACCCCACCACTACTAGCACTGACCCTATACACTGAGAACTCCTACTCTTTTTGTACTTTCTTCCTTCTGTATATATTATCCGTCCTATTCTAATTTATGTGACGGTATTTGATCGACATATTTGATCGAACACGGAGTTCAAGAAAAAAATCTTTAAAATTTATGGTATAAAATATGTTATAGACATATTTATGACTATAAAATTATGTTACTAAAAGAATCTAGAAAAATATTATTTTTTAACAGACTAAAAAAAAAAAAAGTATATCATGAGCAATTGAAATACTATTATACGGAGTACTTAATTTCCACTTTGATACCTACATTCTCTCCTATCACATCCATTCAGTAATTCAATGCATTAGCATGAAAAAAATTTCCATTTATTGGAGACATCTTCCCACAATTCGATATAATGGAGTTGTTTGCATGCATGCATGCATTCAATTGGTGCTAGAATTAAAGCTATTATCTAAGTTTACTGCAGTCGAGCTTGTTCTGCAGTTGTCCTACTCCTACTCATGAACTTTTGATAAGTACAAGTAAATTAGTTGTTCCTACAAAGGAATAACCATTTTAAAATATCTTGGGGAAATTGATTAATTAATAACAACTTAGTCACAGCCTATTACTCGCGATAACAAAAAATAGTTATGCTTCAATTTCAAGTAAATTGAGGTGGACTATATAATGAAGGGGAGCCTTGGCTCGCTGCCATGTGACCAGGAGTTCACGGGTGCAAGTCGTGGAAATAGCAGAAATGAAGGGTAAGGTTGCGTATATTAGACCCTTGTGGTCCGGCCCTTCCCCGGACCCCGCGCATAGTGAGAGTTTAATGAACTGGGGTTCTCTTTCTGAGGTGAACTATATAAATCATCATTAATTATGCTTCTCCATTTAAGCTCATTTGAGACGATACGTAATCGTCTATATTACCAACTATATATATATATATATATATATAAAAGTTATACATGATAAAAATAAGAAAAACAAAGCTTGATTTTCAAATTCTTTACTTAATTATCATTGGACAGCTTTTTATTATAGTATACTTAATTAATCAACTTCATCCAATATCTCATGTGAGTATTTGTTTTCAATGAAGAACACATAGCCTGAGTCCTTTCTTTCTTTTCCAATTATTTATTGTTTTTAACCTCAGTTATTACCTTTTAACTTTATTTGTTTTCACTTACATGTGGATCTCACCATTCTGCCTCATCTGTATCAGATCATCTACTCTCTTTTGTCTTTTTATATCCTTCTCTTTCTTAAACATCAGAATATATATACCTAGTCCTTTTTCTAGTGAGATCTCTAATTCTCTCTCCTATGTAACCTACTTTATTTATTCTATCACATATCTATAATAATCAAACAACTCTCTATATATATTTTTTCTTTTCTCTTCACACCCAAACTAAAAAGAAAGAAAGAAAAAACCTTCTTGATGAAGTTCACAAGCAGCCATCAACATCCTCTATTAAATCCATGCATGAAATCATTGAAAGAAATCTTTGCCTCTTCCAAAGGAAACTGAAACACAACTAATTTCCTCTATTCCTCCACCTCTCCTTTGTTTACCTTTTCCTATATATAATTTTTATTCAATTTGTACACTATTCATTATTAGGGTTTCTTCCCTAGCTCTTCACACTTGACCCCCCACAAAAAAAAAAAAAACAGCTAGCTAGAAGCTAGCTATTTGGCGTGCCGTAATCCTCCTCCTATGATGAGTCCAGATAACAAAGAGGAAAGCCAGAACTCCGGTGGCGGTGGCCGGAAGACGTCGGCGGCAAGGCCACAAGAACCATCTTTGAATTGTCCAAGATGTGATTCTCCCAACACCAAGTTTTGTTATTACAACAATTATAGTCTTTCACAACCAAGACATTTCTGCAAGACCTGCAGAAGGTACATACTATTGAATTATTTGACCATCTCATCTAATAATTTTTTTTTGTTGGTGAGATTTGAACTCATGAATTATAGCGATTTAAACTATTTGAGAGAGCACTCTTTTAATTACTTAATTATATTATGCGTCGACAGATACTGGACTAAAGGAGGAGCGCTACGCAACGTTCCAATAGGCGGTGGTTGCCGGAAAAACAAGAAGATAAAGACTTCTTCTTCTTCAAGGCTTTCTGGGGATTCAAAAGATACAAGTGTTTCTTCAGATATTGGTGGGCTTAAGTTTTTTCATGGTCTTTCACCAGCTATGGATTTTCAGCTAGGTGGATTGAACTTTCCAAGACTAAGTAGCAATACTTCAACATCTGGCAGTATTTTCAACCAGTTTTCTTCATTTGGGGACATTTCTACTACTTCTGCTGCTGCAATTAGATCAAGTTCTTGTTTTAGTCTTGATCCTTCAGGAAGCTGTTCTGGTTCTTTATTGGGATTCAATAATTTCCCTTTCGCAACTTCTATGCTAAAACAAGGTGAGAATAGTAGTGGTGTGCTTAAATTTTGGAACTATTTAAGTCGTAATACCATCACATCTAAAAGTTTAATCTGCTAGAAAAATATTTTTGATTATTTAATTATGTTATTATGTCTCAATACTAACCTAACGTGCAGGTATGATTCTTTTTTTCCGGGCCAAAAAAGTGAAATATTTAAATTTAAATTGGCTTTTTGGTGGCAATGAGATTTATGTTGAAGTGTATGACCCATATAAAAGCTTAAACGGTCAAAGACAAAACGTTTTCAATTACTTAATTATATTATGTCTCGATAGGAAATACTGGAGTTCAAGAAATGGGGTCGATGGGCGATCATCACGGCACTATGGCATCTTCTATAGAGTCCTTGAGTTCAATAAACCAAGATTTACACTGGAAATTACAGCAACAAAGATTGGCCATGCTTTTTGGTGGGAATCAAAATCAAAAAGAGAACATTGTTTCATCTCATGTTCCTCATCTTGATCAAAACCAAGTTCAAAAGCAACAGCCCATTTTGTTTCAGAACTTGGACATTTCATCAAAACAACAAGAAGAAGAAGCTGCAGTTTTTGGAAATAATATTAATTCAAGAAAAGATCACGGTAGTGGAAGTGATCATGGGAATAATAACTTAGCTACTGAATGGTTCTTTGATAACTCATTTGGAACAGTAAATCCAACTTCAACAAATAGCAGCAGTGGAAATGCAAATGATCAGAACAACAACAATTGGAATAGTATTCAAGCTTGGAGCAATTTGAATCAGTATAGTACACTGCCTTAGTTCAATTTGATGAAACAGTGGTGATAGAATTCAAATTTATACTAATCTATTTAGGCCTCTTTTAATTTCTTTGAGTTTGTTCATTTTGGTTAATGTGGAGATCAATATGGAAAAACAGCTAAGACAATTAGGAATTATTTTTTTTTTCTTTATCTTGTTATTTAAAGTTCAGTACGACACTAATCAAAAGTTTTTAGTATTCAACTTATTGTAACTATTTATGATTATGATGATGATGGTTTTTTATTGTTTATTTTGATCATGTCCTATGGTAGAAATAACATACACGTCTTAGTAGTTTTAGTTTTCTGTATTCAAGTTATATATACTGATAGTACAATGAATTATTTTACATTATTAGTGTATTTTAATATGTTATATAGCAGGTTATTTACTACTTATTGTAGGTTACAAATTACCGCTATTAAAATTGTTTCCTCCAATATCTTTCAAGTGACTGATTGTATAAATATTCTGATTGCATAAAAATGTTGTTTTTTACACTATCTGGCCATAAAACATAAATTCTAATTTTTTTTCCCTTTTTTTTGTTTATACATGGTGATTTCTTGTTCTTATATATTCTAATTGGCATATTAATCTATTTCTTTGCTTTATTGATAACACAAGACTTTGAAATGCTAATCCCACTGTCTAGTTGGTATTTTTCTTACTTCAATGTATATTCTTGGGATTGGTGATAGTCTGATAGATTTTTGGTAGAGTCAGTCAATAAATTGGAAACTTAACGGCATATCTTTTGATTTGTTATTATGTTATATTGAGTCAGACTTCAATGTATCAATATGTCTCCCTTTATCAGGTAAACCAATTGAATAACCAATTTTCAGACTTCTCAGACAAAATGTGTATGTATTACTCATGTGTTAGAAATTACTTATACAACAGTGACTGAGTTCTTTTTTGCTGTGCTATACCTGCAACTGTTTCATACTTATATAATATATACACTGCTCTGCATATATATATATATATATATATATATATATATATATATATATATATATAGTCTTTTCTACAGCATAATTCTCTCTCACATACACACACATTGCCTGGGGCTTTTCATAATAATTAGAGTTGCAGTGTGGTGTGATTTTGGTGGTGTCTGATAAAGTGGTGGCTTGAAAGTGTAATGAATGTCAAGACTGTGTCAACATTTTTAGTGAAAGAATCTAAGTGAGCTTGGGGTTCTTACAAGTTTGTTTTTTTTATTAGCTTTTTGATGTTCTTGGATAGAGTGCCTGCCCCGCTAGGGGTGTTTGTTAGTCGGTACGGTACGGTATTTAGATATTTTGGTTTGGTATTTTTGGTATTCGATTTCTTAAAATGTTATACCAATATCGTACCTAATTAAATTCGGTATGGTTCGGTTTTTCTCCTTTCGGTTTCGGTTTATTTGGTTCGGTAACTTCGGTTTATTCGGTTTGAATACTAACTAGTGCGTAGAGTCATAGAGTGTAATATTCTTAATTAAAGCACTCAAAAGTACAAAACTAAAAATGTTTGTTGACAAAAGGTTTGTCCAAAACCAGCAAATATCAAGAGAGAGAGAGAAAATTGTACATAAAGGAATAAATTTGGTCATTAGAAATATCTTGTAACTTGCTTAGAGTTAATTGATTGACTTATAAAATAAAGGAAAGTAAAATTTTAGATTTTTTATATTTATGTTATAATTAATAATATGTGTATTGTGTAATATATTATATATTTCCATACGGTATCGATATTTCGGTATTCTATTTTCAAATACCAAATACCATACCTAATACCAAATTATTTTTAAAACTTAAACCAAATATCATACCGTATACCAAAATATCAAATATCAAATAACAAAATTTACGATTTCGGTACGATAATACGTTATTTACTAAATTATGCACGGCCCTACCTCCCCCTATTCAAATTGCAAGTTTTTGGTTGGGATTAGTTTGTGTGCGTCTTTAAATTTTGTAGGTATTTGGACATAAAAATTGTAATAATATTTTTTAAAAAGTAGTATTTGAAATTTGAAATTATATTGGACATGCATTTTCTTTGAAAAAATATTACATTTTTGTTAGTGGAAAATTTTTTCTTTTGAAAATTTTGAATTGGCTTTTGAAAAACTCATTTTCAAATTTTTTTTGAAAAATTTAAAAAAATTCATGGACAAACACATTTTTGAAAAAAAAAAAAAAAAGAAATTTTTCTTATGGACAAACGGGTCATTATTTATTGAATTTCTGCTTTCTTCTTTCAATATAGATGTTAGATAATTTTGAGTATGAAAACTTAAACAAATAAGAAGAAATTATTTAAAGTTTTTGTTTCCATTGTAATTTAATTCTTGGATCCCTTATAATTTTCACTCATTTTATTGACTTTTAAGTCATAATATTGAGTGAACTCCACTAGTTTAGATTTTTGGAAAGTGCGTATGTGTAAAGAAAGATTTGCCTTTTTCTAACTACTTTTACCATGTTCATTCCTCACTTTAACCATTTAATTCAAAAGGTATATTGCTCCCCTACCTAAGGTTTTGGTTCAATTTAAAGTGTGTTATGATCATATTTCTTTTTTCTTTTTTATTTTTTTATGTTCCATTAATTAACTATACTAGTAGCGTATGCATAGGGGAGAGCTTTTTCTTTTAAAATTAATTAATGTACATGAGAGACTTATTCCCTATATACAACTTTCTTGAAAGTAAGACATGTATTGCATCATTTCATTATATATGCTTAATTAAGTTTGAATTTGTACGAAGCTCATTGCAGATTTTATTAAATAATCTCTTTATGACACTTTTTTTCCTCGTTGAATTTAATATAAATTTGGGCAACTGTTGTGAAGAAATAATAGTTAAAAATCTGTAAAACCATTTAACATGATCTATACTTCTTGATTGTATTACCTCTTTATGGCTCATATGGGTCATATATTGAGGTATAATATGGTTAAAAACAATAATATCAATATATTTTCTATTTCTCTTGTCTTCTCAATCATCAAAATAGAATAGATGTGAGTTAATATTGGTCCTTTTGTGAATTTTCTGCTATGCTAATAGTTTACTCAAGAAAACTAGAATATAAAAAAAAAGTTTTATTATATTGTAAATGTTATAAGAAAAATCAAATTATGGTGGATGTCTACTCTTTCTTCATGATCTTCTCAAATGCTTAATGACATATTCAATGACATATTTCTATGCTTAATGACATATTCAATGACATATTTTTCTTCAGTTTTCATGCCTATATAAAGGCCTTGTAATAGATAGAAAAATACACACAATTGAAGAAGAAATAAGAAATCTCCCTTCTCTTTCTCTCTATATCTCTTAGCTTGTTTTTCCTTGTTCTATATTGTTACTTTGAGCTATATTTTATAACACGTTATCAGCACGAAGTCTCTAACCTCAAGGTTGAATTCCACTTATGGTAAGGTATATTTCGATGATCTATTGTCAAAATTATCCAGATTTTATTCAAAAAGATATGTAGTATTACAGACACGTCTTTCTGCTACAGCAACAAGTCCAAGCTTTAAACGAGATAAGTTTGTACCACTATGTAGAATAAGCAATTGTCTGGTTATTAAAAAATTAGTATTTATGTGGCTGCTAAGTATGTCACCTTGTTAACTTTTCATGAACTAAATAATAGGTGGCTTGCGATACACTAAATAATCTACAAAATTAAAATGATATTTTATTATGTATGCTTATGGTTAATTTTACCTTATAATACGATTTTAGTATGCCTAGTATAATGATTATATATTAGTTTACTGTCAAATATATAATAATAATAATAATAATAATAATAATAATAATAATAATAATAATAATATTCGTAACTATTTTATTTTGATAAGATAAAATATTAGTACAAGAAGTATGTACTACACCAAAATTTTCATTGATGATAGTTTTTATCAAATTAACATGTTGAATCATTTCTATATGGAAAGCATATAGTAGTAGATAGTAGACAGAGATTTGTCCACTATTTTTTTGATTCCCTGATTGACTTAAAGGGTCTGTTATATCCTTTTGTTTTCTAGAGAGCATAATACTTAGTTTCCACAAAAGTGCATGGTAACTAGTAGTACTATTATTCTGTTTGATACATAAGTTTTTCTTAATGTTCTGGTCATATCACTTTCATCTTGAAGTAAGCTTATTGCAACAAACACCACATGTGAATTTTCAATATTATTTTGTATTTTCATATATCTGTTTGACACTAATTACTTAGCTGATTTGAGTAAATGAAAGTCTATTGTTTTGAATTATATCCAAATGACATTATGAAGAGTTTAACTTAAGAGGTGAGCATTTCCTTCGTATTTGAAATTGTTTTTGTCCTTTGCTATTAATGATATCAACTTCAATGAGTTCAAGTCGCAATGCACCATGAGGGTAAGACATTAGGATCAAGTCCTCATGCTCCATGATGATAAGAGTTGGGTTTGAGTCCCAATTCATTATGGTCTAACATGCCTTTATATTGGCAAGATATTGGGTTTGAGTCTCACTATACCATATTGATGATATAATGATAACTAAAGAAAAATAATATATTTTTTATGAAAATGCATGAATATTGTCCCACTTGATTTGCTCCATTCTTGAAGTGAATGTGGTAGCGACGCATAATAAGTCTAAATGAAGACAAGTGGTTGAACAATGAACGTGGGTGTTCCAAAGATCAAAATAATAATAATCATCACTATGATTATAAAAGGAGAACAATAAGAGTTCTCAAAATATTCCTTAAAAATATGAAGGCAATGTTTACCATCAAATTGGTATGAAAAATAATAAAGCACGCTGCTGATTATGATCCATTCCTTGAAAAGAATGTGACTTGTGATAAGCATTGAGAATGCAGACTCATCCCTAAAGGTGAATGTGGCAATATGTGATAAAAGTAATGAATAAAGACATGCAATGTATGATTAGATTAATACCACATAACTCATCTCTAATGGAGGTTTGAGTAAAATAAAGAGAATAAATATTATTGTGTGGTTACATGAATATGTCATTGGTCGCACACATGTGATACGCCAAAAAATATATATTTTGTTGTGCCTTATAAAAGGTTATTAAAGGCAAAATTAAAGCAAGAAATAATTTTGCTTATGATGATTTTGACCATGATAATTTATTATGATATAATTTTCTTCGTGAAAGAGACATTTACCATATGAATGGTGTGATAAAAGATCTTGTAGTACAAAAGTTGTTAAGACTATAAATGAAAGGAATATTGAATATCTTCATATTTCTATAATCATAACAGGTAAATATAAAAGGTTACCTGATTTTCTTTCTATTTGTACTACACAAATATAAGCATGATGATGGAATCATAATGTCGCAAGTAAACTAGAGGTTTACTGAACAAATATTAGTTGGCATGACTGGTTGACAATCCCAGTTCAATTATGATGCAAAAAATTAATTGAGAATTAAATTGGCATATATTGAAGAAATAGAAGATTCTTCAAGAATTCTCTTGTGCTGCTTAGTCTTATGATACACTAGTTAAGGTTGGGATTGAATCCCTTGATTTCTAGAATAAATAAAAGATGATAAATATATGGGCTCAGTCACCTGCCATGTGGACCGTTTACTATTATATGATTTTAATAGATGCATCTATTCTATGATCACATGTGCATTTGTTATCAACTTGCAGTTTGGCTTTTGCAAGATTGATTGCTCAAATTATTAGAGCACAATTTCAGAATATAAATTATGATGATTTATCTTGATAATACTAGTTTAAATCCAAGTCGGTTTAGCAGAAATTGTATGCCTCCAATTATATCTAAATCATTGGTTATGAGAACAAAACTGCCAAAATAAAATTTGGTATGTGATGTATTATTTAATATACAACAGCACTTGTACATATCTAGCCAAGTTATGATAAGTTCTCCCTATCACAATCAGTTCAGGGTCAGGAACCAAATAATTTCTATTTAGAAATATGAATGTGCTATATGATTTAATTGTTCCACCACAATGCATAAAGATGGATCCCCAAATAAGGCTAGGGATATGTATTGGTGATTTCAATAATAGAGGGAGAAAATGGGCAGTTGAAAAGGTAATGCATGTAATGAATTATTATGAGTACATCTAGATCCTCGTACGAGAAAAAGTGAACTTGAAGTTCAAGTGATAATTCATTTGCAAAATATTGCAGGCGTATTTGCTGACCCAAAGCTAAATGTCATATTCAGCTGCTAATGCTCCAAATAAAATAAAATTCATAATGAATAGAGTCTATGGTATGCATGAAGCATAATAGACTAATCGGTTCCAAAGATAAAACTCCTTGAACAAGAAGTGGAGCAAATGTTCAAGATGATCATAATAAGGACCATGACATAAAACTTCATAAGACTTCATGGGGCAGGCTCAGGTACCTGAAAATAATAAGATAAAGAGATCTCAATAAGTTATGTTTTTATTGAGTAATAGTAGTACCAATTTAAATGATCGTCGACGATATTGTTTATATAATGTAGCGCTCAATATTATTAATATTGACGAGGATCTTGAGCTCAAATCTGTCATGAAATTTGGACAGATAAATGATTGGCCAAATAAAAAATATGCAATGAAAATTAATTTCACCTGAAAAATATGAAGTTGGACGGATAGTCCCAACACCTAAAAGTATAAAGCCAGTGGAGGTATAAATGTGTTCTTGTGCGAAAAAAAGGTCAAGTCGATAGACATAAAGACGACTTGTGTCACAAGAAGATTTATAAATATCCTGGCATTGATTATATAGAGACATGTTCTCCAGTGGTGGATGTCCTCATTTCAGGTTTTAATCTGGCAATACAAGAAAAACGTGATATGTGTATAATGGAAATCATTGAATGATTTAAATTGTTCTGAAGCATATTAAGGTTTCCAAAAAAATTATTAAATAAGGCTTCAAAAATCCTTATACGGATTGAAACAATCAGGGCACATGTGGTATAATCACCTGAGTGAGTACCTGTTGAAAGAAGGGTACAAGAATGATTCAATTTGTCCTTGTGTCGTTATAAAAAGATCTGGATCTAAATTTGTTAATCGTTGATGATTTATATATCATTGGAACTCCTAGGGAGATTCCTAAAGCAGTAGACTATTTAAAGAAAGAATTTGAAATAAAAAATCTTGGAGTACTCTGATGGTATATAAAAGATGGAATTTTCGTCCATCAATCAACATACGCTAAAATTTTTTTAAAGCGATTCTATATGGATAAAGCACATCCATTGAGTACTCCGATGGTTGTTAGATCACTCGATATAAATAAAGATCCATTGTGACCTCATGAAAATAATGAAGAGCTTCTTGTTCCCGAAGTACCATATCTTAGTGAAATTAGTGCATTAATGTATCTTTCTAACATTACAAGGTCTGACATAATTTTTTCAGTTAATGTCTTAACAAGATATAGCTCTGCTTCTACAAGGAGATATTGGAATGGAATCGAGCATATATTGCGGTATCTAAAAGGGACTATCGATATGAGATTATTTTATGGCAATTATTGCAGTCCCGATCTTGTTGGTTATGCCGATGTTGGGTATTTATCTGACCCATACAAGACTCGATCTCAAATAGGCTATGTGTTTACATATGGAGGCACTGTCATATCTTGGCAATCGACTAAGCAATCATTCGTGGCTACTTCATCTAATCATACTGAGATAATTGCTATTCATGAAGCAAGTCGAGAATCTGTATGGTTAAGATCTATAATACACTTTATTCGAGACAAATGTGATATGAAGTGTGACAAACTACCCATAATTTTGTATGAAGACAATGCAGCATGCCCAATTGAAGGGAGGATTCATAAAAGGGGATAGGACAAAGCACATTTCACCAAAGTTATTTTTCACACATGATCTTCAAAAGAATGGTGATATCAATGTGCAACAGATCCGTTCAAGTGATAATATGGCTGATTTGTTCACCAAATCTCTACCGACGTCTACCTTCAAGAAACTAGTGTACAAGATTGGGATGCGAAGACTCAAGGATATGAATTGATGCTCTCATCAGGGGGAGTTAATACGCGTTGTACTCTTTTTCCCTTATAAGGTTTTGTCCCATTGGGTTTTTCTTCCAAGGTTTTTAACGAGGCAACCAAAAGGCGTATTTCTAAACATGTGTACTCTTTTTCCTTCACTAGAATTTTTTTCCCATAGGGTTTTTTCCTAATAAGATTTTAACGAGGCACATTATCTATGGACATCCAAGGGGAGTGTTATAAGAAAAATCAAATTATGGTGGATGTCTACTCTTCCTCCATGATCTTCTCAAATGCTTAATGACATATTCAATGACATATTTCTATGCTTAATGACATATTCAATGACATATTTTTCTTCAGTTTTCATGCCTATATAAAGGCCTTGTAATAAATAGAAAAATACACACAATTGAAAAAGAAATAAGAATCTCCCCTCTCTTTCTCTCTATATCTCTTAGCTTGTTTTTCTTGTTCTATATTGTTACTTTGAATTATATTTTATAACAGTAAAGCAATAAAGGTGGCATAAATCAATTTTTTAGCTTCATGGGACAAGTTGAGACAAAATCTTAACCTCCTTAAAAAGTTTGACAAACTTACGTAAGTCTAGTTTATATAACTGAATTTATGAACTTTAGTCTTTCAATTCTCCTTTTGTTGGTACGAATTTTTTCTTTTCCCCCATTGACTTGAAAAGGCAAAACCCCCTTTTGCCATTTCCTTAACACTAGATAAAAATAAAAATTTATATTTTCTTACCGTTTAAGCTTTCATATAAGATGAGTACACAATTAATCAATGTAATATTGGAGCAGACAAAGGTTCTAAATTTAAGTTTCACCGTTCACTTATTATAGAAAAAATTCACGTATTTGGCTCACAAAAAATTAGGTTTGCATATGAGGGAACGGATTGGGAATATAATTATGTAAATAAAACTAACATTTTTAAAGAAAGAAAAAGAGATTTATTTTTCTGTCTCAGTTGAGGAAAAAAAGGGTCAAAATACAAGATTGGTTTGTCAACTGAAACTAACTTCCTTCGTCAACCGAAAAATATATAAAATATATATTTTTTGTATATAATACTCACATATATAGAAAGTATATATTTTACCCGTTATTATTTTAAAAACAGTTAAAAATATCATTTCTATAAAACGACAGTAAAAATTTACCCGCACTCAATATTTAGTGGTGGGGTGGGGGGTTGGCATGAATAACGTGAAAGACGCTCTGGAAGAGAACTTGGGATACATCAACTGCAAATGTGTCTGTATAGTGAAGTACTTCAACTGTCATTTTAGAAACCTGCGAGAAATTCATGAGTATTATGTAATGACTCATTGGACATGATAGGGAAACTCATAGCTGCTTTTTAACCTCACGATAAATGGTTGGTCTTTTCTTCTTTTTCCTTTTTTTCCCCCATATATAAGATGAAATAAATACTGAAAATGATTTTTCATACTTCATCTTTTGCCGTGATGATTAAATTCTTGAATATTGAAATATTACCTTAGAAGTTTAATTTAAAGGGCATCCATAAAATACGGAAAGAAAAACTGTTTTTACGTACGACTATAATTATAATAGGAACAACAATACATCGGAAATATTTTGCTTCAATTTTCTTAATATTTTGCTGTTATGTTATTGTTTGTTGTCACTAATTCTTTTCATATTTTTTTTAGTAAAGGGTCTATCGGAAAAAACTTATTTGCCCTTTCAAGGTAGATGTAAGATTTGCGTACACACTACCCTCTCCAGACCCCACTTATAAAAATTCACTTGATTTATTGTTATTATTGTTGTTGTTGATACATCCTATAAAAAGCCATCTATTTTTATTTTATTTTAAAAGAGAGAGAATGAAGCTTTCCTTTTAGAATAAAAGAAGATCACGGATATAAAGGGAACATTCTACTTTACTATACACAATTAATTTGATTTTCTCTTTTAAATTTTAATTATTATTATTGTGATCTACGGGTGTCAAATAAGCTGGTATATATACAAGATATAGTTTGGGCATATTAAAATGTCATTAGTCAATATATGTACTAGTCATATATAATTCAACTTCCCTAATGAAGTATCTGACTTGAGTCATAACTCAATATTCGAGATGATAGGTTGCTTGAGTTAAACATATATAGGAGTTAAATAAAAAGGATTGTATTTAAAAAAACAAAAAGGATTGTATTTAAAAAAACAAAAAGGATTGTCGTAGGGTGAATTGGCTCGGTTTTAATGGGAAAAGCAAGTTTTGTGGATAAACAAGTCATGACCCTATCCATCCCGAGGGGTGGAAGGTGTTTATCCGAATCAGGGCGGAGTAGGTGGGTGGTAAGGGTTCGGCCGAAGATCTTTTCGTCCGAAAATTACACTGTGTATATAAGGTTAAATATTTTCGTCCGAAAATTACACTGTGTATATAAGGTTAAATATTTTCATGTACATATATTAGATGTTGAATCTCCTTAAATTCTTTGCGTGTTTACTCTTTTTATTTTTTGAATTCCCTTAGTGAAAATCAGGGGCGAATCCAGTACAATAACTATGGGTTCCCGTGAACCAATTAGCTTTTGTCTAGATCTTGTATTTACATTGAAAAATCCATTAAATATATAAAAATATTTAGTTTGGAACCTAATCCGATAATTCAAGTATTATTATATATTAACTTGAGATTTTTTTAGGAACTCATACACTTAAAATTCTAGATCCGCATATGATGAAAATCTTGATTCCGTCACTGATCATAACCCCTTTCACCATAAATCAGTGTATATATAAAGTCAAAATAAGTTTATGTATATGTAATAGACACTTAACTTCCTTGGTGAAGATCTTGTTTTTGTTCACATAATATATTGCATCCAAAACATTTTCTTCACATATATATAACGTACCAAACTGAAATCCATAACAACACTAACTTAGACGAGAAGAACTGGCAGTTAGTTATTTGTACAGAAGAATCTTTTTGGTCTATTTGTCCATTTGCTGATCAAACTTCTTGTCATATTCATATATAATCATCATATATAAACTTCTGCTCAATCAAACGTTTTCTACGATATGTGGGTTTGGTACTATTGCTACTCATTTTATTTTGTTTCTTTCCCCTCTGTTTAATTGCTGAGAGGAGGTGAGGGAGTGGGGCTATGTGAAGAAAATGGTTAGTTTCTAAAACGAGAAAAATGCATCCAATATCGTCATTTACTTTGGACACTTGTGGTATTTTTGGTTAGTTCTGAAAAAACACAATCAAGTGAGTCTTTGATTCTTGGAAACCACACACTATCCATCCCCCAAGTTAGCATTAACTATCATCATTACAATTTTGGCCTTTCTAACATAGAAACAAACTGAAAAAATGTTGTTTGGGTTTGGGTTACTTCATAAAGATCTATATCAACACTCAAGGTACGTGTGATTCAAGTTTTTTTAATATAATAGAGACAACAAAGATAAGGTAATTTTTTTTATTTGCCTAACTTTTAGTGTAAAGTTACCTAATACTCGTGTATATGCAGAGCTAGGGGCGGACGGACTTTCATCCGTACCCCCTAGTCGAAAAATTACATTGTGTATATAAGATAAAATTTTATTTTATTTGTATATATTAGATGTTGAATTCTCTTAGCTTATTCACATCTTTAATTTTTTATTTTTTCAATTCCCTTGATGAAATCCCGTCTTTGCTATACTCGTGTTGAGGAAATAGCTGATACCCGATTAAATAATTATTGTGTTTAAAAATTAATTCGGATACCGCCGTTATGGAAAAAAATGTATTCCATTTTTTTCTGTTACGCATCATATGAGAACAAAAAAAAACTACTTGTGTTCAATCATGCCTTAGGTGCGTGTCTCTGAGAACCATCCAATGCGTGGATTTTTGTCAAACTGTATTTGGATTTTTTCTTCTTGTTCTCAACAAAAGCATTCAAAAGGTGAGTAAGTAAAAATGAGGATATATCACATGAAATTGTACTACTATCGTTGGAAAAGCATAACGAGTTCGAAGTACGACTCTCAAATTGTCTAATTTTCAGTTTTAATTCGAATACTTGTCGAAAAATTGGACTAATGGGGACAGAATTTAAATAATAACCTCAAAAAGGCCATTTGTGCCAATGTCCCTTAAATCAGCTCGATACACACAGATTGTCCAAATCGCTCTATCGTCTCTGAACTTGTGGGGGGCATTTGCATCTGTACCTAATTTTTTGGGTTACCTTTTAACTTATACCCGCTTTGTAAAAATAATTGCAAGCGTACCCACTTTTCGCGTAACTTCAGACATACGGGCCTGAAGTAGCAAAAATTTATGTTTGAAGTTTGAACTTCAGAATGTTTTGCATGAAGTGTAGAAAAACTTCAGATATTTTTGCCGGACTTGCAAAGGCAATCACGCAAACTACAGTTCATAGTGCAATGACAAACTTCAGTTCAATAAAACTACAGCATGTTTTGGCTGAAGTTTTTTGTTTTGTAATTGCTGAACTTCAGCATTCCAGGAACTGAAGTTTTTGTTTTGTAATTGCTGAACTTCAGCATTCTAGGAGCTGAAGTTTGTTTTGTAATTGCTGAACTTCAGCATTCTAGGAGCTGAAGTTTTTGTTTATATTTGCTAAATTTCAGCATTCTTAGAGCTGAAGTTCTAAACAACAATGAATTTAATAGATCATGATTAGCAGCGATTGATGCTGTTCATTTCAAAGATTAAAGAATGAAAAATATTTTCGACATGAAAACAAGTTACTACAGATAAATTAGAACAAAAAAATATGTGTCTGTAAAGCTAAAATATCTAAGAGGTTAAATTATTGTGAATAAGACCAAACTGAACATAATGGGACAACCAGATATATATGAATCATCAAGTTAGAACGCATAACAATATCTCAAGTTTTAACATTCAGAAAACGAAGGAGGAGAAGGAGGAGGAGAAAGAGGCCTGAAGTTATTTAAAAAGTGAGTACAAGTTAAAATGTTTTTAAAAAGTAGGTATAGGTTAAATGGGGGCGACCAAATAGGGCGCCCCGTACAATTTTTACGAACTTGTGGTACACCGATCCGATCCTTTTTAAATGAAGTTTTGGGCTTTTTCTTGTCTATCTTCGACTTTGAAGCCCAAATTCATGTTGAGCCATGTAATCGATTGAGAAAATGATATTGTATAGCCGCTCTCAAAATAATAGCCGAAAAAATATTTTTTTTTATATATATATACATTCTGTATGTTATATAAAAAAATTATACAAATATTATATTCTTTTTGGGCTATCAAATTAAATAATTCTTGGCACAGGCTAAAAGTGAAAAAAGCCCAATTCGATTCGGCTTTTTGTGCATCATCATTTTAGGCCCAAGTTTTGAGCTTTCTGGATTGTGGCCTACATATTATTGTATGGGCTTTTCCAAAACGTTCAGATTCTTGGCCTAAAATCGCAATCTGCTTAATATTTTGGGCAAAATACGTAATTGACCGGTCGGTCAAAACTAATTGCATTGGCTAAAAAAAAGATATATATATTATATATATATATAAAATACACATATATATAATTATTTATTTTATTGACTATTATTTATAGAAGGAGATAAAATTATAAATTTCTCAAAATTTTCACCTCAAGATGACTCGAGCTATAGTCGAGGTATAGTTCTTAACGGCGAGAACTCTTCTTCTAATTCTAGTTATTACGAATGGTCACGTTACTCACCTTTTAAAAGTAACCTGATAATGTGAAAAGATTTTAAAAGTAACCTGATATTATAGAACCTTTAATAAATTTATTTTCTCAAACTCTTATTACCTTACTAATTTCTATCTCATTTTTATTTATTAACCTTGTAAAAGATGTAATCCGCATACTTGATAAATAATAAAGGGAAGCACTACGCAGGTGGCAGATCAAGTTCAATATAGCAAAACATAGATTAATCCACTTTTCTGCTGGCAAATACATAGTAATATATACTACTATTAAGTATATATTAACATTAATATTCACAGCATCAATCTAACTCATCACAGTAGGTTTCTTTATAGTACAAAGTTTAGCCACAGTGCCAAAATTACAGAGTGGAAGCAAATAATTACACCTTATACATTAAGGTAATTAACAAGCTAAATACTGCCTATACAATATTTTCATTGTTAATAAACAAAATTAGGCAATCTCTAAGGTGGCACTTCATCTGTCACTCTTTATAAGTACGGATTCAGTAAGCCTCATGCTCTCCCTGTTCCAGAGAATATACATTATTATCAATAACCTGATAAACTTAAGTAGATAAGATAATGCAAAAAAAGAAAAAAAGAAAAAAAGAGGGACAATCCGGTGCACGAAGCATTCCGCGTTTATCTAGGATCCGGAAAGGGACGCACCCCGAGGGGTATGATGCAGACAGTCTATCCTTATATAAGCATTAGTAGTTGATTCCACGGCTCAAACCCGTGGCCTATAGGTCACACGGAGACAACTTTACCGTTGCCCAACGCCCCCTTCTAGATAAGGTAATGCAACAAATAAGAATTGGAGTAGTTGTTTTTGTTATTTCTATTTAAAGTAAAATATTTTTCTATAAGGTAATGCAACAAATAAGAATTGGAGTAGTTGTTTTTGTTATTTCTATTTAAAGTAAAATATTTTTCTTTTAGATCATACTCTTTCCGTTCACTTTTACTTGGCATGTCTAAAAATAGATTTTCATTTTTACTTGTCACTTTACGCATATCAAGAGAAAGACAAATTTTTTTTTCCTGTTATACCCACATTATTTATTACTCATTTTAAATCATTTTCTCAAATCCAATAAAATATAAAACGTGCCAAGTAAAAGTGTACGGAGGGAGTATTAGCTAAAGATCAGGATCAATAACTTCAAAATCAAAACCCTCCAAGATCAGTTATATAATGATCAATACAATGGATACAAACTTTAAAACTTGGTGGAGACAAAAACACAAAATAATTTCGTTCCATTTGAGCGTCGATGAATAGAGTTATCAACTACTTGTATAGGTGGCTATGATGCTCGGGATCTCTGAAAATGTCGTCGGTACGTGTCAGATCCTCCAAAAGTACTTTATTTTTGGAGGATCCGTCATTCTGCGGTGCGGCGACATCTTGGAAAGTCCGCAACATAGGTAGGTGGAATATTATGAGGTTATTTTAATTTTCTTCACCAATCAAGACCGTAATATAGGGCTTGTGAATTGAAATGTGTGTAAATTTACTTTGTATATGAAATATTGTTTACTATAGGCCTATAGCCTAACTCTAATTACCAGCTTGAACTGACCTTTTTGGAAGTGATGAAGTCCACAAATTTCGTCTTGGACTTGCCTTTAGGAGACTTGTTATGGTGCTGCTGTGATTCTCTATATCTCTTGATTATCCTTTCCCTAACAAACTTATCATATATAAAAGCTGCTCCTCTGAACTGTGGTAGAACTAGCCATCCCACAAATATCAACTTCACATCATACCATATTGGTATCCTATTATTCCAAATAACAAATAAATAATCAATCAGTTTTCTCCCCCCACAGAAAAAAAAAATAGTTCTCCATAGTTACTAGTCTTTCAATTTTTAATTACTTCCTCAACAATTTTGAAAGGGGCTTGGAACAACAGTAAAATTGTTTCCATGTGACCTACAGGTCACAGGGTCAAACCGTAAAATCAGCCACTAATGCTCGCATTAGGTTAGACCGATTACATCACAGTATTCTTGGGGTGCGGTCTTTCCCCGACCCTACATGAATGCGGGATGATTCGTGGACCGGACTACATTTTTTTCCTTTCTCAATAATTTTGAAAAGGCTAACTTACCATTCAAGAACTGGTTGAAGGACCATTTCCATGAGTGTAAGAAAAGAATAAAAAATCCAATAAGCAAGCCATTGTTCATCATCTAACTTGTCAGTTGTCTCAATTGCTACTACTGATGCATACCTATTCAATAAATCACCCCAGGAAAATTTTAAAAAATTATCATGAAAAATGATTTTATAAGAAAAAAAGAGGATTTTTTAACATAAATATAACAATTTAAAATACTTACAAAGGATAGAGCAACATCGTCATTGGCCTGCAATATTTAGTTCAAAAACAAAACAAATCATTTTTCAAGATATATCTGAAAATATATAATATTACTTCTATTCCATTTTATATGTCACTATTAGAAGCAACTTAACTTTATAATTTTCTTTATGTTATACTCTTAGTGACATACTTTTATAAATACAGAATTTTAATATTCGTGCCCATCCTAACACTGACATGTATAAAATAAAACGATGAAAGGAATAAAATAGCAAATTAAAGAATCCCATAAATAAACTGTAAAATTTACCCGGCAAGAATATGAAGATGACACATCAAAGTCCAGAAATAACCCATAATTCCTCTTGAAATTGAGAAGCTACTAATGAAATGAAAACTTAAAAAGAAGAGAAAGAAAATGGAAAGCTTCTTATTTATCAAACCTTAAGAAGAAGAAGAAAGGAGGACAAAATTAGAATTACAGTATGTTAATTAAAAGAGGACAATATTTGTGGACAGCAGGTTATATAGGAAAATGACTAAGGGACACGTGTCAATATCTAAGATGGTAGGTCGGTATTAGGTTCTTACTTTAACGTAGTGTTCTAGGTTGAGCACCGGCCATGGGACCAAAGTTTAAAAAGTAAACGACATTTAATTGATTAATTAAATGTTTATTTAATTTAATTGTGTTAAAAGGAGAACATTTGTATTTTTTAGAATTTTACTTTATCTTTCTTCGAGGAACACGTGTACTCATACATGAAGAACAGTTGAAGAAGGAATTGATAGAAAATGGGATGTCCTAAATTGGGATTATTTAAACAAATCTTTCTTTTTGCTCTAAGAATTCATTTCCCTTAATTTATTGAAAATTTTCTATGAGCATCAAGAGGTGAAAATCACTTTTAAATGCAGAAATTGATATTATAGATAAGTAAACCTTGAACAAATTGATTTTTAAACTTAAAATTCATTTACATTTGTTCGAACTTTAAATTCAATTATTTGACACATAAACTATATGACACATAAACTATACTATGCCAAGCATCAATATTTTTTAAGTTGGGAACAATTGAGATATGACTCATTTCTCAGCTCATTTTCACCTAAATGAACTTTGAACGAGTTAAATCCTTATCCGTTTACTTCATCAACTTACTTTAAAGTTTCACTTACAACTCAATTCTTAACTTATTTTAGTTTATGTAAAATTTTGAACGAGTTGCATCTTGATCCGTTTATTTCCTCTTTTTAAAAGAGAAATTATTAGCTAGTAGCTAGAAACAAAAGAATGAACAATTTGTTTTGAATAATAGACAACAATTTGTTTTGAATAATAGACATCTTCCACATCCAACTATAATTCAATTAGTATCATTAGCTGCTTATCTTATGTGAAATCCTGTTGATTAGTTTGCAACAACAATAACAACAACAATAACAAACCCAATGCAATCCCACATGGGTAGTATATACGCAGACCTTACACCTACCTAGTGAAGGTAGAGAGACTGTTTCTAGTAGACCTAGTTTCAAATAGGCAGTGGTAAGCATTTTAGTTATTAACATCCTGTGATAATTTGTTGAGAGGTTATTAAGTATTTCCTGAAGTCAACCAGCCACAATCATCCACTTTTTTTCCTTCTTAATATGACATACAATGATACAGTAGATTTAATATAACATACTCAATCTACCAAGTTGCATTAGTTGTATGGATAAACAGAATCCAGTTTCTAAAATGGATATACAAAATGCAGCACAATTAAAAAAAAAATGCACCACAAACCAATAAAACATACACTAATATTGAAAGAGGAATTAGTTGTGAAGACAACAGAATCAAGTTGGCTTCTTTGCTATCTCTAGACTATCTTGACCACATCCTTTTCTTCGCGTCCCTCTCTTTAGCTCCCTGAACAACGGGCTCTCTGCTCGTTTTGTTACGAATAAGTGGCCTCTGAGCATTGGTGGTAGTTGTAGTTGTTGGCTTCATTCCTCTTGAAACACCACTAGCAAATGGTTTAGGTGGATCAGATTGTCTGCCCCTTCTATCACTAGCTGATACGGCAGCAGCATTGTTCTCTGCTTCACCATTTCTAGACAACCGCTTCCTTCTGGCCTCTTGAAGGAAATCCTGTTCAGTCCTGTTATGTACTGAAGAAGTTGGCAAAATACCGTTGTTCTCTGTTTCACTATTTGTTGACAACCGCTTTCGTCTAACTTGTTGGACCGAGTCCTTTCCCTTCAGCAAGTTAGGCTGCTGACATGCCTGGCGATTCAGAGAATTTGAGCTCCTCAAAATACGTTGCTCAATTTCACTTGTTAAATTTTCTTCTTTGCTTTCAAGTGGGATTGATCTTAAAGAGTTGGCATCAGAATCTATAACAGGCACGCATGCCAACTGTTGTTCTTTCTCCTTGATTTTGTCTTCAAGTTCCTTAATCTAGAAGTGTAAGACATTGTCATTTCATGACGGTTTTGCCAAATAAAGTACATAATATACTTAAACATTGTTATGTTTCACTCTTGCCAATATCGAGGGCAGCCCGGTGCACTAAGCTCCCTCTATGCGCGGGGTCCGGAAAAGGGCCGGACCACAAGGGTCCTATTGTACGCAGCCTTACACTACATTTCTACAAGAGGTTGTTTCCACGGCTTTAACCCGTGACCTCCTGGTTACATGGCAACAACTTTACCAGTTACGCCAAGGCTCTCCTTCACTCTTGCCAATATCATAGAAAGATAAAAGCAACAAACCTTCTGACGGAGGAGAATGCACTCCTCTGCATTCTGTTCTTTTGCTTTCAACTTTTCCTCGAGCTCCTCAACCTGAAAAACCAGGAAATACTGCGTCACTTTTAGGTTCTTGCTAAATTCTATGGGAAACTTCAAGCTGGTAATATGCTTGAGAATGAGAACCTTATGCTGAAGGATGTTAGACTGAGACACAAACTCTTGCTCTCGCTCTTTCAGCTTGATCTCAAGATCCTTGACCTGCTTTTATGAGCATTAAACAAATGAACTTATGAATATCAAATGTGTTTTTGAGGATTCACAATATTGAATGTGTTATATAAAACTTCTGCATTAAATTGCTATTAGCCGATTGAAGGAACCTTATTGTTGAGGCTTTCAGACTCAAATTGATGTTGCTGCCTCATCTTGTTCTCTAGCTCCGAAACCTTTATGAAAGATGCAAAAGGTAAAATCAGAATAATATGCAAAGCATTACCATATTAAAACAGGTTGAAATCAGAATGATATGCAAAGCATTTCCTTCAATGGCGTTGGTTAGTTTTCTTTGAAGTTTAAGAGAAGGTAAACAAAGATATTGAGCGCTTATTGATGAGAATCATAATAAGTACATCTTCATTTTTTGTGACTATATTTTTCCTATTGTGTCTGTTAAGAAATGATCTCTTTAATGACTTTGAAAAGAAATAAATAGCTAAGGGGCAAGGCAAACCATAAAGGTTAAAAGGACATGGTGCAAAACAAAAAACTTAAGACATACATCCAGGTACATAATAGTTGCGACTTCCTCCAAATTCACAAATATGAGTGTAATGTATTCCCTAGCATTATTGGTAGAACAATTCGCCACTTTATTACCCTCTTGAAACTATGTTGAATTTGCAAGCTTGTCTGTGATAAAGGAAGATGTATCAGTTTGATCCTCTTGAATATTCCTGTGTCCGAGAAAATTGTCTTTTTATTATTTTGTCACAATTCGTCTCGACCACCAGTTCACTAAATTGTAGAAGTCTGCTCCTATTTGGATTTTATCAGAGAGACAAATAATTAATCAGCTTACACCAAGTCAGCTTCAAGTTCACATATTATTTTTCATTCTCAGCCAGAGGGCACATATTATTTTTCATTCTTTTTCCCAAATCACTCTTTGGTCCTTTAAAAGATGTTGGCCAAAGTGGCTTTAATCCTTCCCCAACTACTGTGCTAGTAATTAACTGTTTGCTAGTATTTGCGAGCTTTAAGATTGGATGTTGCTGTTAAAATTGACTTATTATGAATGTACATCTCCTAGTTAAATACTGATGCACTGTTTTTTGGTTAATGGCTAGTTCTTCTAGAATGCTGCTATGTATGTTAACTCTGAAATTATACTACAAAGCCATATCTTCTAATGCCTCTTATATATCACAGTTTAAACTATACTAGCGAGTCTAAAATTCCAATTCACGCATTATAAGTTCAAGTTTTCTGATGAGACTAAATGACTAATGTCCTCTTTTAGGGACATAGAGTGTAACGATCACTCTAATTAGATATATGGACAACAAAAGACAGGACACCTAATTAGTTATAGAACAAAGCTTAATCATCATGTGTAAGTAAGCAGAATATGATTCGATAAAGGATACCTTCTGTTGCAGAGCAGAACAAGTTTCTTCCCGACCCTTCAATCTCTCTGAAAGCTGTGAAAGTTGTTTCTCTGATTGACCATGTAATGATGTCTTTGAATTGAGCTGGCTTTCCAGTTCCTTAATTTTATCCTGTTGAGTTTTGTTAACGTGTTCCTTCCCTTTAGCCTTACTCTCTAAGTTCTGTAGGCTTTCCTCAAGTTTCTTCAGGGACTCATCTTTGGATTTAGCTTCCTGCCTTGCTTTGTCAAGCTGCCACCAAACAAGAAAAAAAGGAAAAAGGAGAGAGGACTACAATTAGTGGTTGAGTAGCTTTTTGTACCTAAGAATTCTTATAGGCAGATGAACATAAAACTACACTTGGAAAACATTCTACAAACCATCATTTTCAACTTTTGGAGCTCGCTGGTATCAACTTGTTTCCTTACAGGACCCAACTCAATTCCTCTAACTCTTGTCGCAAAGTTCAATGAACTTATAGTTTCACTTAAATCCTTATCAGAAGGGCTGATTTGAACAAACATCAAGGCTTTTGAATCTCCACCTACAGGAAAGACCAATTAAGTACAAACTTAGAAAAAAAGGCGAGCTTTGAAGATCGGAATCTTACAGCTTTGAACATTGTGGATATTCTGAAACCAAACTTCACTATGTCCTAGAGGTTAAAGAACTATTTAATTACCTAATGAATCTTGCAGTAGATGTGTCAGCTTGGAGTTCCTATTGACAAAGGTAGAACGTCAGCAAAAATATTCAATGACCCAACTGTAACCTTCAGGCAATAAAGATCACATATTACCTGTATGGAATATGGTTGCTTCTATTTGCTAAAGCGGATATTACGTCTCCTAGAGCTGAAAGTGACCTATTGATATTTTGCGCTTCCTTCAGCCTATCGCCTTGGGCATCAGTCTTTGCAAGCCTCTCACTGCCAGCTAAATCCACAAGCCAAAGCTTGCTCTTTGTGCACTCGCCGTTAATCAAATTATTGGCTGTTACCATAATACAAAGCATGCTGGAAAAAAGTGGAAAAGATTGGCCAAAAAATAGCTAGTTAGTGAAACTAGATCAGTGAAAATGAGCAATAAGAAGACAGTTAGAAACTCAATCTATTTTACCAGTGAGAGCGGCTACTGTGCTCATTCACGTTGTTGGATCCAACAGCCCGTGCACTACTTCCAGTTTGTAGCACATTCCAGACTTCTTCTATATTCTCTACTTTGGCTTCCACAACTCCTGGAATGTGATGAAGCCCTTCCGTAGCTTGTTTTATTTCCAACCTAAAACGATTTCATAAAATTAACAGTTAATTAGAAACCTTATTGCGCCAAAGTAACAACATTTCACTCGTGGCACATGACAAAATAGAGAATATAAGAGAAGAACAACTATACTTTTTTGATGTTGTAGGTGGAGACAATAGGTCCCTGATCTGTTCATTGTAAACTTCAAGCACGCTAACTGATATGTCATAGCTGAAAGTTTCACTCCTCTCCTTCGCAATTTTGAACAACTCTTCGAGAGTCCGATAGTTGACTCCCCTGTTCCCTTTAGTACCTTCCATGGTGAATGTTTTGCCTGTTCCCGTTTGTCCATAGGCAAAGATACATACGTTGTAACCGTCTAAAACTGAAATAACCATTGGTGAAGCATCGGCATAGACAACACCTGTTAAAAGACGAGATAAAACTATTAGTGGGAGAAAACCTTTACTATTATTTGTTTTTCTCAAGCTTGTATTCACTAAGTTGTACTGAGGGAACACCTTGGTCATCCATGGGTGTATATACACGGTCAAATTTGAATGTTTTTTTCATGGAGCTGCTATTTAAGATTCCAAGTTCTCCATCATTGGCTGCATCAAAGTCCACAACCGTTGAGCACCCATTTGAGACTTCAATCTTGCTTAATGGACGGCAACGGCAAAATACTCTAATATTCCCTGGAAAAGATGGCTTGTCGTGAATAAGTTAAAAAAAAAGAAGAAAGGGAATCATAATTTATCAACTTCCATCAACGATTTAATGAATATTCAAAGGAAAATCATTGCAACCTTTCGCCTCCTGAACTTCATTGAAGAGCTTTCTCCTCTTTGCTTGCTCTTCGTTATACTTCATCTTAAGATCTTCATATTGTTCAACTGCAGATTATACAAAGAGATTATTCAGTCCATGATTCAAAGTTAGGTTATGGTGATTTGAGAATAATCCAAACTAACCCAATGACTGAACTGCAAACACCATTTTATTCAAATCAGGGATTGAATCTGCACACTCATGTGCCTCGCGTGAGAGCTGGGAGTGCTCCTGTTTCATTTTCTGCATTGTTTTTTCCAAGAATGTCACACATGCAATAATTTCAGACTACATTGATAACCTCTAAGAAATTACAAGGCCGTCACAGAATAGGAATTTCATAAGTACCTTTACTTTCATGTCTAAATCATTGATTGCCATGTGCCAATAGTTCTTGTCGCGCTCGTACTTGGTTGACATCTCTGTCAAATTCTTAGCTTGTTTCTCCAATTTCTGATCTGTTAAAGGTTAATGTCGCTTCAAATTGTTGTACAAAAACTAAAGATATTATCATAGACTCATCAATAAACTAAAGAGATAGCCCAAACTGGACTCTGTGCACTAAAAGCAGACAGCAAACTCTGTCAGTAGTTCATCCAATATTCAGTCTATGGAAATTGGCATGCAAATAGTCTTTTTTTTCTATAAAAAAAGGAGAAATTTCTATCATCATTAATTTAGCGTGAAGGTTATACCATGACCATCATCCCTATTTTGGCACACAGAGAAAGTAGGAATGATTCTTCCATATAGCATACCAAATAGAAAATCTAATTAAGAGAAGTATCAAAGACCAGATTTATGTAAAAATGAGAAACGATCTTAATGTGAGAAGCTGAAGTGGTTTGAACAAATCACCCTTTCTTGAAGTCCATATAGGCTTTCAAGAAACGAACACCTATTAGCAAAAGTGACATTTAAAGCAAATGCTTTAATTCAACCACTTCAAACGCCAGCATACATATTTCTGGTAATACTTTCAAGATCTATAAGAGAAGCCCTGAATTGGTTTTTGGAGTCATACATGATCCTAGTTCCCACTAATGAAACAACAACAACAACAACGACCCAGTAAAATCCCACAAAGTGGGGTCTGGGGAGGGTAGTGTGTACGCAGACCTTACCCCTACCCCGATGGGGACAGAGAGGCTGCTTCCGATAGACCCTCGGCTCAGGAAGACGGGAATAAAACAAGAAGAGACAATTCATCAGTAACGTCAGCATAAACCGTAGAAATAGTAACAGAAGCATAAAAACCAAAAAATAGATGACATGCAATAACAGTAACCAGTAATTAAGGCCCTGGGCTAAGAAAAATAGAAAGGATAGTGTGGACTCAATATTAACCACAAGTCGTCTAAGATCAACTCTATCCAACCCCGCCTCACCCCCGGTATGAAGTAGGAAAAGCTCGACTATCCCCTAGCCTACAACCCTAATGAAACCTGAACAAAATAAAAATTAATATAAGTTTTATATTCATATCCCTTACCAAGTGAATATGTGTCAAATGTCTTATTGTCCAGCTCCATCCGAACCTTCTCTAGTTGCTGGTTAGCGGCAGTATAAGACATCCAAGATTGATAACATTCATCCGTCTTGCGCTCCAATAATTCACCAAGCTCTTGTATTTTTTTCTCGTACTTGGCTGTTGCCTGCAATCTTGCCACTTTTTTCTGTATTCATCCAAGTGGTCAAGCCTAAGCCATGGAAATTTCAAGAGTCCTACAGGTAACATTTCTGGATCTGTTATGCCATACCTGCGTGGATGGAAGATCTATCTGCGCTGCACAGTTTTTGCATGTAAGGCGCTCATGTTCTACTTGAGAAGCTGTAGTTCAGTCAAGGATAGCTCCAGAAATTAGCTCCCCCTCAACTCTTTTTACTCCATTCAACAAATTAATAAAATAGTTAGAGGCAACTGGGGAAATACCTGACATTTTTGGTGCTTTCCTTATGCATATCCCACTAACCACAGGACTGCCAATAATGCCTTCAAATTTTATCAGAAGTACCCCATTGTTTTTGATGGAAACTCTTGAGTCAACTAATTGCAGAGGTTTATTGGCTCCAACAACGGAGAAGATGTCAAAATCATTAAGAACCTGCATATTGTTACAACTTCTTAATTCTAAATCAAAACAAAAGGCACCAACAAGTAACGTTCCATGCCAAAATAAACTTGCCTTCTCATCTTGTAGAAAGACATTGAACACTCTCATTCCTTTAGGCCCATTAACATTTATAATCTCAACAAAATGAAGATCAACAAAGTAATTTCCTGGTGTAAGATTGTCAATCTGATAACAGAAGTTTCCTAATCGTGCTGACTGGTAAATGAAAGCATGTTCACCGCCCTCTGTTATGAACTCCTCCGTCTGAAATGTATCTCCACCTTGGTAAAAGTTATCAGCCAGAAAGCTCAGACTGGAATCCAACTCTACTGAAGTCTCCGATCCAGCATTAAGAAAAAGCACAAGGTCCTCTTATTTCAACAAACCATGTAAAATGTTAGTCTATAGCTTACTAAACATAGTTGCCTCAAAAGCAAGCACGAAGAGAAGAGAAAGACTAAGAAAAAGAAAATGTGAGTAACACATAGAATTGTTTCATATTAACTTATAATATTCCCCTTGATTGGCTTTCTCAAACTCATGTCACAAACCGTTAAGAAATGATACGACAACGACTACATCTCAGTCCCAAACAAGTTGTGGTCGGCTGTTTAAAAAAATTAATCAGTGTATTTAACATAGACATTAAATTAAATTAAAAGTCTATTAACGTCATTTGAACTAAAAATCCCCACATTCCGGCAAAACATGTACTTTGCATTTAGCAAAATCCCATTTTTGCAAACCATAGACTAAACCCTAACTCAAGCACTAGAAAATCAAATCAAAGAGATTAATGATTTTGTCATACCTGTACAGCTAGGTCTTGTAAATCCACTCGGGATTAATCTTGAACCCGAGTCACAGACCATCGAATCGGCTAAAAATTGAAATGTTCCATCTTGCTCTAAGGGTTTTTCCCATTCAAAATTCTTGGGTAAATCTTGAAAAGGGGTTTCTGGATTTTGCTCAAAAGGGTTAAATTGAATGCTGTCCATGGAGAATTTTGTAAAGGGTGTCTGAAAATCTGAGAATCCTGAAAAAACAAAGAGTGAAAAAAGCTTAAAGATTAAGTCTTTAATGGAGGTGTTTTTTTTGGGTATTTCTTGTATCTAGTGGCGGAAATGTTTCATTCAAATTTCAATCTTCTGACCGTTCAAAAGAAAAAATGATGATTACCGTTACTTTTGAAGTCTGGGTCAACTTTGGGCCTAGCTGAATTGGGCCGGGGAAGTACAAGAGATTAATTATGGGCTTGAATGTGCCCATGGGCCATGACCCAGAATTAAATACTTGATGAATTAACCCAAATAGCCGCTCACCCTAGAACTTAAACTAAAAATAACCAACGAATATATATTATATGCATAATTTATGTATTAAATGTATATAATTATATATAATAAATGTATATGACTAGAAAAAGTAAACAATTAATATGACCGACTATTTGTGTAAAAATCCCTAAATACTTTGAGTAAATACTTTGATCACAAAAAAAAAGTGAAATTTTTAATTGAAAACTTACTCCCCCGCATCAAAATTCAAGATATATTTTATTCTTACTTTAATTTTTAACTGCTAAAGTTAAATTACTGTGATGTACAAATTGTATTTGAAGTTGCATTTTGAATATTGAATGAGTTACTAAATCATTTTCCGCACTTGTGACTTACAAATTGCTTTTAGTAATTAAGTTTTACATATCTCATTTGTTGAATGCTATTTATTTTTATTTTATACCTTCTTATCCTTTTGTCCGAGTCATGTAAGTTGTATTTTTTTTTTATAGAAAATTTTAAGGGAAATCGTAGCGCATTGAGTAACCTGCTCACTCAATAGCTCGCAAACTAAACAAGAGATGTAAACCAACTAGACAAGCGCAATGTGACGAGGTTTGAGTGAGGAGACTAGTTATAAGATTATGAGGGGAACATTGTTTGTATTTTATCCACAAAAACAACATTATAATGAAATTTATTGGCCAAAAGTGCTTTTAAATATGCAACATTTAACTTTTTGTTTTCGTTTTTTATGTCACAACTCACAACATTTAAATATGCGTAGCTCATCAAACTTCACAATAGTTACACCAAGAGTTTTAAAACGAAGAGGCATAGATCATAGAACTAGAAGATAGGCGTTCTCTCTTTTCACGAAGCAAGGTATAATCTCCAAAACACAATATTAATTATTAATCCACGAACTTTTAATTCGAATTTTTAAAATAGTTTTAAGCATTATACCAAAGTCCAAACTGTTTGACAAAATGCTTCAATGGCAGAACAAGGCATGAGCAAAAGAACAGCGCCGGACCCGGTGTCAGTGCTACGAGGTCACCGCGCTTCTGTCGCTGACATTTGTTTTCATCCTTCTAAAAGCATATTATTTTCTGGGTATGAACTTTTCAAATTATTTATTAAGGTCTTTTACATTGATCGTAAATCAAACTGAATTAGTTAAATACTTCGGTTTACATTTCAGGTCAACTGATGGAGAATTGCGGATTTGGAATACCGTACAGCATCGTACAGTTTCATCTGCTTGGTAATAGTTTATAATTCCTTTATTCCGTTTTATGTGAAACACTTTTTATGACTTGTTTTTATACTAAAGCTTCGTGCTAAGTCAAACACTACCCCATAAAATGGGACGGTATAATGCTTTGGCTGGCTCCCGAGTTTCATTTTGTATTTTGAATTTCTTCTTTTCCCACCCAGATTAATTCGGATTGAGGTGTAGTAACTGTTAATTATGAACTTTATGCAACCCTAACTAGTTTGAGACTGTGGCCCTAGTTGTTGTTGTATTGAGAACTTATTTGTAGTGGACCCCAATTAGTTCAGGACTGAGGCTTAGCTGTGGTTGTGCTTGGAACTTTTTTTTAACCAACTAGTTTGGGATTGAGGTGTACTCGTAGTACTCTGAATTACTGCTTGGAATCATAACACAGTTGGGTTTAATAGTTGATTACTGTTAGCTGCAGGGTGCATAGTGCAGCACATGGGATTATTTGTGTTGCTGCAAGTCCTGTTCTTGGAGATAATAAAGTTATCAGGTGTGCCTCATTTCTCTCTTTCTAATCCTTGTTAATTTGTTTGATATTTTGTTCAGTAATATTGTCACAATGCCTTTGAGTTTGAATGAAGGATGTTTTGGTCCGTCTTTTATTCTGGATAGGTGGGTTAATTTGATTGAATGTCTGACTTTTCTATTTCCACAGCCAGGGCAGAGATGGTACTGTCAAATGTTGGGATTTTGGAGGAGGAGGTTTGTCCAGGTATTCAGGTTTACATAGTTTAAATTATACATAAATTTTGGTGTCTTCTCAGATTTCGTTACTACTGGATACTTTACATAGAGTCTCATTAGTTGCATCTTTATTCATTTGTTTCTTACAAAGCCTATGATGGGGTTCTGTGGAATGTTTACATGAAACAGTTATTTGGTGTGATTATGAAAGATAGCTTGTTGCCCTGCATTCTTGGTTCAAAGTTAATCACAGCCTTTTAACCATCATCACTTCTAAGAAACCAAACACATTATGCCCCCTTTTTAGAGAGTTTAAGACGCTCTCCCTTGGGGCTGAGCATGGGGAAGCTCGGGCAGTACCCCTCCATACCAATATTTGTTTTTTAACTTTATGTACAAAACCATCTAAAAAGTCTTTGCAACTTGAAGGATCTATAGTAATAAATGGACTTGTAATATCTCAGGGTATCAACAGAAAGAGTGTTCCCAATGCATCAGTTTTAATCAAAATCAATTAGCAGGAAATTGAAGGACAAATGCAGAAACTCCCAAACTTTGACAACTACATGACTATGCTTATTATGAAAAGTCTAATTGAAGAATAAGAGATTTATTGTCCTATATATTATGTGAGGCAAACATGGTCAATTTCTTCTTCGTTTTTTGTCTTTTGGGGGTTTGTGGGGGGGAGGGGGGGAGGAGACAATTATTTTTTTTAATCTTTGTCTTTTAGTCCAATATATTGTATTTGGGAAGTTAGACTTTAAATGTGGCTAGTGCTGCAGGTTTCAAATTTTCCTAGGCCTTTATATTGCACTAGTCATGCATCGTATATTGTTGCTTAAAAATCTTTTTCAGCCAAATCTATATCAGCAAAAACAAAATCTTTTTCAGCAATATGGATGCAGTGTTATATTGGTGATGTCTAACTCATTTCATGACAGCGACTGTAAAATCATGTTACGATTCCATTATAAGGAATGGATTCTAGGTGCAGTGGATATTGTTTATCAACTTTGCTGGACAGATATTTGCAACATTATCTTTTCAATACTCATTCCTTTACTTTATTTTACTAGTTGCCTTACTATTTGCTGTCATGTTAGTTTGACTATTGTTACCCTGTGGTGGTGTTCAATCTCCGTTTGCCTTATGATTAGGAATACACTCTGTGCTTTCAACAGGACACCATTACTTACAATAAAGACAAACTCTTATCATTTCTGCAAATTATCGATTGCAAAGTCACCAAGTGAGGCAATGAAGATTGATGATCCGGAGGTCAACGAAATTGTTGATGGCATGCAAAGAGAAGAACAAGGAGATCAACCCACTGATTCCACCAAATCCAAAGGTTTTCTATCTTTTGCTTGCCTTTTCTTCACTTTGCAGTTCAGTTTTTAATTAAGCTCTGTCTATCACTTCTGAAATTTGAATGAGGTGAGTTCGAATATACACGCACCTAGATTACGACAGATTTTGAAATATTGGTCAGCTAAATGATGTATTTAATTGACTTCTATAGTCTCTCAATATTGGTTTTATTTTAAATTTTTTTAAAAAAATCAGAACCACGGCAAGTGTTTTGGATTTTATGTTCATTTTAAAGTCTATCCGCATCCAATTCGAGTATGTCTGAGTTTAAAAAATGAGAACAAACTGAATACAGCATTAGTAAATGTTGCAGAAATTGTTCATCTTTGCCTCAGCAGTCTTGTCCTTAAGATTTTGGGTATGATTTACATGTTATTAGAGAAAGTTCAAAGTCAATTTTGAAAGCCATGTGTCTTGTACTTAAGGAATAGACTAATACTTCTCTCTGTACTACATGCTAATTATCACTGTCATTTCTCTATAAAAGATAAAAAGATCCTCAAACGTTTATTATAAGATCTCGTCCAATTTGAAGGAATCAAATTTGTTAACATCTATAGGGCATAGGCACCATGGTGTGAGTAGGTCAGCAGAAAGCTTCCTAAGCACTTCAATTGTCCAAAATTCCCTTTAATGACAGGACTTCCGTCAAATATGCTTTTAGTCAAAGGTCTTTCACGTGACGCTTTGACAAAGGCCTTCTGGTAGCAAGTACATCTGCGGTCAGATTATGGTGCCATACTGTTAAGTCTCAACATGTTATAAATACGATCAAGACTTAATATCAAGGAATGGAATCAATATACTCAAGAAAATCAGCTTGTTGTGGTTTTTGTTGTATATAAAGACTCGATGATGAGTGTTGTTTACACTTGTGCTTATTGTTGCTTGAAATCTTTAATGCTATTCCCTTCCTATATATTGATGTGGTTCTCAACCAACTTATGCTTCTTTGTTTACCTGGATCTGGTTGGTTGTCTGCATGGCTTTAAACAATGTTTGGGTGATAAGATTGTTTAACATATTGAAATTCTCAGGTAAGGAGCTCATTGAAGGACCAAAATATGTTGCTATAGCAGGGGAACAAGCTTCTGTGGTTGGTTGATGGTTATTTCTGATACTTTATTCTTTTCTTTTGACTTTGTTTTATGCAATTTACTGAACAATAACCAATCCATTTGCAAAGGTTGAGATTTGGGATGTCAATACTGCAGAAAGAATTGCACAGCTGCCTCATAGCTCTGGCAGCCCATCAAATCAGACTCCGAACCAAAGAGGTTAGTTTTATTTTTCAAATATTTTCGTAAGCTACTTTTGAAAACTAGTTTTCTGAGATCTTATTGTGTTCTGGATAAGTTCGAAATAGTTTACTTCTTATAAGGTATGTTGAACTTCAAGATTTTTATGAGATTTATTTACTGCCTTTCCATCTTGTGGTATCTCTGGATGCTGGTGGATTTAAAGTGGTGGTGAGAAGGTACTAGAAAATATAGGTCCCTGAGGTGTGACATCTTCGTGTCAAGACTCGTATCTTTTCTTAGATGTCATTAGATATTTGTGATCTTAATCAACGTAGGAGCTTGAAGGGATAGCAATATCAATATTACTAATTTCATTAGGAGCAATATACATTCTTAGAGACTTCCTAGGCTTGGCACTTACATAATAGAAATTTGGGTATTACTGCTTGGAAGCATACAGTTATCACTAAAAAGCTCCAATTGACATGATTGTTGAGAAGAGCCGTATAATACTAGTGCTTAAACAATAAGATAAATTGAAAATGCATCTAAAGCTTCCAAGTTTACTTTCAGTAGCTTTTGGAGCACCTTCAATGGGTATTTTAGAATGGAAAATTTTCAAAAGGGAAATTGAAACTTCTGAAATCCAATTTGGTGCCTGGACAAGTTAGACCTACAAATTGCACAACTTGTGATTTTCTACAGAAAGAACGAAATGTTCTTGTCCATTCCACAAATTGGAATTCCCAAACTACCAGTTCCAAGACCTGGGGATAAGAAGGGGAGACGATTGGTGGGAGAAATCATTTTTAAGATGCGATGTTATACTACCCAAATTGAGAGTTTACTGTATTTTGCTTATTTAGGTACTTTATGATTCTCTTCCTCTAGCTTGTATTACATACTTTGGTATCTGCTTGGGTTTCTCTATCTCTCCCTCTGGATAGTTACTGCCTTTTCGCCTTTCATTTTTGATTTAAAGTATCCATTTGCATTTGCTTATAAAGTAAGTACCCTCAGGAATGTGCATGGCGGTTCAAGCGTTTTTACCTTCTGAATCTCAGGGGCTCCTAAGTATTATGGCAGGGTTTGTTCTCATATCTCCAGTAATAACCTTGTTACATAGTATTGTCTACTTGTCTCTACATTCGTACTCATATGTCCGTCTTTCCTTGTATACTTGTATCTGCTTTTGTGTACCTATATGAAATAGCTTTTCGTACACTGTCAAAATTCCCTGAATGCTTAATTCCCTATGACTTCAGAAAAGATTTCTGAAGTATAGTGGAGCATTTGAAATGCTTTTATGGTAAAAGCTACAATCATTCTTTGATCATTCAGATGTGAAGTGATTCTAAGGCGCACATGTTGATTTAGCATGCCCTGCAATGTGAAGGATACTCTATCTACTTTTGTTGAGAATCTAGCGATTTCAAGATGGAATAACAAAGGATACTCTATCTACTTCTAGCTGACTGATCACCAGGGGCGGACCCACCTTGTCCCAGGTGGGTTCAACTGAACCCGCTTCGTCGTAAAATTTTACTATTTAGATATGTGAATTTTATGTGAAAGCAGTAATATACACAAAATGAACCCACTTGACACAACTGTGATTGATAGTTCAGTGGTCAAGCTGGTTCATTTTAGTCTGAGAAGTCATGAGTTCGATTCTGCTCTGTGCAGAAATCTTTTGTACATTTTTATATTTTGAAGTCACGGTAGTACTTTAGAACAATTTAAGGGCAAGGAGCACAGACTTCTCTCGTCAACTACTGTCACGATCCAATTTCACCTATAGGTCGTGATGGCGCCGGATACCGCTATCAGACAAGCCAACAATAAATACTAAATAAATTCTCATTTTAATATTTTTGAAGTCATAGTTGTTCCCCTCAATTAAATAGCAGAAGATGACATTTACAAAATACGTACTAATATCTTTAAAAATTTCCAATATAATGCAACCCATAATCATCCCAAAACCCGGTGTCACAAGTGCATGAACATTTACTAGGGAATTAAAATAAAATACAGCATCTGTCCAGAATACAAATTAGACAGGAAAATATAGTAACTCTGAAGGAGATTCTGTTAGCTGCAGATCGTAATATAGAATGCAGCTCACCTATGTTCCCACAATTATTAACCACACCTCTGCGCCCACAAGGCCGCTATACATATATGTACTTGCACAATAAAATGTGCAGCAAGTGCAGTATGAGTACGAAAACAACGTGTACCCAGTAAGTATCAAGCCTAATCTCGAAGAGCTAGAGACGAGATGGCCGACTATGACACTCACTATGGGTCAATAATATTAAATAATCATGAAAATAGAAATATTTATATCAACGTGATTCACAGAGTTAACAATAATTTTATTGAACCAGCAGAAGTAATTAAATTCCTTCAATTCCAATAATTCTCAATATATTAATTAAATTCCTTCAATTCAAATAATTTCTAATCTATTAATTAAATCCTTCAATTTCAATAAAAATTCCAATTATCAAATAGCTTTACAAGCTGTAATAAACTGTCCAAGTATCGTGTAATTATTATTATTATTAAGCACGATTTCTGCCGAGGACGTACGACCCGATCCAGAGTGTCGTGTACACTGCCGAGGGACGTGCGGCGCGATCCATAGATGCATCTATCCTGCCGAGGCGTTCGGCCCGCTCCACAAGAAAGGAGGACATTTTCTTATGTGCCTCCGGAAGGACAGTATGTTTATTATAAGATAAATTTGGGAGGAGAACAATTTCTTTTGACAATTAATCTGAAAATTCACAATATATTCATATATATATCAATTAATATTAATTAAACAAAGAATACAATTTACACAAGTAATTCATGCTTTGAGTCCTAAACTACCGGGACTTTAGCATTAATAGTAGCTACACACGGACTCTCGTCACCTCGTGCGTACGTAGCCTCCGCAATTAACAACAATTATTCAATTTAATCCCTATGGGGTAATTTCCCCCTCACAAGATTAGACAAGAGACTTACCTTGTCTTGCTCCAATTTAATCCACTATAAGGCCTTTTCCACGATTATCCAACTCTGTCTGGCTCGAATCTAGCCAAAATAATTCGATACAATCACTAAAAATTATAGGAATCAATTCTATAAGAAAATACTGCAGTTTTAATAAAAATCCCGAAATTGATTAAAAATTCGTCCGTGGGGCCCACATCTCGGAATCCGGCGAAAGTTATGGAATCCGACAACCCATTCAATTACGAGTCCAACCATACCAGTTTCACTCAAATCCGACTCTGAATCGATACCGAAATCTCAAAAATTCGTTTATATGAGATTTCTAAAATTTTTCAAATCTCAATCTCAAAACACTAATTAAATGATGAAAACAATGATATATTTATGTTTATAGACCAAATCCAAATTAGAATCACTTACCCAAATGTCTTTTCCTTGAAAATTTATCAAAAATCGCTTCTGCTCAAGCTCCAATTTGTTAAAAATGGCAAATGGGACGAATGCCCTCTTTTATAATTCTGCCCAGGCAGCCCTCGATCCATGGCCTCGATCAACAGCCTCGATCCACAGCCTCGATCTACAGCCTCGATCTACAGCCTCGATCCTCAGCCTCGATCTTCGGCCTCGATCCTCGGCCTCGATCCACAACCTCGATCCACAACCTCGATCCTCAGCCTCGATCCTCAGCCTCGATCCTCGGCTTCGATCCTCGGCCTCGATCTTCGGCCTCTATCCTCTGCCTCGATTTTGGGAGCTCGATTTTTTTGGGGCCTCGATTTTGGGCCAGAATTTCCAGCAGAAAGGAAAAATTGCAGCAGCTGTTTTAACTCCAATTTTTGATCCGTTAACCATCCGAAACTCACCCAAGGCCCTCGGGACCTCAACCAAATATACCAACAAGTCCTAAAACAGCATACGAACTTATTTGAAACCTCAAATCACATAAAACGATGCTAAAACCACGAATTATGCTCTCATTCAAGCTTAATGAAACTTAAAATTTCTAACTTCTACATTCGATGTCGAAACCTATCAAATCAACTCCGATTGACCTCAAATTTTACACACAAGTCATAAATGACATAACAGAGCTATGAAAATTTTCGGAACTGGATTCCGACTCCGGTATCGAAAAGTCAACTCCTCGGTCAAACTTCCAAACTTAAATTCTTGTATTTAGCCATTTCAAGCCTAATTTAACTACGGACTTCGAAATAAAATTCCGAACACGCTCCTAAGTCCAAAATCACCGTACGGAGCTGTTGGAATCATCAAAATTCTATTCCGGGGTCTTTTTCACATAATTAGACATCCGGTCACTATTTGAACTTAAACATTTTAATTTTTCATCAAAATTCCATATCTCGGGCTAGGGACCTCGGAATTTGATTCCGGGCATACGCCCAAGTCCCAAATCACGATACGGACCCACCGAAACTGTCAAAACACTGATCCGAGTCTGTTTGCTCAAAGTATTGACCAAAGTCAAACTTGGCCTTTTAAACCCAACTTAAGGAACCAAGTGTTCAGATTTCAACTCAAACACTTCCAAATCCCGAACCAACCATCCCCACAAGTCATAAATCATTTATAGCACATACGAGAAGTTTTATTTAAATAGTTCTGTGCTTTTTTTCTCTTTTTGGGGTTACGTGAAGGTGAACTAGTTTTAAATTTTTACTTAGTTATTGTTTTAGTAAATTATTTGTTTATTTTACTTTTATTTTTTTATAGTTTTTTAAATGGCTAGATTAATTGAGAGTAAAACATAGTTTTTTAAATAGAAGACTGTAAAGAAAAATTTCTTATAATTGGTTAAAAATTGTAAGATTTATTTTATAAAATTTAGTGGAACATTAAGAAAATTGGATATTTCTTGTCTAACCATTTTTTATGTAGAAAAAAAAAAGCACTTGAAAATGACATTTTTCAGGGGCATGATAGTAAAAAAGAGCAACATACAAAATTCACTTTGTTATACATGGAAATCTCTATTGTCGACTGTTATCACAAAAATATTGCATTGTCCAATTGACCCCGCTTGAACAAAATCCTGGGTCCGCCACTGCTGATCACAACTACATTATTTCTTTGGTTTGTTTCTAAACCCTCATACATCCTCTTTCCACTCTCAGCCAAATGCGTTATTGCATTCCAACTCAATTTCCTAAGCTACCCATCTCACTCCAGTTTTTACTAGCATTTACAACTGCATTTAGAACACTCATTATCGAGAAAATTTATTCCATACTAACTATCCAATTGGATATCATGTGCATTGGACCCAAATAGCCAGAAAGCAAATAGCAACAAGAAAATGTTTCCATTTTTTGTAAAGTTTTTGTAAAAGTAAAATAAAATATATAAAATAGATATTCAAATTGATGACGAATAGCAAGGAATGTCGCTCTTCTCAAGGGAGCCATTCATGGTGTCTGAAATAAGAAATGCTTCCCTATCATGTGGGGTTGACGAAAATGCCAGTGGGACCAGCAGCTTCTAGGTTTCACGCGCAAACCCTTTTTGGACTGGTCTAAACTAGGTGCAACATTCCCAATGTGGCCAAGCAGGTTCTACAAGACCGGCCCCCTTCCCTAATGAGAAGTCTGTATATTCCATGGGTTCACCGTATAAAATCACGTACATAAAATTATCACTGTTATCAAAGAATTGTGAATTCGAATGAGAAAACGATACAAGGATCTTCAGTACTTGACAGCAGGATAATTCAAATTTTCAAGAGTAAGATTACTGTACAATGCTTGGAAAATGACGATTCATTACATAGAAGAGAGTGATCATGCTATTCTTTTCGTCTCTTGACGGAGGAGAGACCTGATATTAGTAGATTCTTTTTCCTGTTGAATTTCTGTTAAAAGATGATATATGTGTATTTCATCAAAATGCTTGACTCACCAAACTAGATTACATATCCCTACAGGTACGAGGATGGATCCATTGCTTGGTGGGACTTGCGTAATCCGGGTGTCCCCTTGACTTCAGTCAAGTTCCATTCAGAACCAGGCATATCATTCTACCATACATAAAGTGCTTTATAATACACCTTTTATAGTTCTGTTTTCGTTCTTAAAGCAGGCATGAAAGACATGTTGTCTTCTCCATACAGTTTTAAGCTTATGCATAGATGGATCATGCAAAGGTGGTCTTTCTGGAGCTGCTGATGAGAAAATTTTGATGTTTACATTGGACCATTCTATGGTAACCCCAACTTGTTCTCTAGTTGCAAGATATGCTATTGTTGGATGGTGCTGTTGATGTGCATGTATTTAACACATAAACTCTTCTTTTGTAGCAAGAAAATGTTACTAAGTGTCTTAGTAGTGATTTGAAACTGATTTTCGAATGTACATGCCTTAATGCCGCGAGGACAATTTGGTTCTGATGTTTGAACCTCATTATCCACATGCATTGATAAGTTGGTCAATTGTTTGGAGCTGGTCATCCTGTGTGATATTGTGTTAGATCTGTGAATATGTGTAGTTTTCCGGTTGCAGCATATACTGTCAACCCAAGGAAAACTATCGTCCACACTAAGTAAATATATTTCTGCAGTTTGCAGCAGCTACAGTAGTTATTAGTTGTGGACCTTGCATATCGTGGCTTCATTTGTACAAAGCTTTCTTTTGTATTTGCAGGTTTATTATCTGCTGAATGTAATTTTTCTACTTTTTAGGGTTCTTGTTTGATCAGAAAAGAAATTGTTTTGGAGAGACCTGGAATAGCTGGAACCTCAATCCGGCCAGACGGGAAAATTGCTGCAACTGCTGGTTGGGATCACCGGTAGGGATCTCAGAGACTTTCAAACTGTCAATTTGTGGGTGTTGTTGCAGGCCCTTCTGTCAATGAAGGAACTTTTTTTTTATAAGCATATGTGTATAGTATTCTGTCGATGAAAGAACATGATATGATCATTCTATTAACGTTAATGCAGAAGGAAACATGAATCTAGTGTTTACATTGTGATCTTGTTTAAAAGGTCAGACAGTATTAAATATTGAATGTACTCTCCTGAAAACTTCACATATTTTTTCAAAGTTGAAAATTCACATATTTGATCTTGTATGAAAGTATAGATGTCTTTGATGCAGTTCATCAATTTCTTTAAGATAGCTGGTTGTGAACCTCTAGTAATTGTTGCTATGTGAGTTCTTTAAGCATTGTGTTTAAGCTTGTAGGTCATGTTCTAAGTATCACTCTAACATTAGCTGATCTTATCTTTAATTGTCAGGGTTAGGATTTACAATTATCGCAAAGGAAAACCTTTGGCTATTTTGAAATATCATAACGCCACGGTATGCAATTCCCTTCTCTTTCTGTTGAGTGTGTTTCTCCTTAAAACAATTATCAAACTGACTTCATTCCATAGTTTTGTCTCTCACGCTCTTGGATCCTGGTCTCTATCGCACTCCTGCACATTATGTTCTTGCAGTGCAACGCTGTTTCATTCTCTGCTGACAGTAAATTATTGGCCTCTGCATCTGAAGACACGACAGTGGCTCTATGGGAACTTTATCCTCCTAGAACATGAGGTTGTATAGTTCTTAATCCTCTTCTAAAGTAGTTCTTTAGACAACGACGAACCTCTATACAAACAGTGTTTTGTGGGTTATGATGGACCTCTATAAACAGCGCTTGTGGTTTTTACTTGTCTCGAGCGTGGAGTGTTTGTAATGAAATTAAATCCTATTGCACAAAATTCCAATGGTTATTTTTCAATATCATGCCATTCTTTCTACAGAAAAAAGGAATCAGGGTTAATGTACTAAGTTTGCTGATAAGGCAAGTGTTTGCACAAAGAGTAGTCTCCAGATGAGCAGATGGAGTTGCTGGAAAAAATTCCTGATCATCAGGTAATGGCAAACGGTGTGGTGCGGTGCGGGGCAAACCCGCATAATCCTGCGAAGGTTTCAACCCGCCCCGCCCCCGCACCGCATAGCATTTGCACCCGCATCCACCCACCCCACACCTACTCCCGCGTCCACCCGCCCCGCCCCTCATAATTAATTTCTTTTCATTTTCCTAGTTTTACTTAATTAATTTTTTGCTGGATTTTCAATTTCATCAACCAAAAAATGAAAAAGGTCTTTTGTTGCTCATGTACTGAATTTGTTCAATTTTTTTTTTTTAAAGAATTTGTTCAATTAGAATTGAGGATTGAAAAAGAGCGAGCCACTTTGCGGGTGAAATTCAAAAATAGCTAGATTTACAAGTGGTAATTGAAAAATAACCATAGTTTCAAAAGTAATCGAAATTTAGCCACTTTTCGTATAAAGATAAATCTGGACGAAAACACTGTTCAAAATTCAAAAAATATTTCAGAATATTAATTAGGTTAAGGAAAATATGAGGCGACCCTATTAAAGAGAGCATTAAGGATACATCAACTCTCTTGGATTTCACGTTATAGCATATATATACTCGGGCTGAGCATATCCAAGAAAGACATAAGTGGTCGCCTTGGGGACAATTTTGCTCTTAACTGCATAGGAATATGAACAAAACACGTGCATCTAAACACTCGCAAATGCCTATTATAGTACTGCCCCATTAAGAAGTTCGTGAGGTAGTGTATAGCAGTATCTGAAAACATATCTTGAGGACGGCGCCATAGCCAACGCTCTATCTAAAAATCATTCTTTCTTTCAGGCCGGTAGGAGGAACCTTCCGCATGAAAGCAAAAGGAAGCACCGATCAAGTAAGAGGAAAGGGGCAAGCTAGGAGTTCCAGCATAATATACTGGAGTTGTAGTATAATATATTGGACTTCCAGCATAACATACCGGAGTTCCAGTATAATATACTAGTTTAGTATAATATGCTGGAAGTTCATACACATGTGCTCCAATCTCCAGTATATTATGCTGGAATTTTTCATGTGTTGGAGTTTCAGCATAATATGTTGGAAGTTCATACACAAGTACCATTCTTCATTATATTATGCTGGAACTTTCTGTGTTGCAGCAAAATAGTGGCTATTTTTCAATGACTTTGCAAACGCTAGTTATTTTTCAATTATCAGTTCGAAAACTGGCTAGCCCGTGCTTTTTTCACCCACTTTGCCGATGGTTTTGGAATTTGAAAACAAATGTGGGAATAGGCTTCAAACTTCTACAATTCTGGTTGGCTGCCAGTATGTTGTATGCTTTTAGTTTCGAAACAAAAATGAAGTTTAGTTTAATATAATATAAATTCAGGATTTAGTTGTATGATATTTTAAGTGACAAAAAGTAAAATAGTGATTTTTGTCCAACGAACCTTCATTAGATAATTTTTGAGTGACAAACGTTAATAATTTAATCATAAAAATATTTAAACAGACTGGTCTTTAAGGTTTGCCTCACCGGATAACTTGTACAATAGGCCAAATCTAGAAAACTTATGCAAACCCGCATAGACCCGCACCACATCAGTCTTTTAAAAAATAGTCTCAACCCGTCCCGCCCCGCCCCGCATAGCCTTAAACCCGCCCCGTACCCGCCCGTCCCATTTGCCATCCCTATCAGGAAGAGCAGGGACTCGAGCTATTTTTGGGACACAAGTACTCTTGTAGTATCTGGAGGTGTAGATTGTAACGGGAATCGCCTTTCAAGTTGTAAGAAGAAACATAGTTGTGAATTTATTTTAAAAACTCTATTTTTTTGCTTTTAAATAAAAGAAATATTTGATCAAGCTTTTATTTGTATGAGCCTTTCGATTTTATCTCATGATTTATGATGACGAATTTGGAGATCCTTCGGGAGAAAAATAGGAAGAAAAACAATAAAAATAATAAATGTAAGAAATCATGAAGTAAAGAAGCATGATCTACGTATAAAATTTGGAATTATTTTATCCTGTATTTGATTGAATTCTTATTTTCAATATAAGCAATGCTGAAATTATCTTATACCATAATTCAAATATCATATTTAACATGAGATTCTAATATCGAAATTAGCCATCCTTGGATAAAACTGTCACCAACCAACAGTATCATTGATTAACTCTTTTTTTTCTTTAAGAATAAGGGTAATATTATAAACAAAACTTTATCTAACTTAAATCAAAATATAGTTTCCATTATACACATTATAAACATTCGTCAAAAAAGTATATGCACTTAATTATCCAGTACTTCCGGTATTGATAGTGTTCGTATTATAATTTCGGCATAACTTTGTCACCGAATCAAACAACAAATAGTAAATTGGGACCAAATGGACGATGTGCAAAACAAAAGTACCTATTTGCAATTAATCCATGTACGTAGGCTTTATTGTAATTTACTAAACAATGTCCTCTATAAAGATGCAGCGGGAGTGCCCATTTATACACTTCTTCAGTAGACAAATGAAAAACAAAGCGACTCAACAATGCAATCCATAAACACTTGTTGGATTTCTCCCCCACATTTCCCACAAATTAATGCTTCAAATTTGGATTTGAAGTCTTTAACTTTAGAACCCAGAACCAAAATTCAACCTTGTAGCTCAAAGCCAAATTCTGCAACTGATATTATTAATACTGAGAATATATCTGAAAAGGTTGAATCTTTACCGTTTCATGTGAAGTCAATCACAAGTACTTCAAACCCTTTTGTTAAACACTGCCTTAAGCTTCGCCAGAGTTCCTCTTATCGCCATTCTCAGGGTTCTGTTCTTCTTGTTGGCTCTACCCCTATTAGGTAAATTCTTTTTCTTTAATTGCATTTTTTTTTTGAAACTTTAAGTGGCTCTTTGTCTTTGGTTTGGATTATTTCATCTGATTTAATCAGTAAAATTTTAAGTTACTTAATTTTGTTACGTATCTTTGATTTGGGTTGCTATTCACTAATAGCCATGTATTGAAGACAATGGAATTTGTTAATTTCAAAATAACTATCTAGTAGTGGTTTACTTAAAGAATGAGATACTTGAAGGGCAGCGTTGGCTTAACTGGTAAAGTTGTCGCCATGTGACCAGGAGGTCACGGGTTCGAGCAGTGTAAACAACCTCTTGCAGAAATGCAATGACCACGTATAATAGACCCTTGTAGTCCGGCCCTTACCCGGACCGCGCGCATAGCTGAAGCTTAGCGTACCATGCTGCCCTTTTATTAGGAGTTAGACAATTCTCCTTTTCTTTTGCCCATATGTATGGTTCTTTTTTATTCTTTTATTTTTTTTGTTTTCTTTTTTACCTAACTTCTATACTGAGTTTTGCCATCTCATGTCCTTAACTTGATGTATTAGTCCTCGTTGATTGTTGTTTGCTAAGGCTAAGTCCTTTAGCTTGAGACTCAAAATTTTTAATGCCAAGCTGTTATAGTAGTTGGATTGTGAAGCCATTTGCCTTAATGCTGAGTTAGAACTTAGAAGATTATTTATAGCATGTTTGACCAAGCTTCCAAAATCTGTTTATTTTGACAAGTGTTTTGTTTATAATGCTATTCGAAAAGTACTTTAGCAGTTTGTCTTTGGCTAGTAATTTTGGAAAACAGCTTCTACTACTACCCAAAAACACTTATTTTTTTCCTAAAAGCTTGGCCAAACACTGCACTTTTGGCGTCTTAGAAGCTTGGCCAAATAGGCTATTAGTTCCATACGGGCTCGCTTTCTTTCGATATATCGTAGAAACTCGAAATACTTGAGAGAGTAATAGCAGAGATGATTGAAATGTGTGATGATGTAGTGAGAAATGACGGAGCATTGATCTCAAAATACTTATCTCATTGGAACAATATTGAGTTGCCTTGTGCTTTTCATGTTTCCAATTGAATGCTTATTAATATACTATCGTTCCTTCTTATAATTGGCTCTGCTGATATCAACCGGAGAAATAAGAGGATGCGGACAGCATTGAATCTTGTTGTTGTTGTTGTTGTGGATAACTTTCTGCTGAGTATTTTCGTCTTAGCTATGTCCTTTCTTACGTGCTCCCTTATGAACTGTTGGTTTGTTATCTTTTGCACTTATTCATATTTTTTACTCATTCTTTTCATTTTATTTTTGTTTTATTTTCTTTGCATTCTTCAATCCCGCTTAGGGCCAAATAGGCTATTAGTTCCATACGGGCTCACTTTTGGCGTCTCAGAAGCTTGGCCAAATAGGCTATTAGTTCCATACGGGCTCGCTTTCTTTCGATATATCATAGAAACTCGAAATACTTGAGAGAGTAATAGCAGAGATGATTGAAATGTGTGATGATGTAGTGAGAAATGACGGAGCATTAATCTCAAAATACTTATCTCATTGGAACAATATTGAGTTGCCTTGTGCTTTTCATGTTTCCAATTGAATGCTTATAATAGACTATCGTTCCTTCTTATAATTGGCTCTGCTGATATCAACTGGAGAAATGAGAGGATGCGGACAACATTGAATCTTGTTGTGGATAACTTTCTGCTGAGTATTTTCTTCTTAGCTATGTCCTTTCTTACGTGCTCCCTTATGAACTGTTGGTTTGTTATCTTTTGCACTTATTCATATTTTTTACTCATTCTTTTCATTTTATTTTTGTTTTATTTTATTTGCATTCTTCAACCCCGCGTATTTGAAATTTTGAGCGACGTGGCCCTAGAGTCTAGAGATACTTTTTGGTTCGTCATTTGAACGTTTGATCTTTGAAGAGGTACATCTTCCTGTAAAAGTTCGACTAAGTAGAAGGAAAATCTCTTGAATTAGTTCGGATTTGGACAATGTTGTCTTGGTGCTGATTAAACTCATCTATCTGACCTTTCTCAGGGAAATATATAGTTTTCAAGAAAGAGTACAAGAGAGACCTATTACATTAGAATGCTTACTCGTACTTGATGAAGCTCATATACCTGAAGACCTAAATCTTCAATCAGTTCGCCTTGTCCGCATCAGATCAACGGTGATGAAGAAACTCTCTGGTTTACAGTCCATTGATTCTATTGAAATGATTGCGTTAATGAAAATTCCCTCAACATTTCACAGTGTTGATGATGAGTTTCTAGAAGAAGACTGCACTAGATGGTTCCAGAATGCTCATCGTATTCTAGTTCTTGACGGAATCCAGGTTATTTAGATTCTAATCTTGATTACCTTTAGAATCCGTTGCTGCTTCTATTCAGAAGAATCAGCAGTGACTAGAACTGCTAATTCAAGAACGAATGCTAGTTAAATCTTTTTTATACTTTTCTTCTGTTATTGATGTGAAAACAAAAAGTGTCCTTGTCTTCACCTAGTGCAAATTCAAGAGTATATGAAAAATTAAAAATCGATAAGTAGTGCTAAATCATCTGATTTACAATCCATTTAGTGACACTAATATTTCTTTGTTCAAGGCTTTCTTAATTTCCATACTGATTGATGCAGGACCCTGGTAATCTTGGCACATTACTTAGATCAGCGATGGCATTTGGATGGGTAAGGAGATACTTTAACTAATTTTGATTTCAGAGATATTGTCCTTTATTTCCTTCAATGGTCAATTCCCTTTGTGCTTTTTAGTACTGCGTATACACTGAATTTGTTTGACGTTTTCACATTCTCAGTGTGGTTACTGCTTCACTAAACTATCTTTATTCATTAGGGGTTCCATTCGGATTATGATCATGTCAATTGATACTTGTGGTCAAGAATTAGTAATGCTTTGTGTAACTGCAAAATTATCTTGTCAAAGTCATAGGATAAACATTCTAGGCTCTATTGGACATCAATAATATGCTAAAGCACGAACCATCTACAAATTGGATCTACCTTTCCATGGGTTGGAATAATTCGCCAACTAAGTAAAACTCCTCCATCTTTTGGCAGGGCGGTGCCTTTCTACTACCTGGCTGTTGTGATCCATTCAATGAGAAGGCGCTTAGAGCTAGTCGAGGAGCTTCCTTTCAGCTCCCCTTAGTTTCCGGTGGTTGGCTCCACTTAGATGCTCTGAGAAACCATTATAACATGAAGATGCTGGCCGGCCATCCTGCAAATGATCAAAGGCCAAGGAGAATTTCTAGGCTATCGCGAGACTTTGCAGATTCTTTAGCAGAGGAGCCGTTGTGTTTGGTTTTGGGCAGTGAAGGAGGTGGCCTTTCTGAGAAAGCTAAGGATGCAAGTGAGCTTGTGACTATTCCAATGGCAGGAGAATTCGAGTCTCTTAATGTTTCAGTAGCTGGTGGAATATTCCTGTACATGTTACAACCTGAAAACCATAAATCTTTAAGCCCTGTTTGAAGCATTCTCATCTTATTTTAACCAGCAAGGATTTTGAAAGAACTAGACACAAATATAGTCACCAAATTAAATGACCTAAAGAAGCTCGCCGGCAGAGGCGGAGCCAGGATTTCAACCTTATGGATTCTGGATTTTAGGACCACGACTTCATGTGTTAATGACTGTGTTCTAGATTTAATATTTATACATATTTCATAAATTCAAAACGTCAAATACACTGTTTGAGCAAAAACTATTGGCTTCGGCCGAACTTGTAGGTCGGCTTGTGCCTCCGTCCCTACTTGCAACAAAACACAAAAGCCAACCTTGGACACTTCACATATTGAATCAAACCTTAACATGCATTTTCCCTACGAGCTGAAGCGGATTTAAGATTTAAATTTGACGAGTTCAACCTTTAATTCTTAGCACTAACTTATTGTATCATTGAAATTATGGATTCAATATCAAATATTTGTCAAGATTTTAGTATTTATGGAGGAGTTGTAGAGCTCAACTAGAAAACGGGAAATAACTATTAATCGATCTTGTGAATATTTAATTAGTTAGAGTTTTCAAATTATTAAATTTTTTGTTAAACTTTTAAATTTAGTAAACAATAAAAATTTGTTAAATAATTAGTGTTTTTATTTTATGAATGTTTAGTTAATTAGAATATTTTTCGTCTCATTCAATATTAGAATGAAATATTATTTTCCAGTCCCAAAATTTAGGTAATTCCTTGTAGACTTGTTATTGCTTGTTGAGATGAGAACTTCTCATAGAGTCCTTGGGAGGTAAGAAGTTAAGAACTCACATGCACAGAATATTTATATCAAACTATATTAATTTACTATGGTTAAATCATAAACTAAGAGTGAGCATGTGTATTAATTAACTATGATTTAATAATTAATCATGTTTGTAAAAATAAATGACATGTATTTATCGGGTTGATGTTCGCACACGGAGCGTGAATGAGAAACTAGCCAATAGGCAAAATAAATATGGACAAATAGTGTTTCCACCTTATTAGATAATTGTTGAGTTAAACTAAGGTACAAATTAATTTATTTAGGTTAAAAATTATGCTCCAAGAAAAGAGTTTTATATATGACATAATTACTTGGAAGCTATTCCAACCAAAACTCCGAAAGAAATTGTAATAACCCAATATGTTTTTCTTAATATACTTATTAATTATGAGATTAGAGAATTAATTTTTATTTATAGCTATTGGGTTAACTATTAAGTTAATGGGAGAAAATTTATTATAATATATAAAATAGTGTACTAGTTAATTTATTAGTGGACCAATTCATATTATAGAGGGATAGTTGGATAATTCTGGGCTCTAGCTAACTAATAAAAGAAAAGGAATTTTCAGAAACCACTATTGTTTAGTGGCTGTTAACTTCTTATAGCTACCATATATATAAATACTTTCTATAGCTACTATTTAGTTGTTACGGTTGTGTATTCACATATATTCGCACTGTTGTATTCATGAATACAACAACAAAAAGCACCTAAAATAAGGGCAGTCCAGCTATACGCGCATGTATTCACATGTATTCGCACCATGTATTCATGAATACAACAGTAAAAAGTGCCTAAAATCAGGACAGTCCAGTTGTACGCGCATGTATTCACATGTATTCGCGCTGCTGTATTCATGAATATAATAGTAAAAAGCGCCTAAAATCAGGGCAATCCAGTTGTACGCGCATGTATTCACATAGATAAAGTAATGATGATTCAATGATTAGAATGGTTTATAATGAGGTTGGGTGGATTAAGGCATTGTAATGCATTCTACAGTTGCACTGCTGCGGCATTCATGTTGTGCGTTTGATAATTTGTACAGATTTTTAGTAATTGGACCGGGGGTTGGCTTTGATTTTTACTTGTCCTAAGATTATGGAAATTATTCACCTAGACTAATTAAGACGTGTTATTCAATATTTTGAATAGATTGAGGACATTGGAGGCCGTTTGGTTTGTGTTCTAGCGATAAAAGGTTGGGGAACTTCCCGTTAGTGAGGTAAGTGAGACTTTAAACTTTGATGCTTGCTTTTTCAAAACCCATTTTGAAAGTATGTTTTGTGTGTCTGTTCCATGTGTTGGGACGAGCGTGCGCTTGGCAGAATCGGTAGTTTTTGACCAGTCGTAAATATATATTATTTTATAAAAAGCTAAAATTATTTAATAAGTAATTTGTGGTGCACTGTGTAGAGGCGGATCCAGGATTTCGAGAACATGAGTGCACCATTGATACTTCAGGAAAACTAAAATAAAAGGATGTGTTGCTGTCAAAAAAAAAAAGAAAAAGAAAGGCTTAAGAATAAGAAAATAAAGCGGTAATTTTGAAGTGATTCGATCCCATGACCTTAAGTTAGCAAGAAATAAGGGACCAAAATCAGTGAACCACTTTGCCTCTTTTGACCATGGGTGCCATCAAGTAATAATAAGTTATTTTTCGCAATACATAATATATTTGATATCGTCGGAGGACCACAAGTTCACGTGAACCACGATTTACACCGTGGATCCGCCCTTGGCGGTGTGATATGGCGTAGCCTCGTGCTATGGTGTTGGAGCGCTAGAAATTATTTCTTCGCTGCCGTAATATATTTGGGGCATTGTGTATGCCGTCGTGGTAGATTTAGGGTATTGTGTATGCTGTCGTGGACTCGTTGGGGTATTTCGTTAATTTCCTGTACTGCCGTGTATGATGAGTCCTTAGTGTAGATTGTGCTGAGATATATAGTGTTGTTGTTGAATAATTGTTTGGATATATAGAGTAACTATATAGTAAAAGAATTTTTGTGCATATTATTTCTGTACTCGTTTGTATTTGTATTTTCTAACACTTGTTCCGGAGGATCTTACTGGGTTATATTTACATATAACATACTCCTTACCTGCATGACTATGCAAATACTATTGGTGAAAACGGAGCCAATAGCTGACGAGTTAGCTAGAGTTGATTCAGTTATTGAGGTGAGCCGTCGCATTGTTCGTGGAGGCTGCTAAAAAGGTCTTTATTATTTATTCATATGATGTCTTTTGTAATTTTTTTAGATGCTCCATGGTCTAGTGTGGGATTTGGGCTAGAGTTTTAGTTTAATATTTTGAGATATTAATTGTTCGTAATTAAATTATTAAATTATTTGGATACTCATTTAATTAATCAAATGATAAATAATGATTAAGGTATGAAAATATGGTTTGCCTGGCGGGTGGTGTTAGTTGGGTGTCAGTCACGTCTAGGAGGTAGTTCGGGACTTGACGTAAATTTCTTGGAGTATACTCCAAACCATATTTTAATTTAACACATACTATGCTTATAAGAGGAGTTTCATTTATCTCTCGGATTACACCTTTATACAACTTCTAACTAATACGAAAATCATGGCTGGTGAGCTTTTACTTATATTTTTGTTTCTGTTACTCAAATTTTCTTCTTCATTCTATTAATTTAATCTTTTCCCTTTAAACCTGCTTTTTCTTTTCGGTTTTTTTGCCCTTCAAGGTCCAATTAATTGAGATTTATATCGTTGTTCAATTATTTATGCAACTCTTTTACCTATTATTTCGCGTATATAGTAACATTATTCATCAATTTATATAGATGTGGTGACGCTATTTTCTGGGGTATGCATATTAGACTTATTTTTCAATTCATCGTCTGCTTTTTTTTTCTAATATATTTTAAATAACTTACATTTTTTTGTGTTTTTGATTTCTTAATTATATGATTACTCTCGTCTCACTAGGTAAACATTTTGAGCATATTTCGCAAAATAAAAATGTGATTAGAATTTTGGCGGCTTTCTAGTCGTATAAGTAATGATCATTAAAGTATGATAATTTTCTTTTTTTCGCCTGAGCAAAGTTTTAAAATAATATTGGAGCATAGATTGATACATTGATGTTGAGCTGATTGAGAGTCTATTTTACCTGTCGTTATTCAATTTGTTCGTTATGCTCCTCTATATATAGATGTCAACGTTTTTTGCTTATGGTTTATATATACTTTTTTTTTAAAATTATATTATTAGGTTTGTCATTTGGAGTAGCTTCTGAACGGTAGTTTTAATTACAAACCTAATAATATAATTTTTAAAAAAGTATTTCTAGTGGCATCAATGTTTTCCTTGTATCACTCTATATTCTCACTATTGATACTTGCAGTGCAAAGGATCTAAATATAAATAGCCGATTATATATATTATATATGAATTATATATTTGTCGACTATTTTTAGTGTAAGGTGGGATGGTATAAGGGTGGGATGAGCGGCTATTTAGGTTAATTAATTCTTCTTATTTTTTAGCATTATCTAGGTGCATTTTTATGTTTTTAAATGAGCCAAGTTCATAGTGTTTGTGAAAGTATTTAGTAAATGTGAGTCTCTTTATTTTCTTCAAGAATTTAATTATTTTTCTAAAAATTCACACAAACCCAAAGGATTGCTTTACTTTTTTACACAAAAACAAAGTTGAAATTTGTGTTCCAGAACTAAAAAGAAAATACTCTTTTTTTTTGTTGAAAATAAAGTACCCTTTTTACAACATGAAAATAAAGTGCTCATTTTATTGAAATGGAAAAAAAGAATACTTTTTCTACATTATGAAAAGAAAATAAAAAAAGAAAAAAGATACTCATTTGTTGAAATGAAAGAAAATACTTTTTACCACATCATTTTGTTGAAATGAAAAAAATATTTTTCTACATCATGAAAAGAAATTACTCCATCTGTTTCAATTTATGTGAACCTATTTTCTTTTTAATCCGTGCCAAAAAGAATGACCCCTTTCCGAAAAATATTTTCCTTCATACCAAACACACCCTTAACCTTCAATTATTTAAATTGTGCACTTTGATCCCTTTGCTTAAGAATTATTAACCGTTTCACCATTTAATTACTTACTATATATTCAAGGGTAATTGTCACGACCCAAAATCTAACCATGGTCGTGATGGCGCCTATCGTGTTACAAGGCAAGCCTATTTCTCAAAATATTACTACTAAATCGATTATAAGAATTTAATAAAACAATACCAACATTTGAATTTCTCATAAACTTAATCAACTCTAAATATAATATAGAAAATACGAAAACGAGCCCCAAACATCGGGGTGTCACTAAGTCATGAGTATCTAAAACTATGAACTAAGATATATAAGCTGTCTAACTGTCCAAAAGAAGAAATGACAAGAGGAGTAACAAGGTCCTACAAACGCTAACAACTACCTTGCAGTATCCAAAGATAGCCGGCCCGAACTCAACGATCGCCGCTTTCTAACTCACCTGGATCTGCACATAAAGTGCAGAATGTAGTATGAGTACAACCGACTCAGTAGTAACAGAAATAACTAAGGAACTGAGCAGTAGTGACGAGCTAAGCAGAATAATCCAATTATTATTTCCACAATTAAGTACAAACAGGAGTAGACAAGTAATTTCATAAATCAGTAAGACTACAAGGAAAATTAACAGGTAAATGCAGCAACAGCAAAAGTAAATGCAACCTCACAGCAATATCACTCCATCACTCGGCACTCGCACTCAACACTCAACGCTCAACACTCTACGCTCACTGGGAGTGTGTACAGACTCCGGAGGGGCTCTCAAAGCCCAAGCGCTAAGCACAGACAACTCACGTGCCATCATATCAATACCTGGATTCGCACGGTCAACTCACGTGCTATGTGGACAACTCATGCGCTATGGTATCAATATCTGGACCCGCACGGTCAACTCACGTGCTACGCGGATAACTCACGCGCTATGGTATTAATATCCTCACAACTAGACCCTCGGCCTCGCTCAATCATGTACCTCACTAGCCTCACCATCATCAACAAATAAGGGAACACATCCTACATCTAGTATCACAACATATTAGCAAATAATAGGGACTGAGGTAAACATGTACAATAATTTCTATGACTGAGTACAAATAATGGCCATGAGGCCTCACGGGACGGACCAAGTCTCAATCCCTCGAGGTATACACCCACACGCCCGTCATCTAGCGTGGGTATCACCTCCAAACAGTCACACGATATCAAATTCTCCGAGTTTATACCCTCAAAACTAGAGTTAAAACTGTTACTTACCTTAACAATGTAAAATCCTACTCCGGGATGCCCTCGTATCTGGACTCGGTCTTCAAAAGCTCCGAATCTAACAAAAAATCAGAATACTACTATTAACATAGTCTAAAGAATCGAATTCACAATAAAAACTACATAAATATGCCAAAATCCGAAATTGGCCAAAACCCAGCCCCCGGGTACACGTCTTGAAATTAGTCAAAAATGATAGAATAATATACCTCGTCCTCTCCCGAGTCTAACCATATAAAATTCATCAAAATCGGACTCCGTTTGGTCCCTCAAATCCTCACTTAAACTCTCCAAAACTCAAACCCTAACTCCCTCAATTTCACTTTGAAATCATCAATCAAACCCCAAAAACGAAGATGGATTCATGAAATATAACCAAAACTGAGTAGAGAACACTTACCCCAATCCGAGCTCCCAAACTCAAAATATGACCGAATGAACAAACCCTTATTTTATATATTTTTCAGCTAGTTATTCTGCCTCGTTTCTCATGTCAAACGATCCTGAAACTCGTTTTTTATGCCTCCAATGGACTCCTTGTGAAATTCTAGTCAAGTTAGACTTTTGAATCACTCAATTTGACCTTATAATGAAGGAGATATATTGGTTTCAATATTTGCAAATAGTGCAGATTTTTAAATACGCCGTCAGTGATAATTTCATAATTAATCTAACAAATCTAGCAACCTAATTCTTAGTAAAATGACCATAAAATTCTCATACGATGTCCAAATTCGACGATTGTTTTTGCTACGGGTCCGTAATTACGATACAGATCTAATGCTTTAATCAAAAAGGAAATCAGAGCTCATTCCTTCAATATGATATCATTTATGCTTGAAGAAACGGCGTCGAAACATAAGAAAAACGAGCGCAACACAACCCAAACCTATCCGAAACTCACTCGAAGCCCTCTGGACCTCAACCAATAATTCCAACAAGTCATATATCACTACCTGAACTTAGTTGAACCTCTGGAACACCCAAAACTATACCAAAACACCAAATCAACCTCGAATTCAAGCCTAAGAACTTCTAAACTTCCAAAATTCGCCAACGACGCCAAAACCTATCAAACCACGTCCAAATGACCTCAAATTTTGCACACACATCACAAATGACACTACGGACCTACTCCAACTTCCGAAATTCTATTCCGACCCCGATACCTAATTTTTCACTGCCGACCAAAATCGCCAAATTTCTAACTTTCGCCAATTCAAGCCTAATTCTACCACGGACCTCCAAATTATATTCCGTACACACTCCTAAGTCTAAAATCACCCAATGAGTTCGTTTATTCATAAGTCAACTTCCGATTGACTTTTCTAACTTAGCTTTCTAACTAAGAGACTAACTGTCTCATTTCACTCCAAAATTACTTCGAACCCAAACCTACTAACTCGATACAACTCAATACCGCTGAACAACACATAAAGAAGAAGGAATGGGGGAAACAAGGCTATAACTCTGGGAAAGACTGGCCGGGTCGTTACATCCTTCCCCTCTTAAACAAACGTTCGTCCTCGAACGTGCCAAGAGTTGTTCTTAAAACCATTAAGAACTCTCTCCGAACCCCAATGGCACAAAACCAATCCGTCAGGACTGAATCCTTCTAACTCAACCAAGCTAAGCAGACCACAAAAAACCCAAGGACATTGCCACAAAACACATGTAGAACTCATTACCTTATACACACCCAAAGAACTAATCATACCCATTACCATGCCGATCCAACCTGCTACCAAGATGTCTTATCTATCCGAGTTTCTTCTGAATTACCTTCAAATTGATACTTTGCCCCACCATAACACCACAATCCTCAACCCAGACTCACCACACGAGACCCAAGCATAAAACCACACCGTCCTAAGGCTCATAAGCCGCTGAATACTCTCTTAAATATCCCCAAAAGTACCACAAGCATGCGCTCACACAATCAACACCTCAGTGCTCAAGCTATAGTCAAACCCCGGCCTCAAGTCCTCCAGACTGGCCCAACATCAACAAATAGAAATCACATATCGTACCTCATCCAGGGAATCACAAGCCGTCGAGGCACAACTGATACTGAGCGCTCATGTGTGCATACGAATGCGTGGAAGGAATTCAAAGAGTTACACTTCAAGTTGAATCAATACCGCACGATAAAAATCCAAGAATGTGAAATTTCCTAAGGGTTCTGCAACCTCTCGAAGATAAGTACAGATGTCTCCGTACCGATCCATAAGACTCTACTAAACCTTCTCATGACTCGTGAGACCTATGTAATCTAGGCTCTGATACCAACCTGTCACGACCCAAAATCTAGCCATGGTCATGATGGCGCCTATCGTGTTACAAGGCAAGCCTATATTCCAAAACATTACTACTAAATCGATTATAAGAATTTAATAAAACAATACCAACATTTGAATTTCTCATAAACTAAATCAATTCTAAATATAATATAAAAAATACGGAAACGAGCCCTAAACATCGGGGTGTCACTAAGTCATGAGCATCTAAAACTATGAACTAAGATATATAAGCTGTCTAACTGTCCAAAAGAAGAAATGAAAAGAGGAGTAACAAGGTCCTGCAGACGCTAACAACTACCTTGCAGTCTCCAAAGATAGCCGGCCTGAACTCAACGATCGCCACCTTCTAACTCACCTGGATCTGCACATAAAGTGCAGGGTGTAGTATGAGTACAACCTACTCAGTAGTAACAGAAATAACTAAGGAACTGAGCAGTAGTGACGAGCTAAGCACAATAATCCAATTATTATTTCCACAATTAAGTACAAACATGAGTAGACATGTAATTTCATAAATCAGTAAGACTACAAGGAAAATTAACAGGTAAATGCACCAACAGCAAAAGTAAATGCAACCTCACAGCAATGTCACTCCATCACTCAGCACTCACACTCAGCACTCAACGCTCAACACTCTGCGCTCACTGGGGGTGTGTACAGACTCCGGATGGGCTCCCAAAGCCCAAGCGCTAAGCACGGATAACTCATGTGCCATCATATCAATACCTGGATCCGCACGGTCAACTCACGTGCTACACGGACAACTCATGCGCTATGGTATCAATACCTGGACCCGCACGGTCAACTCACGTGCTACGCGGACAACTCACGCGCTATGGTATTAATATCCTCACAACTAGGCCCTCGGCCTCGCTCAATCATGTACCTCACTAGCCTCACCATCATCAACAAATAAGGGAACACATCCCACATCTAGTATCACAACATATTAGCAAATAATAAGGACTGAGGTAAACATGTACAATAGTTTCTATGACTGAGTACAAATAATGTGAGCATGAATAAGGCCTAAGCATGATCTCTAACATGAAGGCAGACAAGTTCAACAACAAGTAACTACATAAACACAAATGATGGCCATGAGGCCTCACGGGACGGACCAAGTCTCAATCCCTCGAGGTATACACCCACACGCCCATTACCTAGTGTGGGTATCACCTCCAAAAAGTCACACGATATCAAATTCTCCGGGTTTATACCCTCAAAACTAGAGTTAAAACTGTTACTTACCTTAACAACGTAAAATCCTACTCCGGGATGCCCTCGTATCTGGACCCGGTCTCCAAAAGCTCCGAATCTAACCAAAAATCAGAATACTACTATTAACATAGTCTAAAGAATCGAATTCACAATAAAAACTACATAAATATGCCAAAATCCGAAATCGGCCAAAACCCGGCCCCCGGGTACACGTCTTGAAATTAGTCAAAAATGACAGAATAATACACCTCGTCCTCTCCCGAGTCTAATCATATAAAATTCATCAAAATCGGACTCCGTTTGGTCCCTCAAATCCTCACTTAAACTCTCTAAAACTCAAACCCTAGCTCCCTCAATTTCACTTTGAAATCATCAATCAAATCCCAAAAATGAAGATGGATTCATGAAATATAACCAAAATTGAGTAGAGAACACTTACCCCAATCCGAGCTCCCAAACTCAAAATATGACCGAATGAACAAACCCTCATTTTATATATTTTTTTGCCAGCTATTCTGCCTCGTTTCTCATGTCAAACAATCTCGAAACTCTCTTTTTATGCCTCCAATGGATTCTGCGTGAAATTTTAGTCAAGTTAGACTTTTGAATCACTCAATTTGACCTTATAATGAAAGAGATATGTTGGTTTCAATATTTACAAATAGTGCAGATTTTTAAATACGCCGTCAGTGACAATTTTGTAATTAATCTGAAAAAGCTGGCAACCTAATTCTTAGTAAAATGATCATAAAATATCCAAATTTAATGATTCTTTTTGCTACGGGTCCGTAATTAGGATACGGATCTAATGCTTCAATCAAAAAGAAAATCGAAGCTCATTCTTTCAATATGATATCATTTATGGTTGAAGAAACGACGTCGAAACATAAGAAAAATGAGCGCAACACAACCCAAACCTATCCGAAACTCACCCGAGGCCCTCAGGACCTCAACCAATAATTCCAACAAGTCATATATTACTACCTAAACTTAGTCGAACCTTCGGAACACCCAAAAAAATATCAAAACACCAAATCAACCTCGAATTCAAGCCTAAGAACTTCTAAACTTCCAAAATTCGCCAAGGACGCCAAAACCTATCAAACAACGTCCAAATGATCTCAAATTTTGCACACACATCACAAATTACACTACGAACCTACTCCAACTTCCGAAATTCCATTCCGACCCCGATACCTAATTTTCCACTGCCGACCATAATCGCCAAATTTTTAGCTTTTGCCAATTCAAGCCTAATTCTACCACGGACCTCCAAATTATATTCTGGACACACTCCTAAGTCTAAAATCACCCAACGAGTTCGTTTATTCATAAGTCAACTTCCGGTTGACTTTTCTAACTTAGCTTTCTAACTAAGAGACTAACTGTCTCATTTCACTCCAAAACTACTTCGGACCCAAACCTACTAACTCGATACAACTCAACACCGCTGAACAACACATAAAGAAGAAGAAATGGGAGAAACATGGCTATAACTCTCGGAACGAATGGATGGGTCGTTACATCCTCCCCCTCTTAAACAAACGTTCCTCCTCGAACGTGCCAAGAGTTGTTCTCAAAACCATCAAGAACTCTCTCCGAACCCCAATGGTACAAAACCAATTCATCAGGACTGAATCCTTCTAACTCAACCAAGCTAAGCAGACCACCAAAAACCCAAGGACATTGCCCCAAAACACCTGTAGAACTCATTACCTCATTTAATTACTTACTATATATTCGAGGGTAATATACTTTTAAAAATAGTCCAAATATAATACTATATTTTTTATACAAAGGACTAAAATCACACTTTTTAATTGATTGAAGATTAAATATGTTAAGTCACATATCACAAAATCAAAATTTATCAATTACCGATCGAGGATCCAAAACGTCACGACCCGAAATTCCCATCTTGGAGACCGTGATGGCGCCAAACATTTCACTTGTTAGGCAAGCCAAAGTTAGAATAATCTTAACTATTTTTAAACAAATCAAATTAAACGGAAGTCAATTACCGAAATAAAATGCGGAAGACCATAACACCGAATCATCCAAATACATTCCCGAATCTGGTGTCACAAGTGCACGAGCTACTAGAATAATATAAATAAAGGTCTGGATAAAATCCAACCTGCTTGAAAGATAATACACAGCTAAGATAAAGTAGAAGGGGACTTCAGAACTCCGAACGCTGTGCAGTTATACCTCAAGTCTCCTCTGGGTAGCTGAATCCGAGCAAGTCTATGGTACGCCGCTGGGACCAACTCCAAAATCTGCACAAGAAGCGCAAAGTATAGTATGAGTACAACCGACCATATATACTCCGTAAATGTCGAGCCTAACCTCGACAAAGTAGTGACGAGGCTATGACAAGATACATACGTCAATAACTTGTGCAAGTGTATACATATATGAAGCAATATTGAACACAGTAAATTAACAAATTTTACAAAAATTGGGAAGGAACATGTGAAGGAAAATGGTATAAAAATTTTTAGCTAGGGAAGTGTCATGTAGCAGCCAAATAATTCACCAACAACAAACTAGGTAGCTGAAATAATAAAATGGTACGACACCCCCTTCGTGCTTTTACTCTCATCCTTCCCATTACATGATAAATAAATTATATGAATAGCACGACATCACCCTTCGTGCTTTAACTCACTTTCTTGTCACAGTATGATGGTTAAATAATTTAAATGGTACGACATCACCCTTCTGCTTTAACTCTCTTTCTCACTTTATAAATCAATAAATAATGATGTGAAAATGGCACAACATCATCCTTTGTGCTTTTACACTTTTCCTTACCATGACAATATTAATATAAATAATATACATAGAACGACATCACCCTTCATGCTTTTACACTCTTCCTTTCCATGAAATGATAATATAAATTTGGAAGAATATTTTAAATGTGGGGATCTATACTTATCAATCAATTCCATACCAGAATACCGACCTCACCTTCCAAAATATTCAGCAATAATTAAATTAGCAATAATTTCATGAAAATGATTAAATAAATAATAATAAACTTAAGCAAGAATATCTTAATTAAATAGGTAATTATTCACAATGAACAAATTCCACCAGCATGCTTTGACTCAACCACAACACATAAGTACTCGTCACCTCACATATACGTTATACCCTGCACATTAAATCACATAGCAAATAGACAAACAAGTCCTATTCCCTCAAATCAAGGTTAACCACGACACTTACCTCGATTTACAACCAACTCATGATTCCAATATATCTTTGCCTCGCGAATTGGTGTCTGAATGCCTCGAATCTCGACACGAATTCTCAAGAAATCGAATGAAATAAAGAAAGAAAATCTGACTGGAGTCTGGCTCGCTGGAGACCTCAATGAACCTCGACTATCCCGATCGACTCGAACTCGGCTCGCTTTGTAGCAGTTGATGTAGTGTGGAGGAGCTGCTCGTTGGGGTGAAGGACGATAACTTTTGCGGAGGTTTTTGGACTGATTTTTAGGCCGCTTTTGACTGTATTTTTTGTAGTTTTGTGGCAACGTTTTGGAATGGCTTCGATCAGCTCTTGCTGTTGCATTTTGGAGTTGTTTCGGAGAGAGATTTCAACTGCGTTTTGGAGCTGATTCGGGACTGTTTGATGGCTAGTTTTTGGCTGCGTTGTTTTTGGTGATCTAGAGGTGTTTTAGATCTGGTTTTGGGTGAAGAACATGGGGCTTCACATGGCTGTTTTTGTTGGAGATTTTAGCTAATATTTGGGGCTATTTTGTAGCTGGTTTTGCATTTGATTTCATTCGTAAGCAAAGCTGTTTTTGAGGTCGTTTTTGAGTTGTTTAGCAGCTGGATTTGGCTGCTCCTTTTTTTCCCGTCTCTTATGTGCTATATAGGGAATATTTGTACAATGTTTGTACATGGGGTGGGGAGTGAGGCGTGAGTGTGTAGGTGATGGAGGGGGATAATGGGCATGTGAGTGGGGGGACATGAGTGGTGAAAGTGGGAGTGTGAGTGTGAGTATGGGACATGAGTGATGAAAGTGGGAGTGTGAGTAGGGAAAAATTCAAGCACGGTCAAACTTTGAAATCTTTAAGCTTTCAAACTTGTATTTTTCAATAAATAGCGATAATTCAAGCTAGGGACCTCCAAATTAAATTCTAGGCATACGTCCAAGTCCCAAATTACGATACGGACCTACCGGAACTGTCAAAATACTGATCCGGGTAAGTTTGCTCAAAATGTTGACCGAAATCAACTTAAGTGAGTTTTAAAACACTATTTCACATTTTAATCAATTTTTCGCATAAAAACTTTCCGAAAAAATATACGGACTGCGCACACAAGTCGAGGAATGCTAAATGGTGCTATTCGAGGTCTCAGAATATAGAAATAAGTATTAAATTTAAAGTTGACCTATCGGGTCATCACACAAAACTACTATTATCCTTTGTGTGTGTGTGTATGTGTATATATATATATATACACACACTCCAACAAAAGACTTGAGAATGCTATTTCAAAAAGTGACTTTGGTTTTCTATGGTATTTATTTATTTGCCTTCATTTAATAATCAAATGAATGTTATCTCAACGCAGTGCATGCAAGAGAACTATAACTCAAGTGGCTGGAAATCATGCCGAGAAAAATACAGCAAATTGATGCAAATTAAATCTATTTGAAAGATGTTTAATTGTACAGTTTATTCCTCCTTTTTCATATATTGCTAGCCGTTGTTCTAGCTATTTAATATACTCCCTAGTTAATTTATATCCTTATCACGATTGACTTTGTATTCAGATTACTTTCATAACCCATTGCAAATTATTAGTGAGTACTATAAATTCGGGATGAGATGAAATTTAAACACCCCTTGAAATACGTTATACTAATTTCAAGCTCATTTATGTTTACAAATTATGATGGAAAAAAGCACAGCAAATTAATTGTTTTTATCCGTCTTGAGAGATGGCCAAGAGTGCACAATCAACTTCCCTAGTCTAATTGTTTTCCTTGTGAAATGGCTCCTCAATTCCCACATACTTTTAAATGTTTGTTTTAAATGGAGGATAAAAATTACTGAAAATCAAACAAATCCACAACCGGCTACCATATACGTAATCAAAATTTTATTCATAAACAGAAAAACAAAAACGTAAATTGTCAAAACAGAAATGTGAATTTATTTCGAGCCCACAAATTTCTTGTGTGTCCTCAATAAATTTAATTCTCTTATTGTCGCCCAAGGTATTTGGATTAATTCATCCCTGGATAGAACGGAAAACTATTTTGTAATAGCGACAGTACAAATTACAGAACTTCGGCGAACTCAAATCACAAAGTAATGTGCTTTTGAAATGATGCTGGAATGCAGTAAAGAGAGGGGAGAGTTTGCAGATTTTTTATGGTGAAAAATAAAGTTAAGCCTCTAAATTTATAGCCAACGAGTTGGAGTGTTATCAGGTGCAAAGATGCTTGTTCATGTAAAGATGTTTCTTCGGAAAAAATATTCAAAATTTTGTTAAGTATTAGTTGGACACAAATTACCATTGGGAAAAGAAACAGCGAATTTTAAACTACAATTCCACGTGAAAATACCAAAAAAATAAATAATGAAAAAGGATAAATAAACTTAATCCAAAAAGTATATCAATCTAAAGCGAAAGCCAAAGCACCGATGGCACGATGCTTGCTTTCTACTCAACTTTTTAACAGCTAGAAGACGTACATGTTTCTATATACTAGTCTTACAATACGCACGCTTTGCGTGTGTATCCCGTATCAATAAGTGTAAACTTTTAAAAATTATATAAATATTATATGTATAATTGACGTGCAATTGTTAAGTGTCATTTTAAAAGTAACTCTAGAACTTGATGTTGAGTTAATGGTTATAATAATTATAAATATTGAGATAATTTATATCTAATTATATGTTTTTAGAATGTGTATTTGTATTTTAATACATAATTTTTGTAGAATGCCAAAACCAAAATTATATAGCTTGAGTTTTATACCCTTTTGTTGATATGAAGCCCTTCACTGTTTTAATATAGTTACATTTTTCATCATACACCTAAAACTAAATAGAGTTGAAAGTGACGGAAATTTCATTTACAAAAAAAAAAAAAGAAATTCCTAAATCTAAAAAAAGTATAAAGTGGTCGAAACTTTCCTAATATAAATTGAAAATACTTGAAATTTAGTCTCGTAAATTTAAATGGAGTTGAAAATAAGGACTTCTAAAACTAAAAGGAATTGAAAGATCAAAGTTCTAAAAAGTAGAAAAATAATTAAATGTCTAATCCCAAATATTAGGGAATTAGTTAAATAACTATTTTTCTAAATATTTGAGAAATAACTAAATGACTATTTTGTCTAGTATGAACTATATTTTTAAAGGGTAAAAGAGGTGAACGACATTTCGCTAAGGGCCTTCGTGCTTTTAATATAGTATATGGACAAGCACAACAATCTCTCTTCATTTACAATAAAGGACAAAGTTCCTTTATAAAAGAAATTATTTCAAATATTTAATTTTTCTCCATTTTTCATTCACGCTTTAACCAAAAAACCCAACAGTCTTTCTGAAAAACAAACTCTTTTATATATATAAAATTTGTTTTTGCTATACAAATAACTAAAATTTATAATCGAGTATAGACAATTTTAGGAATATTCTAACCAAAATTATTACTAATAAATATATAATAAACATTGTTTACTCCGATGATAGATAAATTTATCTTCATCAAATATAAAAAATTGAAAACAAACTTACTAAAAAAATAATACAAAATTAAATAGTAATAGATACCATCTTTTACTATCTTTGCCCGTGATTAAAACGATTCCAATCATATCATTTTTATTGGTATAGTAATATAATTTTGCCTTTCTTGCACTGCCGTAAGTCTCCAAATAAATTTGAAGTTCCATATCCGAATAAATAACTTGAAGGCTACTCCAATATAATTTCTTGCAACGTACTCCACTCATATATTTAATAACTTATATATTCACATAAAAAGAGTCATATTTGTTATAAAATAAAGACTATAAAAGAAATAAACTGAAAACAAGTATAGAGGGAGACTGATATTTTATTCAACTTTCAAAGTTATGTTCATAATGAACTGAAAACTCCTCTATTTATAGAAGAAAGGAAGCAGCTGCGAGGCTTTTCAGGAAGCAGCTGCAAGGCTTTTCTTTAGTTGCTTGTAAGCTGTCTGCATGAGCTGCTTGCAACCTGCCTGTTTAATAAGAAGCTGCTGCAAATCATTTCATTGAGTTACTTGCAACCTGTCTGCATGAGCTGCTTGTAAGCTGTCTGCATGAGCTGCTTGCAACCTGCCTGTTTAATAAGAAGCTGCTGCAAATCATTTCATTGAGTTGCTTGCAACCTGCCTGCATCAGCTGCTTGTAGATAAACTTCAACAAAATACTAAATGGATTATTTTCTCTTTAATTTTATTTTTTTTACCTTTGTTGTTGAATATTTATGCGGTCATGCTTCATAAATAAATACTGAAGCATGACCTAAATCTAGCTGTTAAAATAAATCTCATTTCTATTGTTTGATCTAACTTCGTCCACTAATTTTATGCAGATGACAATCAAAATTCTGGAGATTCACGTGATAGTATTTTATGGGGTATGTGAGAAAAGAGTTTTGTTATAACAATATTTAAGTTTTGTTTTGTGATTGCATTCATAACATCTTGAGAATTTTTATTCTTTATTTCTCAATTTTAAAATTGTATGTGAATTAGTGAATACACGTGTTATGTATTAATTGGCCGATGCAGCTTTAAAAAAAGAAAAGAAAATTTGGGTAGTGGATGGGGAAAGAGGGGAGGAATTTATAAGGCGGGGAATTGAACTGTAATGACCCGACTTGTCGTTTTAAGAATTAACGCTCCGTTCAGGGACTTAAGGTCTCGAGTAGCTTCGCAACATGTATTTATGACCCGCGAGTATGGTCGAATTTGATTTACTGAAAATTCGGAATTTAATAAAAAGAACAATCATTGTTTGGAAACTTAAATGGAAAGAGTTGACTGGAGAGTTGACTTTTGAGTAAACGATTCCAGAATAGAATTTTGATGATGTCAGTAGCACTGTATGGTAATTTTGGATTTAGGAGCGTGTCCGAAAAATTATTTGGAGGTCCGTAGTGGAAGTAAGCTTGAAATGGCGAAAGTTGAATTTTAGAAAGTTTGACCGGGGGGTTGACTTTTCGATATCGGGGTCGAAATCTAATTCTGAAAATTTGAATAATTTCGTTATGTCATTTATGACTTGTGTGAAAAATTTGATGTCATTCCGCATTGATTTGATATATTTCGACACAAAATATAGAATTTGAAAGTTCAAAGTTCAAAGATTTTGATTTGAGGTGCGATTCGTCGTTTTGATATGATTTGAGGTCTCGAGTAGGTCCGTGTTATGTTATGGAATGTGTTGGTATGCTCGGATGGGGTCCCGAATGCCTCGGGTAAGTTTCGGATGCTTAACGGATCGAATTTGGATTTGGAGGAGGAGCTGAAGCAGCTGGGCATCTGGTGTGATCGCACCTGCAAGAAAAAAGGCCGCAGGTGCGAGCTCGCGGATGCGAGGAATAATTCGCAGAAGCGAAAATGCATTGGCTGACCAGACACTGCGGTTGCGAAGAAAGCATTGCGGGTGCGAAAAAATCATCGCGGGTGCGAAGAAATCACCGTGGGTGCGAAAATCCTGGACAGAATGTTAAAAACAGAGGGGTTCCGAGTTTTGCTATTTTTGGGCTTTCAAGCACGGTTTTTGGGGCGATTTTGAGTGAGAATTAAAGGGAAACTTGAGGTAAGCCACTTGTGATCATTTCTACTCCATAATATTGAATTATCATCGACTAATCCGACTAGATTACATGTTTTTGAGGTGTAAATTGGGGGTTTGAACTTAGGGATTTGAAAATAAGATTTGAAAATTTGGGGGTCGAGTTGAGGTCGGATTTTGGTTAAATTGGTATGGTTAGACTCGTGGTTGAATGAGCTTTTGCATTTTATAATTTTTGTCGGGTTCCGAGATGTGGGTCCCACAGACGATTTTTGAGCTAATTTCGGATTTTTGTTGGAAAATTAGTATTTTCTTACGGAATTAATTCCAATAAATTTTATTGACTGAATCAAATTATTTGTTGTTAGATTCGAGGCATTTGGAGGTCAATTCAAGTGTCACGACCCGAAATTTTCTCCTTCAGACCGTGATGGCGCCTAACATTTTACTTGTTAGGCAAGCCAACGTTAGAATAATATTAACAAATTTTAAACCATTTTTAAATTATTAATAATCAAGGAAACAAAAGCGGAAGCAAAGTTTGTAATATAGTAAAATAATCCATAAAAATAACGGTGTCTAAATACCATCTCAGAATTAGTGTCACAAGTGCACGAGCTTCTAGAATAAATACAAATAAAGGTCTGAATAAAATAAAGTTGCCTGAAAATAAACACACCTAAAGTAAAATAGACGGGGACTTCAGAACTGCGGACGCCATGCAGTTATACCTCAAGTCTCCTCTGAATAGCTGAAATCCGAGCAAGTCTATGGCACGCCGCTGGGACCAACTCCGAAATCTGCACAAGAAGTGCAGAGTGTAGTATCAGTACAACCGACCCCATGTACTGGTAAGTGTTGAGCCTAACCTCGACGAAGTAGTGACAAGGCTAAGGCGGGTCACTTACATTACATGTACGTAATATTAGTAACAATAACAATAATAGAAATAAATCACGTAACTCATTTATAATAATTGAAGCCAACTCAGCAGTCATAACCAATTATCATTTCCATCAATTTTGTTGCAGCGTGCAACCCGCTCTCACAATATATTCACATTCAATTCTGTTGCAGCGTGCAACCCGCTCTCACAATATATTCACATTCAATTCTGTTGCAGCATGCAACCCGCCCTCACAATATATTCCTTTAATCAAATCTGTTGCGGCGTGCAACCCGATCCCCCAATATATATATATGTATGTCGACTTTTTAATAAATCTATTGCGGCATGCAACCCGATCCTCCAATATATTCATTATAATTTATTCTGTTGCAGCGTGCAACCCGCTCCTCCAATATAGACTTTTCATAAGTCTGTTGCAGTGTGCAACCCGATCCTCCAATATGGACTTTTCATAAGTCTATTGCGGCGTGCAACCCGATCCTCCAATATATTTATTATAATTAATTCTGTTGCAACGTGCAACTCGCTCCTCCAACATATTCATTTACCAATTCTTATAGAAGAAATTTTTCCAATAAATGCAACAATTAATATAAAATTATAAGACAACAAGCATACAATAATTATAATTTAATTATGAAACAAACAATGACAAATAGCAGATTATTATGGAAATCAGGGAGAAAATAGGCAGTTTAATATTTAATATGCTAAATATCAAATAACAATTAAAACACATAATTCAAATAACATGTAACAATTAATGCAGGAATTCAAGAATTAATATTTGACAAAGAATAGGAGAGAAACAGTTATTATAATAATTAATTTATGATTTTTCAGGTAAGCAGACAAACAATTAATTTGACGACGTACAGACACTCGTCACCTCGCCTATACGTCGTTCACATGCAATTCACATAACAATTAAATTAAGAGTTCTATTCCATCAAGTCAAGATTAACCACGACACTTACATCGCTTTGTAAATTCCAACCAATTACTCAACCACAACTTTTCCTTTTAAATTTGACTCCAAAATCTTCAAATCTAATCACAAACAATTCGATATATTCAATACGAATCATAGGAATTAATTCCATATGAATTTACTAATTTTTTGGATAAAATTCAAAATTTATTAAAATATTCGGTAGTGGGACCCACGTCTCAAATCTCGAAAAAACTTACGAAATTCGAACACCCATTCCGAGGCGAGTCCAACCGTACAAAAATTATCCAATTCCGATATCAAATGGACCTTCAAATCTTAAATTTTTATTTTTGGAAGATTTTAGAAAAATCTGATTTTTCTTCCATAAATTCACGGATTCATGATATAAATGAGTATGAAATCATGAAATATAATCAATATAGGATAAGGAACACTTACCCCAATGTTTTCCCGTGAAAATCGCCCAAAATCGCCTCTTGAGGTTTTAGGTTTTGAAGATTTGGGAAATGAATCAAAAATCCCGTCCAAAAGTCATTTTGTTCAGCTGCAGGTGTCGCAATTGTGACCTGAGGTTCGCAAATGCAAAGCTCGCAAATGCGAAGAAACACTCGCAATTGCGATGCCCTTCACAATCCCGCTGCCTTTGCAAATGTGAAGATTATGTGACATTTGCGATAATTGGCCCTTCGCAATTGCGAAGATAAACTCGCAATTGCGAGAACTGCTGGCCTAGGCTTTCTTCGCAATTGCGATAAAAATCTCGCAATTGCCATACCTGCTTGGTTCGCATTTGCGATACATGATCTCGCAATTGCGAGATCAGAGGCCTGCAACAGGTTCAGTTATACCAGCAAAAGTTTATAAGTTCAAAACATCTCGTGGCCTATCCGAAACTCACCCGAGCCCATCGGAACCTTATTCAAATATCCCAACAAGTCACGTAACATAATACAGACTTACTCGGAGTCTCAAATCACATCAAATAACATCAAAATTATAATTCACACCTCGATTCGGACTTTGAGTTTTAAACTTTTCAATTTGCAAATTTTGTGCCAAAATATATTAAATGAATCCGGGATGACTTCAAATTTGGCACACAAGTCATAAATGACATAACAGAGCTATTCACATTTCTAAAATCGGATTCCAGCCCCGATATCAAAAAGTCAACCCCCTGGTCAAACTTGGAAGTCTTTAGTGTTTAAATTGCTAGTTCTGTTAAATGGCCATAACTTGAGCCAGGGACCTCCAAATTAAATTCTGGGCATACACCCAAGTCCCAAATCACGATACGGAACTATTGGAACTGTCAAAATACTGATCCGGGTCCGTTTGTTAAAACTATTGACCAAAGTCAACTCAGTTGAGTTTTAAAGCTCTATTTCACATTTTAATCCATTTTTCACATGAAAACTTTCCGAAAAATTTTACGGACTGCGCACGCAAGTCGAGGAATGATAAATGGTACTTTTCGAGGTCTTAAAACACAGAATTACTTATTAAATTTAAAGATGACATTTTGGGTCATCACATTCTCCACCTCTAAAATAAATATTCGTCCTCGAACGGAATTAGAAAAAGTACCTGAGCTGAAGAAAAGGTGTGGATATTTACTCCGCATGTCCGACTCGGACTCCCAGGTAGATGCCTCTACCGGCTGACCTCTCCATTGCACTCGAACTGAAGAATAACTCTTAGACCTCAACTGTCTTGCACATGCCAGGCTAGAATAGCCACCGACTCCTCCTCGTAAGTCAAATCTTTGTCCAATTGGAGTGAGCTGAAATCTAATACATGGGACAGATCATTATGATATTTTCGGAGCATAGACACATGAAACACCGAATGAACCACTGATAAAGTAGGTGGTAATGCAAGCTTGCAAGCTACTTCACCCACCCTTTCAAGAATTTCAAAGGGTCCGATATATCTAGGGCTCAACTTGCCCTTCTTTCCGAACCTCATTACACCTTTCATAGGTGAAACTCGGAGCAATATTCTTTCTCCAACCATGAATGCAATATCACAAACTTTACGGTCGACATAACTTTTTTGCCTAGACTGAGCTGTGCGAAGTCGATCCTGAATAATCTTGACCTTATCCAAGGCATCCTGTACCAAATTGGTACCCAACAACCGAGCCTCTCCCGGTTCAAACCAACTAACTGGCGATCGATATCGCTTTCCGTATAATGTCTTATATGGAGCCATTTGTATGCTCGACTGGTAGCTATTATTATAAGCAAACTACGCAAGTGGCAAGAAATGATCCCAAGAACCTTCCAAGTCTATAACACAAGCGCGGAACATATCTTTCAATATCTGAATAGTGCGCTCTGACTGTCTGTCTGTCTGTGGATGAAATATTGTACTCAACTCCACCCTCATGCCTAACTCACGTTGTACATCCCTCTAGAAATGTGAGGTAAGCTGCGTACCTCGATCTGAAATAATAGACACAGGCACACCGTGGAGGCGGACAATCTCACGAATGTAAATTTCAGCTAACCTCTCTAAAGAATAGGTAACTGCCACTGGAATGAAATGTGCTGACTTGGTCAAGCTGTCCACAATGATCCAAACTGCATCAAATTTTATCTGAGTCCGTGGGAGCCCAACAACAAAATCCATGGTGATACGCTCCCACTTCCACTCGGGAATTTCTAACTTCTGAAACAAACCACCAGGTCTCTGATGCTCGTATTTAACTTGCTGACAATTCAGACACTGAGCTACATATGCAACTATATCCTTTTTCATTCTCCTCCACCAATAATGTTGCCTCAAATCTTGATACATTTTGGTGGTACCTGGATGAATAGAATACCTGAAACTGTGTGCTTCTTCAAGAATTAATTCACGAAGCCCATCCACATTAGGCACACAAATATGACCCTGCATTCGCAGAACCCCATTTTCCCCTATAATAACCTGTTTGGCATCATCGTGCCGCACCGTATCCTTAAGGACAAGTAAGTGAGGATCATCATACTACCTCTCTCTAATGCCGAGCGACTGTGCAAGCTAGAACCCGACTGGGTTCTGAAACATCTAACCTCACGAATTGATTAGCCAAAGTATGAACATCTGCAGCTAATGGCCTCTCACCAACCGGAATATATGCAAGACTGCCCATACTCACAGCCTTTCTACTCAAAGCATCAGCCACCACATTGGCCTTTCCGGGGTGATACAAAATGGTGATATCATAGTCTTTCAACAACTCCAACCATCTTCTCTGTATCAAATTAAGATCCTTTTGTTTGAACAGATACTGAAGGCTACGATGATCAGTAAATACCTCACACGAGACACCGTAGAGGTAATGCCTCCAAATCTTCAGCGCATGAACAATGGCTGCCAATTTTAAGTCATGAACTGGATAATTCTTCTCGTGAACTTTCAATTGTCGCAACGCATATGCAATTACCTTTCCATCTTGCATTAATACTACACCAAGCCCAATGTGAGATACGTTGCAATATACCGTATACGATCCTGAATCTGTGGGTAATACCAACACTGGCGCCGTAGTCAAAGCGGTCTTGAGCTTCTGAAAGCTCAACTCACACTCGTCTGACCATCTGAATGGGACACCTTTCTAGGTCAATCTGGTCAATGGTCTTGCTATAGATGAAAACCCTTCCACGAACCGACGATAATAACCTGCTAAACCCAGAAAACTCCGGATCTTTGTAACTGAAGTAGGTCTAGGCCAATTCTGAACAGCCTCAATCTTCTTAGGATCCACCTTTATGCCTTCTACCGATACAACATGCCCCCAAAAGGCAATTGAGTCTAACCAAAACTCACATTTTGAAAACTTGGCATATAACTGATTATATTTCAAGGTGTGAAGCACACTTCGAAGATGCTGCTCATGCTCCTCTCGACTGCTGGAATAAATCAAGATATCATCAATGAATACAACTACAAAAGAATCCAAATAAGGCTTGAACACCCGATTCATCAAATCCATAAATGCTGCTGGGGCATTTGTCAACCCAAATGACATCACTAGGAATTCGTAATGCTCATACCGAGTTCGAAAAGCTGTTTTAGGGACATCAGATGCCCTAATCTTCAACTGATGGTAATCAGACCTCAAATCGATCTTCGAAAATACCTTGGCACCCTGAAGCTGATCAAATAAATCATCAATTCTTGGCAGCGGATATTTGTTTTTGATAGTGGTTTTGTTCAACTGTCGATAATCTATACACATCCGCATAAAGCCATCTTTCTTCTTTACAAATAAAACTGGTGCACCCCAGGGCGAGGCATTGGGTCTAATGAATCCCTGATCAAGCAAGTCTTGTAACTGCTCTTTCAATTCTTTCAACTCTGGCCGGGCCATACGGTATGGTGGAATATAAATGGGCTGAGTGCCCGGAGCCAAATCAATACAGAAGTCAATATCTCTGTCGGGTGGCATCCCCGGCAAATCTGCAGGAAATACTCCTAGAAATTCACGAATAACTAGTATTGAGTCCATAGAAGGAACATCCACACTGGGATCGCGAATATAAGCCAAATAGGCTAGACACCCTTTCTCTACCATACGTCGAGCTTTCATATAAGAAATAACCATGCTGGCAAAATGACCAGGAGTTCCTTTCCACTCTAACCGAGGTAACCCCGGCATAGCTAGGGTCATTATTTTGGCATGACAATCCAATATAGCATGATAAGGGGACAACCAATCCATACCCAATATGACATCAAAATCTACCATATCAAGAAGTAGAAGATCCACACTAGTCTCAAGATTACCAATAGTAACCACACACAAATGATAAACATGATCTACTACAATAGAGTCTCCCACCGGTGTAGATACACAGAGAAACACTCAGAGAATCATAAGGCACAACCAAATATAAAGCAAAATAGGAGGACACATACGAATAAGTAGATCCTGGATCAAATAGAACTGAAGCATCTCTATGGCAAACTGGAATAATACCTGTGATCACAACATCAGATGACTCGGCCTCAAGCCTAGCTGGAAAAGCATAAAATCGGGGCTGGGCCCCACCACTCTAAACTGCGTCTCTGGGATGGCCTCTAACCGGCTAGCCTTCACCTCTAACGGTCTGACCTCCACCTCTAATGGCCTGACCTCCACCTCTAATAGCCTGACCTCCACCTCTAGCTGCCTGACCCCTACCTCTAGCTGGATGAGCAGGCGGTAAAGTAACCGGTGCCGGTATGTTGGCACGAGAATCTTGCCGAGATCTGTTACTCGCCAATCTAGGGCAATACCTCCTGATGTGACCAATGTTTCCATACTCATAACACCCATCATGATGCCGTGGCTGCTGAAGCTGAAGCTGACCCAGATGGGCCGGATAACCACTGTAGTAACTCTGGAGTGGTGGTACACTGATAGGAGCTGAATGTGCACTGAATACTGGCTGCCCAGAGTAAGGCATAATAGGACCGTGACTCCTTAAAGCACCGGGAGATGCATGAAATGCTGAATGAAATGGTCTGGGAGGATGACCCCTACCAAAATTACCCCTGCCTCCAGACGAGGCACCACTGAAACCACCGAACTGACGAGGCCTCTTATCGGACCTCTACCCTCTCTCCTGTGTAAGAACCATCTCGATCCTTCTTGCGACGTTAGCAGCCACCTGAAAAGAAATATCACTTCCGGTCTCCTTGGCCATCTGAAGTCTGATAGGGTAAGTGAGTCCCTCAATAAACCTCCTCACTCTCTCTCCCTCCGTAGGTAGTAAAAGGAGAGCATGACGGGCCAAATCCATAAAACGGGACTCATACTGAGTAACAGTCATACTGCCCTGCTGTAGACGCTCAAATTGTTTGTGGAATTCCTCTATCAGTATGGGAGGAACTTTTCCAGAAATAGCTGAGAGAACTGCTCCCATGTAAGAGTAGGCGATCCAACTGTTCTGGTCAATGTATAATCTCTCCACTATCTCTTGGCAGAACTCGTCATCTGAAATACAGCAAAATCAACCCCATTGGTCTCAACTATACCCATGTTCTGCAGCACCTCATGGCAGCATTCAAGATAATCATGTGGGTCCTCAGAAGGTGTACCACTGAAGTAAACTGGAAAGATCTTGGTAAACTTATCCAGTCTAAATAAGGCCTCAAAATACATGGCGGGCCTATCACCGATCTGTGCCGCAACAACTGGCTGAACTACCCCAACTGGCGGGGCTGCTGGAGCCTGATTCTGGGGAGTCATCTGCTCCGGAGCGGGAGTAGTGGGAGTTTGTGCTCCTTCCCCAGCCTGTGAGACGACTGGTGCCACTGAAAATGTACTATTCTGGCCACGCCCTCCATAAGACTTACCAAACGGACTAGAGCGTCCTGAAGTACTGGAGTGGCTATGAATCCTTCCGGGACCTGAACTGGTCCAACTGGTACATTCTGAACTGGAACCTCCTCCTGAAGGTCCACCCGAGGTTCTTCAACAGGTGCAGCTGCTCGAGCTCTGGACTGAGCTCTACCTCGGCCTCTGCCTCGGCATCTAGCACGACCTCTACCTCGACCTCTACCCCAGGCCATAGTTTCCACCGGGGGTTCTGGTCCTTGTCCATCGGTAGAGGTATTATGTGTTCTCACCATCTGCGAGAGAATAAGAGTAGAATGGTTCAATCATCAATGATAGAATAAAATCGCACGACGGAATAAGAAAGAAATGATATTGTTCCTAAACTTCATAGCCTTAAAGAGATAAGTACAGACGTCTCCGTACCGATACTTCAGACTCTACTAAGCTTGCTCGTGACTTGTGAGACCTATGTAACCTAGTGCTCTGATACCAACTGTCACGACCCAAAATTCCCTCCTTCGGACCGTGATGGTGCCTAACATTTCACTTGCTAGGCAAGCCAATGTTAGAATAATATTAACAAATTTTAAACTGTTTTTAAATTATTAATAATCAAGAAAACAAAAGAGGAAGCAAAGTTTGTAACATAGTGAAATAATCCATAAAAATAACGGTGTCTAAATACCATCTCAGAATTGGTGTCACAAGTGCATGAGCTTCTAGAATAAATACAAATAAAGATCCGAATAAAATAATGCTGTCTAAAAATAAACACACAGCTAAAGTAAAATAGACGGGGACTTCAGAACTGTGGACGCCATGCAGTTATACCTTAAGTCTCCTCTGAATAGCTGAAATCCGAGCAAGTCTATGGCATGCCGCTGGGACCAACTCTGAAAACTGAACAAGAAGTGCAGAGTGTAGTATCAGTACAACCACCTTATGTACTGGGAAGTGCTGAGCCTAACCTCAACGAAGTAGTGACGAGGCTAAGGCGGGTCACTTACATTACCTGTACGCAATATTAGTAACAACAACAATAATAGAAATAAATCAGGTAGCTCATTTATAATAATTGAAGCCAACTCAGCAGTCATAACCAATTATCATTTCCATCAATTTTGTTGCAGCGTGCAACCCGCTCTCACAATATATTCACATTCAATTCTGTTGCAGCGTGCAACCCGCTCTCACAATATATTCACATTCAATTCTGTTGCAGCATGCAACCCGCCCTCACAATATATTCCTTTAATCAAATCTGTTGCGGCGTGCAACCCGATCCCCCTATATATATATATATATATATATATGTATGTCGATGTTTTAATAAGTCTGTTGTGGCGTGCAACCCGATCCTCCAATATGGACTTTTCATAAGTCTGTTGCGGCGTGCAACCCGATCCTCCAATATGGACTTTTCATAAGTCTGTTGCGGCGTGCAACCCGATCCTCTAATATGGACTTTTCATAAGTCTGTTGCGGCGTGCAACCCGATCCTCCAATATATTCATTATAATTAGTCCTGTTGCAGCATGCAACCCGCTCCTCCAATATGGACTTTTCATAAGTCTGTTGTGGCGTGCAACCCGATCCTCCAATATGGACTTTTCATAAGTCTATTGCGGCGTGCAACCCGATCCTCCAATATATTCATTATAATTAATTCTGTTGCAGCGTGCAACCCGCTCCTCCAACATATTCATTTACCAATTCTTATAAAAGAAATTTCCCCAATAAATACAATAATTAATATAAAATAAGGAATTCAAGGAGGAAATAGGCAGTTTAATATTTAATATGATAAATGTCAAATAACAATTAAAACACATAATTCAAATAACATGTAACAATTAATGCAGAAATTCAAGAATTAATATTTGACAAAGAATAGGAGAGAAACAGTTATTATAATAATTAATTTATGATTTAAAATAATTTATGAATTTTCAAGTAAGCAGACAAACAATTAATTTGACGACGTACAGACACTCGTCACCTCGCCTATACGCCGTTCACATGCAATTCACATAACAATTAAATTAAGGGTTCTATTCCCTCAAGTCAAGGTTAAACACGACACTTACCTCGCTTTGCAAATTCCAACCAATTACTCAACCACAGCTTTTTCTTTTAAATTTGACTCCAAAAGCTTCAAATCTTATCACAAACAATTCGATATATTCAATACTAATCATAAGAATTAATTCCATATGAATTTACTAATTTTTCGGATAAAATTTGAAATTCATTAAAATATTCGGCAGTGGGACCCACGTCTCAAATCTCGAAAAAACTTACAAAATTCGAACACCCATTCCGAGACGAGTCCAACCATACAAAAATTATCCAATTCCGATATCAAATGGACCTTCAAATCTTAAATTTTTATTTTTGGAAGATTTTAGAAAAATCTGATTTTTCTTCCATAAATTCACGGATTCATGATATAAATGAGTATGAAATCATGAAATATAATCAATATAGGATAAGGAACACTTACCCCAATGTTTTCCCGTGAAAATCGCCCAAAATCGCCTCTTGAGTTTTTAGGTTTTGAAGATTTGGGAAATGAATCAAAAATACCGTCCAAAAGTCATTTTGTTCAGCTGCAGGTGTCGCAATTGCGACCTGAGGTTCGCAAATGCAAAGAAACACTTGCAATTGCGATTCCCTTCATAATCTCGCTGCCTTCACAAATGCGAAGATTATGTCGCATTTGCGATAATTGGCCCTTCGCAATTGCGAAGATAAACTCGCAATTGCGAGAACTGCTAGGCTAGGCTTTCTTCGCAATTGCGATAAAAATCTCGCAATTGCCATACCTGCTTGGTTTGCATTTGCGATGCCTGATCTCGCAATTACGAGATCAGAGGCCTGCAACAGGTTCAGTTATACCAATAAAATTTTCTAAGTTCAAAACATCTCGTGGCTTATCCGAAACACACACGAGCCCCTCGGAACCTTATCCAAATATCCCAAAAAGTCCCGTACCATAATAAGGACTTACTCGGGGTCTCAAATCACATCAAATAACATCAAAATTGCAATTCACACCTCGATTCGGATTTTGAGTTTTAAACTTTTCAATTTGCAAATGTTGTGCCAAAACATATTAAATGAATCCAAAATGACTTCAAATTTGGCACACAAGTCATAAATGACATAACAGAGCTATTCATATTTTCATAATCGAATTCCGGCCCCGATATCAAAAAGTCAACCCCGTGGTCAAACTTGAAAGTCTTTAGCGTTTAAATTGCTAGTTCCGTTAAATGGCCATAACTTGAGGTAGGGACCTCCGAATTAAATTTCGGGCATACACTCAAATCTCAAATCACGATACGGAGCTACCAGAACTGTCAAAATACTGATCCGGGTCCATTTGCTAAAACTGTTGACCAAAGTCAACTCAGTTGAGTTTTAAAGCTCTATTTCATATTTTAATCTATTTTTCACGTAAAAACTTTTCGAAAAATTTTACGGACTGCGCACGCAAGTCGAGGAATAATAAATGATATTTTTCGAGGTCTTAAAATACATAATTACTTATTAAATTTAAAGATGATATTTTGGGTCATCACATCAAGCAAGAAGGCGATTATGGAATATTGGCATAACTTAAAAAAGATAAGTATCTTACCTAACCTTGAGTGGGGGAAATTACCCCTTAGGCATTGAGTCTTATATGTAAATTGTATAATTGAAAACCATGTACGCGAGGTGACGAGTACGTACTTGGTTTATATGTGTAAATTACATTGGTTAAAATTCTTAGACGCCCTTATGTATTAAGTCGGAAATTATTGGCACTTATTAAATCCTATATTTGTCATGCCTAGATCCTTGTTTGTTGAAATTATTTTTATATGATGATTTGGTGTAATTTTCACCTTGAATTTGTGTGAAATATATTTTGTTAAGATTTTGTGCACATTATGGTCGAGCCATGGACTCCTTATTGTGGAAAATGATGTATTGTTGATTTCTGTGGCAAGTTGAAATATTTGAGCACTCGATGTGCAATTTGTGATATGTTGAAATATTTGAGCACTCGATGTGCAATTTGTGATATGTTATAATATTTGAGCACTTGATGAGCCATTTGTGATATGTGAGCACTTGATATGCAGTTGTTGAAATTATATTTACTTTGGGACTACGGAACTGTATTCCGGGAGATCCTCCTGCCCTGCATATTTACTTTGGGACTACGAAACGGTATTCCGGGAGATCCCCCTGTCTTGCATATTTACTTTTGGGACTACGAGCCGGTATCTCGGGAGATTCTCCTGTCTTGCATATTTACTTTTGGGACTAAGAGGTGGTACCTCGGGAGATTCCCCCCTCCCCCCTGTCTTGCATATTTACTTTTGGGACTACGAGACGGTACTTCGGGAGTGCCCTTTTATTGATATTTGTTTATGGATGCACTTGCCTTTGGTTATTTTATTTTTCGTGATATGTAAATTCTTGTGTTCTTCCGTGATGTATTATTTGATTTTATCATATGTTTTGTATTCCTTATTGTATTGTGTTATCTTTGGCTCTTTGTACAAGACTCTGCAGTTTTATGTTTATGGTTTTTACTGGCTTTCGAGAATTGAGTTGTTTCGAATAAAAGAAATTGCTATTATATTTTTATTTAATAAATTTTACATCCAAATTAGTAGTCATCGGATGCTTCATTTTAATTGAAATATCGTTTTCTCCGCCCAAATAATTTCTAAAATAATTTTATTCTTTTGTTGATTTCCTATTTGATTTAAAAAATTTTAAACTTATCTTATTGGGAATAAATTGATCATGTGGATCTTATATATATTGATATTATTGGCACGTGAGTAGTCCGTGCAGTTGTGATAGAAATGTGGGCATGAGGTGTCGTGAAAATATAAAGGTGGGTTGAGACCCGTATTTGATGATTATGAAATGAGATGTCACAGGGTGACTTTTAAATTGAAGAATTATATTTTTAAAGATATTTATTTGAAAGAGTTTTATATTCGAAGGATACTTAAATATATATTTGGAGGGTATTTTATTTGAAGGGTTCTTATGTGAAAGACTTATTTAATTGGTTGTACTTGTGTTCTTTCTTATTTGCCGGAGCAATAATTGTGGTGTTCTTACTGCCTTACTATTTATATCACTGCTATTTGTTCTCGATTATTTTAGTATGACACATGTTATTTGACTAGTGAGTGTCTTGACTGTACCTCGTCACTACTCCACTGAGGTTAGTCTTGATACTTACTGGGCACCGCTGTGGTGTGCTCATTCTACACTTCTGCACATTTTTGTGCAGATCCAAGTATTGTTCGTTAGTAGCTGTGCGAGTCATTGCTGTGGAGAATCAAGGTAAACCTGCTGCTACGTTCGCATGCTTCGGAGTCACCTTCAAGTTTTTATTTTGCACTGTTTATTCTTATTTCTGGACAGTTGTATTTAGAAGCTTTCTAGCAAACACGCTGTAGAGCTTATGACTTGTACTATCGGATTTTTGGGAATTGTAAAGTTTTAAGATATTTCTATTTCAAATTGTTAGATGTTATTTAAATAATGTTGTTTCAATTAATGTTAGGCTTACCTAGTCCCTAAGACTAGGTGCCATCACGACGCCTGTGGAGAGATTTTGGGTCGTGACATGAACCCTCAAAAAATTTCAGGTTCTTAGTTTGAACTCATTGTATTTTGAAAGTTATGAGTTCATACTTATATTCCATATATTAGTAAATTTTTACACATAAAATTATGCTTTGCATCAAAAATATTGGGTTACACATAAAATACATTGCATCGCCTCTGCAATGTACCCACAACTTATCCTTCTTTTTGCACAAGTTCCATAACAATTTACATATAGCGGCCTTGTTCAATATGTGAAGTAACGCATGCATATTTTGATATATACAGTCAATCCTCTCTATAATAACCTCGTTTGTTCTGATATTTTTTGGCTTTTATAGTGAATGACTATTATACACCTATAACAACATTTGACGTTTAAATATTTTTTGGCTGCTATAGATAAAAATTATCCAAAAATTAATTATTTTTCCCTTTTAATTAAAAAAATTATTCAAATTTAAAATCTTAAAAGATATGCATATTTCACTGGTTAAATATTGAAAAAGGCTAATACACTATTAATAAATAACTAAACGTATAAAGATTTATATTTTAACACAAACATTTTAAAGCTACCTAGCAAGAAAAATAAATTCTTTCAAGATTGATGGAAGAACTTTGTAATTGTAATTTGTTTCGTAAATTTCATTTTTTTAATAGCGATATAGAGAGGTCTGACTGTATTGACATTTAGCTGATTAAGAATCCGATCCACTTCACCTGTTATTGTTCAATTTGTTTGTTGTGTGCCTCAGTAGATATAAATTGTTTGCTGCAAAGTCAAGATTCTTGCTTATATGTATGCTTTGTTTTGTTTATTAGGTTTGTCATTTGGAGCAGCTTCAGCAATAGCTTTCAAAACCATTGGTGCTCTATTTCCTAGACGAACTACTGAACAAAAACCTGCTCAAAATGAGAGAGATAAAACAGAAAAAGTTACTCAAGTTATTATACCTGCTATTAATATTAATATTCCTCCCAATTTAAGTGATCAAGTGAAACCCCAACACAATGCGTCTGCAAATTCTGTTTCACATGCTGTTATTATTCTGTATTGCTATAATAAACAATTAAACTTTCTGAAAAAATAAAACAGAAAGTTAATAATACTTGTTTAACGAAATAGATTCTGGAAAATAAAAAACAGTATAGGAATAAATCGAGCCCACTGAATACACAGTGTGTCCTTAAGGAAATTATTCCCCTCAAGTACCCGAAGTGCTGGAATATATCCTCTCAGGATAGAACGATTTAACTCACCAGTGTATTGGTACCAAAAACTCTGATGAACTGCGAACCACTCAATGGTCGTAAAACACACTGGAAAATATTGTGCAGAAGAAGAAGAAGAAGAAGCTCAGAAAATTTCGTAAGGAAAGATTCTCGGATTCAAACTCTATTTATAGAGTTGCTGGCATAGTTTCTGAAAAAGTTTGCAACCTTTCAGAAATAGCCATGGCTGTTGGAAAAGGGGTGTTTGAAATATTGCGGGAAAAATATATTTAAAATAATCCGAAAAAGAAAACGGACCTGACCGAACCGGGTCGCGGGTCATGGATTATTCCGGATTGAATTTTTTATTAATTATTTATTTAATTAATTAATTAATTAATTGAAAGGAATTTTGTCCAAAAAGATTAATCAATCAATCGTTGACCGAAGCCGAAACCGAGCGAGCGACGACGGCGCGAGGCTTGCCTTTTTCTTAACTCTTTAAGAGTTAGAAGAAGAGCAATTATATATATACTCATCAAAAGCCTTTTCTTTCTCCGATATGGGACAATGTCCCTTTCCCAAGGAAAACTCAAATATTTCATTTTTCCTCCATTTCTCATTCACCCTCTTTAAGTTACACAAGCTTAAAATTGTTGCGAGCAAAGTTGATAATACTTCAAGAAATTCTCAAACTACTTGTGCAACCACTCCTAGGAAGGCCCAAAATCATATTGTGCCATGTGATGAATTGATAGACTTATGGAATGATGTACGTATATCAATTTATTTTTCTTTTCTGGGAATTACTATAATGTAGATTACTAGTATTGCTTTCTCTCGTCTATTTTTCTAGTTCTTAGATTGCTGATATTATCTTTCTGGTCTTTGTTGTTGTTATTACTTGTTTCTATTGTTCTCTTATCTTCCTAAGTCGAGAGTCTATCGAAAACAACATGTCTATCTCCTAGAGGTAGGAGTAAGGTCTCCTACGGGTAGGGGTAAGGTCTGCGTATACACTATATATCCTCTTCAGACCCTACTGGAATTATTGTTGGGAATTACAATAATAATCCTAAGAATATGGATAAGGTCTACGTATACACTATCCTCTATCCTCTGGACCCCACTGGAACTCTAGTAGATTTTTTGTTGTTTGTTGTTGTTGTTGGGTATTGCTACAATAAAGTGCTTTAGTAAATTCTTGGTATTAGAATATTCATGCAATTGCTCCTTTTACAATATTTCTCATGAATTCACTCTATTCTCCTTACAAATCCATGCAGTGCAAAGAATCTATTAGTACGGGAAAATGTGACTCCTATTCCAAGGTTTTGAAGAAATTTTGCGTCGGCCAATCAAGTACGTATAAATCTCATCAAATTCATAAGACACTTCGAATTTTTTTTTTATTTTAACCTATATGAACTTTTGGTTCCTTTAACTGCAGCTGCTGACCCTTCCCCAGCCGATATTGGCTCAAGTGTTCTACTTGAATCCGCCTATGGAGTAAGTTTTTCTTCTTTTTGATGCGACTTTAATGTTATAATGGATAAAATTCACTATTACATAAAATAATAATGATACAGTCATACCCTTATGTAACAACATCGCTATATATCATTCATTCACTATAAAAGCCAAGTTTTTATGAAATCAATTTTCATGCTATATATGTTATAATATATATTTTTTATAACAACATTTCGCTATAACAACTAAAAATTCGGAATAAATAAGAGTGTTATAGAGAGGTTTGACAGTATATTCTCTGTTAACTTTGACTTGGATTTTGTATAAATAGGGTATTTGGACACAATTACTTCAACGAAGAAGTAGAGATGATGCTAATTCAATAATGGCTACTAGTATATAATAAAGTTATGTAGTTATTTTATATATTTTGTTTGCTTATTACGTATTAATGTCCCCATCTGAACTTTGCACGTGTCTAATGATACAGTTCAAGGTGGTACTATTTCAAGAAACATGTCAAAGATATCTTTTAGAGGAGTCAAGCTAAGGACCATCAAACATTATGAATAAACATAGAACCTTTAGAAGGCGCCAAGATAAAAGACAGAGATATATAATGTCTTAAAACTTTGTCATTTGGAATTTCAATTAAAGAAATAGGAGAAATATTAGGAATTTCATTAGGTTTGTCACTTGGAGTAGCTTCTGCTATAGCTTTCAAGACCATATTGGTGTTCTTTTTCCTCAAAAAATCAACGAATACCTAATACAATATTTGGCTGGGGTATTAAATATTACTCGTATTAAGTTATGTGAGAACCTATATATTTTTCATGTGAGATGAAAGATGAAAAAAGAATACATTGATTAGCAATGTGGATATTAAACTAATTAAAGACAAAAGTGTCCCGATTCGCGTACGTCACAATCCAAAATCCCACCACAGGCGTCGTGATGGTACCTAATCTCTAAGACTAGGTAAGCCAATTTTAATTACCTTTTGGAGCTATTTTTTTTTTGAATCTAACAGCGAAAATAATTACAATATACAACCTCCCAAGACTGGTAGTGCTGAGTCACGAACTCTAACTGGATACATGGAATGATCACGAGGACCGAATATACAATACTGTTTGATTACAAATTAACAGTACAATGAAATGAAAAGACTCCAAGGGACTGCGACGACCAAGCAGCCCTACCTTGAATCCTTACGATCCCTCTTTAACTCTGCTCAAGTCTGATATCTCCAATACCTGGCTCTACACAAAAATGTGCAGAAGCGTAGTATGAGTACACCACGGTCGGTACCCAGTAAATATCAAAACTAACCTCAATGGAGTAGAAATGAGGTACAGTCAAGACACTCACTAGTCTAATAACCTGTACAATATAATATACAAAATAATAGGAAACAAATAATAATAATAAGGACAGGATAAAATAATCAGTTATATGCACAACAGACAACAAGTACCATTAATATCACTCAACAATTAATAAACACAATTACACCCAATTAAATCAAGTCCTTCAAATAAATGTCTTTCACATATAATTCTTCTAGGTAACTCTCTTTTAAATATAATTTTTCTCAAATAATTATTTTTCAAATATAATTCTTTCAATAAATTTTTTCAAATATAATTTCCTTAAATAAATATTTTGAATATAATTCTTTCAATTAAAAAGTCACCATGTGACACCTCATTTTATAATCGTAAAAATACGGGTCTCGTTCTATTTTTATATTTTTCGTAAACACGTGTCTCAGCCCATTTTCACATTTTCACGGCACCTCGTGCCCATAATTAAATCATCATACTTCCCCGGCACCTCGTGCCCTCATTTCATCTCACAACTGCACGGACAATTCACGTGCCAAATATCATTACCATTTCAGCACAGCACCTCGTGCCCACATTTCATATCACAACTGCACGGATAATTAACGTGCCAAATATCATCATTATTTACTCACGTCATCTCGTGCCCACATTTTAATTTATAATCCGCCTGGCAATAGCCACAAGTTCTCAATTTCAACATAAAACAGATCGTTATCAATGTACTATCAACAAGATCAATTGCACAAGACATAAAAATAAACACAAGAAAAATCACAACATCACATAAAAATCATCAACACCACAACCCCACATCATCACATATCGTCCCTGACAATAGTCACTCTTATCGCTCCTATTGCCATCTTTATCACTCCTATAGCCACCCTTATCGCTCCGCCCAGACAATATCAATAGCCACCCTTATCGCTCCTATTGTCACCCTTATCGCTCCTATAGCCATCCTTATCGCTCCGCCCAGACAATATTCCAACACACACAACAACAGTGAAATGCCACTCTTATAACCACATAATATCAACGGTGAAATGCCGCCCTTATCTCCCCAAAATAACAACTAACATAACACAACAATTTACACGAAAAATTATCACAGCAACATAACAAAAATCAATTCATATCACAATTTGTCCAATGGCCACAACCAAATTTCAAAGCTACAACCAAGTCAATTAATTTCACAACAAATAGCCAAAAGCTCCACACAATGTGTACAACACCCAAAAATAATAAATAGAGATAGAAATTACTCAACATAAAGGAAAGCCTTCATAAAAATTAAATTTTTAATAATTATATAAACACCTCTTCTTAAGCTCATTTAATTAATTATCTACAGAGGGAAACATCCAAAATGAAATTAAATTCCAATAATTATCGAACCAGTAAATTCACGAAATTTCATAAATAATCGAATAACAATCACATCATATTGTCATATAACAACAGAGTCAACAACAAAGATTTAGACACGACAAGTAGATAATTAAATATATGCCAACAATTATCCAATTTACTACACAATATGCTCAAGACTTTAACTCAATAAAATTTGAACATATAAACCAAGTACGTACTCGTCACCTCGTGTACATGATTTTCAATTACACAAATTGCACATAAGACTCAATGCCTAAGGAAAAATTCCCCCACTCGAGGTTAAGCAAGACACTTACTTTTTTGAAGTTAGGCCGATATTCCAAAATAGCCTTCTTGCTTGAATTGATCTCCGGACAGCTCACATCTATCCAAATTAATTGTATAACTCCATTAAAATTCGTCAAAAATAATTCCGGATAATAATACGTCGGCTTAAAAATTTATTCCAAAAAGTCAACAAAAGTCAACGCGGGACCCGCCTCTCGGAACCCGATATAATTTTTATGAAATCCGAATACCCATTCCGATAGGAGTTCAACTATAATAATTTTATCGAATTCCAATAACAACTCGACTTCCAAATCTTAAATTTTTATTTTTGGAAGATTTTACAAAAATCTTGATTTTTCCTCCATTATATCCGAATTAAATGATGGATTCAAAGACATAATCATGAAAATTAATCAAAATTTGGATAAGAATCACTTACCCCAAACACCCACGCAAGAATCTCTCCAAAAATCGCCTTCTACCGAGCTCCAAATTTGATTTTGAGTTATGAACTCAAACTCTCGCTTTTGGGACTTTTAATTCTGCCCAGATAGGCCTTCTTCGCGTTCGCGACTATAGCTTCGCATTCGCGAAGCACAAAAATGTACTGCCCAGATTCCTTCTTCGCGTTCGCGATATCCTTATCGCGTTCGCGATGCCTTTCGATCTTTGTCCTTCGCGTTCGCGAGACACGAGTCGCGTTCGCATAGGCTTTCCTCATCTCCCTCTTCATGTTCGCGGCTTCTTCATCGCGTTCGCGATGGGCAAATCCCAGCCGTCCAAAATCCTTCTTCGCGAACGCGTGAGACCCTTTGCGTTCGCGAAGAACAATACCAGATATCAGTTCCACCAGTTGTAAAACAAGGAGAAATGATCCGAAACCATCCCGGAACTCACCCGAACCCCCCGGGACCTCAACCAAACATACCATCAAGTCCCAAAACATCAAACGAACTTAGTCGAACCTTCAAATCACCTCAAACAACTCGAAAATCAAGAGTCAAACCCCAATTCAAAATTTATGAACTTTGAACTTTCAAATTCTATAACTTGTGCCGAAACACATCAAATCAATCCGGAATGACTTCAAATTTTGCACACAAGTCATAATTGACATTATGGACCTACTCCAACTTCTGGAATCGGGTTCCGACCCCGATATTAAAAAGTCCACTTCCGGTCCAATTCTCCAAAAATTCGACCTTCGCCATTTCAAGCACAAATTGGCTACAAACCTCAAATTCACAGTCCAGATACGCTCCTAAGTCCAAAATCACCCAACGGAACTAACAAAACCGACGGAACTCCATTCCGGAGTCGTCTTCCCACAGTTCCGACTACGGTCAAAATCCTAAGACTTAAGCTTCCGTCTTAGGGACAAAGTGTCCCAAATCACTCTGAATCATCGTAAAATCAAGCTCGACCACACATGCGGGTCATAATACATATTGCAAGGCTGCTCGAGACCTTAAGTCACTAAACGTGGTGTAAATTCTTAAAACAACAAGTCTGGTCGTTACAGCGTATGACAGTCTCTTTATTGTTAATCATCACATAACAATTATTATTAATCAATACATAAACAATTCTTGCAGTATATTTCATGTGCAACTAATAAGTGAACCAAACGACCCCTTAATCTATGAATCCAGGTTGATCATTGAGTTTTAACCTTTTTATTCGATCAAATTAGTGAATACCATAAGTTCGGATGAGGTGAGGTGAAATTTGGGAGGAATGCCATTTTTGGACCACTTATTAATATTTAGTCGTTAGAAATGTAATTCTAAAATAGTCACATTTTAATTCGAAAATAAACTTCATGAATAGACTAACAAACTTGTAAAAGAGAAATTATGTACGTAAAATTAGTGAGATCTCGGTAAATATGTCATGTCACAAAAACGTGAAAGATATATGATAAACGTGGTGGACAGATTGGAATGCAATATAATGCGGATCTAAAATCTAACCTACGGAATATTATTCGTTTCAATTTATATGACTTATTTTTTTTATTGGGTCATTACAAAAAGAATAATATATTTTTATATTTAGAAATAATTTAGTTTTAAATTTTTTATTTATTCATTTTATTATTATTGAGAAACTTTTTATATCCACACTGTCATGGCCCTGCAAACCCCTTAGGGGTGGTTTGGTAGGAGGTATTAGAAAAAATAATGCAAGCATTAGCTCTATGCATTACTAATACTTTGTTTGGTATATTTTTTCAACCTGTGTGTATTAGTTATACATCATACTAGGTACTATCCTATGTATAAGTAATGCATAGAAAACCATGGCATTAGTAATACCAAGGCTACTAATGTATGCATTAGGTTGGTTAAAGACAAAATTATCCTTAAAGTCCCATAAAGCTTGAGAATATGGAGGGCATTTTTGTAAACAACTATTTTTCTTAAAAATTATGCAATGCATTATAATTTTAATATACCACACCAAACAGTAGATAAGAAAAAATATCTGCATAACTAATACTTACATTACTAATCCATGCATTACTAATCCATGCATTACTAATACACTTTATTCTGCACTATTCTTATACACCCTACCAAACGACCCCTTAAGCTTTTAGGATCACAAATTTCAAAAAATAATCTTTTTAAATTTTGTATTGAATCAAACTAACTCATGTAGATTGAAATGGAGGGAGTAATATCTAAATGATTGGTAAGAATAAAATAATGTAATCAATGTTTTCTGACCTATAAATATCAAATTATTAAGTGATCTTTTTTCATCCGATAAGCTTTAATAAAAAGAGTTAGATCGATATTTTCATTAGTAGAGATATTAAATATTCACTTTTCCATTCAAACCAAATAGTGATTTTACACCGATTTGTCCCAATTAGTGCAAAAAATCTCTCTAGGAGGTAGATGACAACACCCACCAACTCCATCAACCAAACTACCGCAATTCCACCCAAGCCACCAGATATTTCAACCAACGCTAAGATGAACGAGAATCTGTCAAACGATCACAATCCAACACCCCTAGATGACCCTAGCTCCCTCGTTTAGAGACATACTTCTAACGGACCCCCACTCTAACCACATAGCATTGCAGCCTGAGAGGACTTCCCCATTGCTTATGTATCAAGAAACGGAATTGTCAATACCAGCTATATGTAGCATGGGTACCATTAAAAGAAGGCTACTGTGTTAGCCTATCGTCAGATGACCTCCAACGCATCTATCACCCTTGGAAACATTCAATCATCATTAAACTCTTGGGTCGTACACGCATTCTTCATCACTACCTAAAGAGAAAAATCCAAGTCATGTGGAAAATATCTGAAAATTTTCCATTAATTGACCTTGGTGCTGACTATTACATTGTAAAATTCTCTAAAGAAGAACATATAAAAGCTCTGCACCAAGGTCCTTGGTTCATTAATGGACATTTTCTGTCAGTTTAAAAATGGGAAGCTAACTTCGTAGCCTCAGAGGCAAAGCCTCTCTTCACAGCTATATGGGTCCGTCTTCCCCAGCTACCTACTGAATTTTACGACGGCATAATCCTACAAAGGATTGGTAATACCATAGGAAGGTTGTTAAAGGTTGATGCTTGCACGTTCGCTACCTTAAGGGGGCGATATGCAAGGTTATGTGTGGAGATCCCCATGGACAAACCAGTGAAACCTTTTATTTTTATTGGAACTCATAGCAGGATATCTGTTATGAGGGAGAAAAGTTTTTGTGCAAATGTTGTGGGAGATTAGGCAATGTTGCCCTACAGTGTCACTACTACACTAAAGAACCAATTGCTAAAGCCCCAGATAATGCAACCAGCCAAGTTAAGGAACAGAAGCAAGGGCCAATGGAATAAGACTGGAAAACAGTCTCTTTTGCTAAGACAAAAAATAATAACACACGTCCACCAACAACATCCATTAATGATGAATCAGTCCTAGGTATCAATGTCAGAATTTATGATGCTGAAACATGTAAGTATCTAAATAGTCAAAAACTGAATTATGTGAAAAAATTTACGCATGTTCAATCTGGAAAAGATAAAAGAAAAGTTTTATCCACTAATGCACCGCTCTAAACCACCTGTATTTAGTAACCAATTTTCCAGCTTAATGAATCACCACAAGGTTTTAGGAGAGATTAATTCCACTAAACCGGATGGTTTTTCCTCTAGCCAATGCATGTTAACTATGCATTACACCTACCAAGACCAAGATATACACGTCGCCAAAAGCATGCATTCTACTACTCCTAGCTTACAATCATTAGCTAAAAATCCTAATAATCAAAATCTTTTTCTTAACCAACTCTCTTGCAATAGTTTAGATATTAATCCTGACATTATGGATATAACACAAATTCCAACCACCATTTTTACTATTAACGACCACAGTATTACTACAAAACCTTCCGTTAATTCCAAAGCATCTCTAATTTCCATGGCAAATGAGAAATCTGAAGAATGCCAAATGGACATTCTACATGACCAAGTGTCACAAATAGAATCTCCTAAAGATCTTGCTAATGCCCTTACTCTTTCATAGTCTGCCCCAATGCAAGAAGAAACTTCCATTATAAAGTCACCTAGGGACTCGATCATCATCAATCCCACTCAACCAAAAAAATAGGATATAACCCCTTTTACTTTTAATAATGCCAAGACTCCCATTTTCATCAAGGAGAAGGAACAGACTACTCCAAATCATTCGTTACCACCATCAACCAACGATGAACAATCTTCCCCCACTACCTCATCAACTTCCAAATCCAACAGTGTATTACACCTCCCCCTCCCCTCCCTCAGAATTATCAACCACTATCTTGGTTAGAAGCAGGGTTGATGGGCCATGCAATCTCTTTCAACATGGACATCAACGGTCGAGATACTATTCTAATCATCCAGAGCACCCCTTACCTTGCCCAACTGATCTCGGAGGGGATGAGATTAGCCAGGAACAACTATATGAACCAAATGTGGATCAACAATGTGCTTCAACCACTGGCCCCAACCATGAACCAAAACCTAATCCAAGCCATGCAACACCAATGGAATCTTCCTCTCCATGCAAACCCTCAAGTTCCACTAAACCTTCTATTGGACCTGCTATTCTTCCTGCTGGAGGAAATCTCCCAAATCAATCCCATCTTCATTCCATGGGACATGCATGCAACAACAGGACATGCAAATGCCCAAAACAACAACCCAATACAAATGGGAAACAATCCCCCTCCCAGTGCTCAAGAACTAGTAGGAAATCATCCAGAAGAGGAGGAAGAAATGAATTCTCTAAATATGGAGTCGAGAGTGGAATTTGCAAACCTAAACGAGGTAAAAGTGTTACTATTCAAGGAGATGCTGAGCAAGAAATTCATCTTCAACTGCCCTCCCTCAATGTTCAAATGCTCAGTGGACATAAGGTCACCCCAGGACCCAACTGTAGGTACCCATGCAGTAATATTGGTCCCATGACAAAGGAGGACCCCCAGCTCCAACTTAAAGGAGGAGGAGATGAATGTCAACCTAAACCACCAAACAAGGATGATGTGATCCACTAGAATCATCTTTTAGAATGTTCGTGGTGCCAATAATGACGATTTTGGTCGTAACTTTAGGGATCTTGTTGATACACATAGGCCTTGCCTAGTTGTTCTCGTTGAAACTAGGATGAGGGTACATGGTTCACTCCTTAATGACTTTAATTTTACTGAAATGATCGAGGTTCCCGCTGAAGGTCAATCTAGGGGCATGGCCATACTATATGATCACAATTTGGTCACTGTTAACAATTTCACGAGGAGGGGTTAGGAGATATATGCAATGATAAAGGTACTCCCTTTTCGATTTCCTTGGTTATTAAGCACTATTTATACTAGTACACATATACATGCAAGAGATATTATGTGGAAAAATCTGATCAATATCTCCAAAAGTTATAAAAGGGCTTGGTTAGTAGGAGGTGATTTTAATGATATTACCATGTGATCCGAAAAATTTGGAGGCAAAACAGTAAGGATTTCTAGAACATCTAGGATTTGGAACTACATTAACAACTGTAGGTTGATGGACTTAGGTTATAAAGGTAGAAAATTTACTTGGTCAAATCATAGAAAAAGGCTAAATGGTTTAATTATGGAAAGACTTGATCGCTTAAGAATGGCCTAACTTATTTCTTAACGCTACAGTGACGCACCTACCCAAAACCTATTCTGATCATAAACCTCTACTCTTAAACCTTTACTCATTTTCCTATGAACCACTTCATAAACCTTTTAGATGGAAAATATTTGGTGCACGCATCCTGATTTTGTTAATTTGGTGCGCAACAACTGGCTTAATTCTAATATTTTAGAAGACACACATAGGTTCACAATTAATGTCTCCAATTGGCGTAAGGAGACCTTTGGTGACATTTGATCATGCCCAACTATGCCTTATAAAAAGGACTAAGCGGTCGTTAGAAATATAATCCGGTTTATAAGTCCGAAGTCGAATCCCACAGAGAACTAAAGCTTAGCTATACTTGTTCAATATTTCTAAGAAACACAAGTCTAAACAATTTCCTAATTATAAAGATTATAATGCTTATTTCTAACTAATTAACTAACAAATATTATAAAGCAGTAAAATTATCAACTAACAAGGATGGAATTTGAGACAAGACTAAGGAGGTCTAGAGTTGTGATTTTTTCAATTGTCGGTATCCTTCCCGCTATGTTTTTTTATACTTTCACGTAAGTATTATCTACCGATCGTGAGTACTTCGGGTGTCGTAATTCTCTCTCGGGCAACTACCACAATTTACTAGACGTATTCTCTCGAACTATGCTAGCTGACACTAATTCACTGCTCACTACGATCGCACCAAGGTTTCGTTATCTCTAATCCCATCTTTAAACCCTCCGTATTGATCTCTCACATACGTTAGGAGTGATGTTGTTCAACAACTACCTAAATGTGTACTCTTTCTCTCGCAATATATATACTAAATAGGCACATTTAATTGATGGTCATTCAATCAACAATAATAAACACGTAGTTGAACAAGTAGAGAAATCCAACGGCTCAATTATATAAAAACATAACAAGAATTTATCCTACAAAAGGTTCTATCAAAACTCTAGATAACAAATTAGCTATTCATAATAATATGCAAAACTACAGTACTAAAATTCATAACCAATAATGAAAATAGGAAGAAGGAAGTGAAAAACTCACAGAAGAAATTTTTGCCTTGCTCCTAGTGTGTTCTTGTCTCCTTAGATCGAAATCTCATCTCCAAAAATGCCCCATTTGGTTGAATCTGCCCTAAAAATGACCCCTCATGTGCTTGGAAGCCTTTTTCTTCTCCAAAATCGTGTCCAACCCTAGAATAACTTGTTTGGGAGTATTTATGTTAATCCCCCAGTCCAAATTCGGGTTTGGGTCTTTTAACCCGTGACTTTTAATTACCGTGCTATAAACCTCGCGAAGCCTCGTCTGTGGTGCGGTCGACCTGGATATAGACCTCGCGAAGCCTGGTCTATAGCGCGGTCGACCAGGCTATAGACCTCGCAAAGCCTGGTCTATAGCACAGTCAACCTGGCTATAGATCTCGCGAAGCCTGGTCTATAGCACGGTCAACCTGGCTATAGACCTCGCAAAGCATGGTTTGTAGCACAATTTGGGTACTTGATGTTTTTGGCTCTTTTCTTGCATTTTTTGTCTACGTTTTGTGCAACTTTCATTCAATAATTCATTCTGATGTTCCTACACATAAAATAATATAATTTAGCGCAATTATCGCACAATAACTCACTAAACCAACAAAATATAGGGCGAGTAATGTGCTAAAAGTATAGCATTGTCACACTTAAACGTTGCTCGTCCTCGAGTCAACTACCAATTCCTAGAGCAGTTTTATTATTTTTTTAGCACATGTGAAGCACACCATACCTATGACTATGGTTGATAGCAACAATTAAACTTTAGCATATGCCTTCAACCTTCTCTTTACTTTATGCTATACTTCAAAAATTTATTCAACAAAAATACAACATATTTATAACTATTCTGACCTCACAAACCGACTCAATATCACAATGTATTCATGGCTTGAACACTTACATCATAGAGAAATCTAATAACTTCACTTGTCCCTTGCAAAATCATGTGCCCTCACAACAAGAACAAGAGAGTAAGTTGAATCCACACACTTGAATCAAATGCTCAAATATATTTTAAGGACTCAGATAAATCAAAAAAATTCCCCACTCTCACAAAGAAGTCACATGCATGCACAAAGTACCATAGGCTTGCCCATTATGTAAATCTCTACTAATGTAGGCTTGCTCGATCTAAAATCAAGTAGGACTTTTTTATGGTTGAAATGTGGACTAAGGGAAGGGTAAGATATATTTTGGATTAGTGGCTCATCCTCCTAAGCACTTTAACACATCACATAATAAACTTTAAGCGCAAATTCTTCAACCCACTTCAATTTTACAAATATTATCACCCCCAAAATATTTTCTCTTTCTTTAAGAACTACATTAATTCATACACACTAGCAAGGACAAGATATGCTTATTTTTATTTCCTACATATTTGTTTTTCTACCCTTTCTGTTAGTGGTGTATTCCTTACAATACAAGTGCACCTTTCTTTCTTTCATTGGTTCCACTCAAAACCACCCAAGTTTCATCATTACTTCTTTTAGCGCTCATTTTACAATTAAAGTGCTTTAAGAGGTAAAAAAAATCAAAACAATGATAATTAAGAACAAAGGGGTATAGGCTTGTAATGTGGTTGCCAAATAAAAATTTATAGGCTCAAAAGGGTTAACTAGGGATAATTTTTATTGTGGTAAGCATTAAGCTCAAATAAATCAAAGAAAGCTTAAAATTATTTTTCAAACCGAGCAAAACCAAATATTTTTCTTCAACTCACATCATGGGCAAGTTCTAGACTCTAATGCAATGACACAGACTATATAATTTCTTACCACACATGGCACATGACTCACTAAGGACGGTTCCATTCCAATTCTCAAACAATTGAAAGTATTCACGGAGCCACAAAATATTAAGTATTAAGCACAAAGTGACACAAGCCAAGAAAATGAGATATATGTATCAATAACATGTTATCTACTCAACAAGGCATCATAAGCATTTTCAAACCATAGGGAAGGTACTACACATGCTAGAGCCTAAATATGCTACTATCAAACAAGTCAAAAGGGCGCCTAGAAATTTTATCTTCCCATCCTTTTATTTCCTATATCCTACTCTACTCTAAAGATAAAAAAAAATACTACCCGGTTCAACTACATCCCGTAAAAAATAACCGAGGTACAAAGAAAAACCACGAGGGATTATTATTACCTAAAAGAATAAAAAGACATATTTTGGATTTTTCTATTTTCTCTATTTATTTATTTTTTGTGTGTTTTTGGTTAGACTTTAAACCCTCAAGAAAATTGTTATGATATCCATCGTCGGGAAAAGACTAATCTTTTTCTATTTTTCTAAAAAAGTATTTATTCAATAAAATTAACATAACTAAAATAGCATAGAAAGTCACTCATATAATCTCTTCACCCCACACTTAAAATTGTGCATTGTCCCCAATGCACACCCATAAATACAAGAGGGTAAAAGAAACTCGCTGGTAGGACAAAAACCGGCATTAGTATCTCATGGGGTACTCAAACTTCTCCAATACTTGGTTCTTTGTGCGGGCATCCCACATTTAGTTCTAACCATTTCACTTGCTTTTGGTTTCTTCCAATGGCCTTACTTCCCATACTCCTAGAGAAATCACAAACAACACTACAAGAATAATACAATAATAAAAAATTAAAAATTAAAAAAAAAGAAAGTAAAGTTGGGTTGCCTCCCAACAAGCACTTGATTTAACGTCACGATATGACACGAATTACTTTCTGCCTCTGCTTCGAACTTATGAATTGGACCCCAAATTTTGATTCAGCTCTATGATCATGCTCCTGGGGCGATACAAATTGATGTGAGCCAAAAATTAAGTGATTCTTTATGCACTTTTTGGCTTTCAACCGATGAGTGTCACCTTGTCTAGACGGCCTTGAAAATTTCAGAATATAGGGCTCATCCACCTCTTCCTTTGACTCTTGCATTGGCTCATACATATCAATTTCCATACCTCCTTCCGATCACAATGTCGATAAATGATTGGAGTGAGGACCAGTGCGCTCAAACTAAAAATTTAACTTGTTATCGACCTCCTCTTCTTGCCACAAACTAGAATCAATTAAAATTGTATATGTAAGGTCCTCAGTTGACTCTAGTACCACTTCTTCAACATTGACATCATCAAATTCTAGTTGGTTGGTTTGGTTATATTCTACTCTCAACTCCTCCATTATCATGGCAATTTCTGCAGCCAATTCATGCTCTTCTTGGCTACTATCCACAATGTAAGCTTGTTGCGCTTTACAAGGTTCAATTAGTTTATTCGCTTGAGCCTCCAAGTTATGAATAGTTGCCTCTTACCTTTGTATCTGCAGTGGTTTCTCATCATATTATTCCACAAGTCACTTCAACTTATCTTTGATCTCCTTCAGGTCAGCTTCCCTGGGTTCTTTGTTTCTATTAACTTCACATGAAAATGTAGAACCATCATAATAAGGGGTTGGAGGAGGATAATAAATACAAGAACAATCATAAAAGTGACCATCTTGACCACCACAAATATCACATATATTCCACACATAAGATTGAGTTGGTGCACATAACTCGCTCTCAGGAATATTTTGATAATTTTGCAACGGATGGTTTCTTTCATAATATATATGAGGATCAATAGTAGAATTACCAACACCTAAACTCCCATAATTCCAAGATGTCATGTTTCTCAAATCAGCAAGTAGAATAAAATAAAATAAAAAATAAAACAAAATAAAACAAAATAAAGTTCAAACTTGAAACCTAGCAATATGTACACCTACAGCTACACCGTTAGTTTTCCGGTAACGGCGCCAAAATTTGATCACGCTCAACTATGCCTTAAAAAAAGGATTAAGCGGTCGTTGCAAATATAATTCAGTTTACAAGTCTGGAGTCGAATCCCACAAAGAACTAAGGCTTAGCTACAGTTGTTCAATATTGCTAAGAATCACAAGTCCAAATAATTTCCTAATTATAAAGATTATAATGTTTATTTCTAACTAATTAACTAACAACTATTATAAAGCAGTAAAATTATCAATTAACAAGGATGAAATTTGAGACAAGACTAAGGAGGTCTAGAGTTGTAATTTTCCCAATTGTCGGAATCCTTCACGCTATAGTTTTTATAATTTCGCCTAAGTATTTGATCGGGTCCAAGCCTGCACTACTATTGAGTAGCGAGGATGGTCGATGTAGTTTTACCCAATAAGGTCGGGATTAAATCCATAGGGAGTTAATTGATTTGGAATTAGGTTTATATCTAAGTCTAGATGCGTGTTTTGTTCCTAATTATGCTTCCGCACATTTTGGTTTTGATTCTACTTCTAATTCTATTCTATTGTATGCAATAATTAAAACTAAGTACAATATTTTTTATGTTGGTTTTCAAGTGTTTAAAAAGGACTAGGGTAGTAACTTCCGCCTAGGTGGATATCTAACGGGTAGCAAGAATCTAGGGAAAGCTTGATTAATTTGGGGTCGTAATATAGCTATCACACCCAAGTACTCACTCTATACCTCTCGATAGTTTGAGTGATTTTTCCCAATTTGGCTTTCTCAAGTCCAAATGGATATTCATGCAAGTCACGTGATATTAGCTCAAGTCGGGTATTACTATCTCTAGGTTTAACCCTTTAATCGGGGCTATCAATTTTTTGAGTTTACCCCAATTCCTTGTTAGCCTAGTTTTCCTAGACTTAGTCCCTCTTTCACAAGAAGAGACTAAATCATAAAGGCATGAATTAGTGTTTGCAACCACTAATTCTATAATTCTAGCAAGAACTAGGCTAAATATCACTAACCCATAAACATTCAAGCCCTTCATGAAATACCCACGCTAGGGTTGGGTCACAACCCTAGCTATGGGTCTAGCTGCTCATAGAAATAGCAGAAATCAAAGATGAAAAGAAGATAAAATTTATAATACTAGATTAAAAAATAAAAATCTAATGTTATAAGGTGAATCTAATACAAAATTACCCAAAAGGGAAGTTCCAGCCGTCTCACGTGCTCAGCAAATACACAACATAACCTAAAAATGACAAAAAGTTCTATTTATACTAAGCTAAAATTTTCGGACAAAAATACCCCTGCGGAGGTTACGCGGCCGCATAATTCTGACTGTGGCCTCACTCTTGCTTTAGCGGCCGTGTAATTCTGATCGCGGTCCGCGTTCTTTACTTATGGATATGGGTTGAGCATATTTTCGCGAACTGTGTAATTTCCACCGCGGTCGCGTAGGAGACTTCCGCGACCGCGTAATCTTGACGCGGACCGCACTTCTTATTTTTGCTTAAAATGCAAGCTCTCTGAACCTCAGCAACCGCGGTCCGCATAATTCCAATCGCGGCTGCACAGGTACTTTCGCGGCCGTACCTTTCTGACGCGGTCCGCGTTCATGTTCTAGCCCAAAAATCCATCTCTCTGAATCTTCCTTTCGCGGACCTCGAAACAGTGCTCGCGATCGCGTTGTAGCTTTCGCGGCCGCACAATATTTGTGCGGTCCGCATTTCACATCTTTTGGCCCAGTCTTGGATTTTGTTCAAGTTTTGACTCCTTTATGAGTTAAATATGACTCCTTTGGCTCATTTTAAACAATCCCTGCAAGCAAGCATATTATATTAGTTTTCGGGAATACCTTCGTGCATTTTTGGTCCTAAACACAAGTAAAAGAGAGCAAATAATAGGTTAGAAGAGAGCTCATCCAGGACAATGCCGGTCACAAGAAAGTTAGCCACATCGGCGAACCAAGGTATCCCAGTCAAAGACCCGGAGAGGAGTTGTTCATCCGAAAATGAATCATTAATCTCGAGGCCATCTTGGGGCCTCCCCTCCTCTTCCAAGCGGGACAAGTGGTCTGCCACTTAATTCTCACTCCCTTTTCGGTCTATGATTTCAAGGTCAAACTCTTGTAGAAGAAGAACCCATCTCATCAACTTAGCCTTAGAATCCTTTTTACTCATCAAATAACGAAGTGTCGCGTGATCGGTATGCACAATCACTTTGGTACCCATGAGGTACAGGTAGAACATTTCCATGGCGAAGACAATGGCTAATAGCTCTTTCTCGGTCACCGTATAGTTGACTTGGGCGTCGTTCATTGTTTTGCTTGCATAATAGACCGAATGAAATATCTTGTTGATTCTTTGCCCCAATACTGCTCCTACCGCAACGTCGTTAGCATCACATATGAGCTCAAATGGTAAGCTCCAATTGGGTGCGGTAATGATGGTAGTGGTAGTCAACCTATCCTTGAGTATCTCAAAAGCTTTCATGCAATCATCATTGAATACAAACTTGGCATCTTTTTCCCACAACTTGCACAAGAGATTCACCACTTTTGAGAAATCCTTGATGAACCTACGGTAAAACCCCGCGTGACCAAGAAAGCTCCTCACTCCCTTGACGGAAGTCGGAGGAGGGAGTTTTGACATCACTTCAATTTTTTCTTTGTCCACTTTAATACCGTTCTTGGAGATCTTATGGCCGAGTACAATGCCCTCCTCGATTATAAAGTGGTACTTCTCCCAATTAAGCACTAAGTTGGTCTCTTCACATTGGGCCAACACTTTATCAAGATTATCCAAGCATTCTTCAAAGGAACCCCCCACAACACTGAAATCATCCATGAATACCTCGAGGAAGTCCTCCACCATATTCGTAAATATTGCCATCATACACCGCTGAAAAGTAGCCGCATTACACAAACCAAACGGCATCCTTGAGAACGCAAATGTGCCATACGGACAAGTGAAAGTGGTTTTCTCTTGGTCTTCAGGTGTAATGAGAATCTGTTATATCCGGAATACCCATCCAAAAAGCAATAATAAGCACGTTCGGCAAGTCTATCCAATATTTGGTCAAGAAATGGCAATAGAAAATGGTCTTTCCGGATCACTTTGTTCAGCTTCCTATAATCCATGCATACCCTCCAACCGGTGATAGTTTTTGTGGGGATCAGTTCATTTCTATCATTTGTGATCACAGTCATGCCCCCCTTCTTTGGGACACATTGTACCGGCGAAGTCCATGAACTATCAGAAATGGGATACACAACTCCTACATCTAGCCACTTGATGATCTCTTTCTTGACTACCTCTTGCATGGCCTCGTTCAACCTCCTTTGATATTCCATGGAGGGTTTGGCATCTTCCTCCAATATGATTTTGTGCATGTAAAAGACGAGGCTTATACCCCGAATATCTGCCAATATCCAACCTATTGCCTTCTTCCTTCTTTGAAGCACCACAAGGGTGGAATCTACTTACACGTTAGTTAAGCACGAAGAAAGAATAACAGGTAATGTGGAACAAAGGCCTAAGAACTCATACCTGAGGTGTGAAGGCAAGGGCTTCAACTCCAATATGGGTGGCTCCTCGATTGAGGGCTTTGTTAGTGGAGTCTTCCGGTTCTCAAGGTCCAAGAAAAGTTTTCGGGGTCCATATGTGTAGGAACCTATTCCTTGCAAAAGAATTTGCACATTCTACCAAACCTTCCTTCTTATCCTCATCATGACAACAACATAACTTTCAAAGGGTCTTCAACATTAATCATAGCACTTGTGTCATCAACAATCACCCCAGTCACAAGATCCACAAATGAACATACTTCGTTGCTATTAGGCTGTCTCATTGACTTGCACACGTGGAACACAACTTTTTCATCGCCAACCCGGAAGGTGAGCTCCCCAGCTTCCACATCAACTAAGGCCTTCCCTGTAGCTGGGAAAGGTCTCCCCAATATGATTGACACCTCATAGTCAACCTCACAGTCGAGTATCACAAAATCTGCGGGAAGTATGAACTTGTCGACCCGAACTAGCACATCATCAATTATCCCCAATGGCCTCTTCATTGTTCGGTCCACCATTTGCAACCTTATGAAAGTAGGTCTTGGTTGCCCAATCCCCAATATCTTGAACACAGAATATGGCATCAAATTAATGCTCGCTCCCAAATCACACAAGGCTTTGGCGAAATCGGCACTACCAATAGTACATGGAATTGTAAAGGCACCGAGATCTTCTAGCTTTGGAGCCATGGAATGCACAATGCCACTCACTTGATGTGTCATTTTGATCGTCTCACAGTTCATTGACCTCTTCTTTGTTACCAAGTCCTTCATGAACTTGGCATATCCCGGCATTTGTTCTAGAGCTTTAACTAAAGGCACATTTATGGACAAACTTTTCATCATATCAATGAATTTCTTGAATTGGTTCTCGTTGTTTTGCTTTGCGAGCCTTTGAGTATATGATGGAGGAGGCCTTGTCAAAGGAGCCTTGGTTTTGGGCACTACCGGATCTGGTATGTCTATCGCGTGTTCCCTAGACGGGTTCACATCATCTTGTGTCTCCTCCATTTTTTCATCAATGTCTATCCTTACTTCATCGTTCACATTCTCATAATTTCTTGGCTCATCCTGTTATTGCACAACCACATCATTATTCACGATCTTTCTTGGATTGGAGGTACTAACAACTCCACCTCTACCACTTCTTGTAGTCACCGCCATAGCATGGCCCGTATTGTTTCCACCCTTCGGGTTTACTACCGTATCACTTGGTAGTGCCCCCTTAGGGAGAGTATTCAAGGCTTGAGAAATTTGACCCATTTGGACTTCCAAGTTGCGGATAGAAGTGTCGTGGGAGGCTATTTGTGAATCGGAGCCGGCGTTTCTTTCCATCATTTGCTTGAACATACTTTCTATCCATCCCATCTCATTGTTGGTAGAACTTTGCCCTAGTGACGGATATGGAGGCGGGTTGTTGGGTTGTTGATACATTGGGGGCCTTTGAAAGCCCGACCCCCGGTTCCCTTGATTATTGTTGTTCTAACCCCCTTGGTTTCCATTGCCTCCCCAATTACTATTATTGTTGCCACCCCAATTACCTTGGTTATTTCTTTGATTCCCCCAATTTTGATTGTTGTTCCCCCAATTGTTCGGATTGTTGTTGTTGCCACTATTCCAATTCCCTTGGCCTTGGTTGCCCCAATTTTGATTGTTGTTCCCCCAATTGTTCGGATTGTTGTTGTTGCCACTATTCCAATTCCCTTGGCCTTGGTTGCCCCAATTTTGATTGTTTCCATGTGATCTCTATTGTTGTTGATTTGGAGCATTGCTCCGTTGATCTTGGTAATTGTTCACATATTGAACCTCTTCACTTTGATCGTCATAAGAGTCATCTTGGTTGTACCCACTACCACTTTGCTCAAATTGATCCTGATTGTGTTGAACTTGTTGACCTCTTTGTCTCCTTTTGTTAACCATTACATTCACTCCTTCCATGGCATTTACTTGCTTTGACCCCTGTACCTGCTGAAGTTGTGCCTTGGCTAATTAATTTATGGTAGTTGTCAACTCTGCTATGGCTTGTCCATGATCATGAAGTTCCTTGTGAAGGTGGATAACATTAGGGTCACCCTGAGGAACGTTGGCCCGACTTTGCCAAGCTGAAGAGTTGTCCGCCATCTCATCTAATATTTCACATGCTTCTGAATATGGCGTGTTCATAAAGTTACCCCCTGCGAGCTGATTCACCACACACTGCTTAGTTGTGTTGATACTCCTATAAAAGGTTTGCTGGATCATTGCTTCAGTCATATCGTTGTTGGGGCATTCTTTGACCATTGTCCGGTACCGTTCCCAAATCTCATGTAACGGTTTATTTGGCTCTTGTTTAAAAGAAAGGATTTCATCTCTCAATGTTGCCATATGTCCCGGAGAAAAGAACTTTGCTATGAACTTCTCGGCCAACTCATCCCAAGTGGTGATGGAATGGTTGGGTAGCCTCTCAAGCCAATCCAAAGCCTTCCCTCTAAGTGAGAAAGGGAAAAGCCTTAACCTCAAAGCATCCTCAGATACATTCGTCTGCTTGCTCCCCCAGCATGTGTCTACAAAACCTTTGAGATGCTTATATGCGTTCTGATGTGGAGCTCCGGTGAAGAAACTCCTTTATTCCAATAGAGTAAGCATGACATTGGTTATTTGAAAATTGCCCGCCCGAATCCTGGGCGAGACAATTGCACTTGCAAAGCCTTCATTGGGCAACACCCGATGTGCTGCCCTTGGAGGAGGTGGGGGAGGGTTTGGAACGTTGTCATGAGGCAGGCAGCCTCTTCTTTGTACTTGAGGTTCAAGATGAACCTCATCCACTTCATTTTCATCTACCTCCTCCCCCTGAGGAATATGTCAGAGGGCCTCGTTAAGAGCCATTTGGTATCTAAAAGCAATTGACACACAAAAATTAGAAAAACGGAAGGAAAGAAAAACAAAACACACAAATAGTTAGATATATAGCTAATACCGTCTAACTCCTCGGCAACGGCGCCAAAAATTGATCGGGTCCAAGCCTGCACTACTATTGAGTAGCGAGGATGGTCGATACAGTTTTACCCAACAAGGTCAGGATCGAATCCACAAGGAGTTAATTAATTTGGAATTAGGTTTATATCTAAGTCTAGATGCGTATTTTGTTCCTAATTACGCTTCCACACATTTTGGTTTTGATTCTACTTCTAATTCTATTCTATTGTATTCAATGATTAAAGCTAAGTATAATATCTTTTATGTTGGTTTTCAAGTGTTTAAAAAGGACTAGGGTAGTGACTTCCGCCTAGGTGGATATCTAACGGGTAGCAAGAATCTAGGGCAAGCTTGATTAATTTGGGGTCGTAATATAGCTATCACACCCAAGTACTCATTCTATACCTCTCGATAGTTTGAGTGATTTTGCCCAATTTGGCTTTCTTAAGTCCAAATGGGTATTCATATAAGTCACGTGATATTAGCTCAAGTCGGGTATTATTATCTCTAGGTTTAACCCTATAATTGAGAAAATCAATTTCTTAAGTTCACTCCAATTCCTTGTTAGCCTAGTTTTCCTAGACTTAGTCCCTCTTTCTCAAGAAGAGACTAAATCATAAAGGCATGAATTAGTGTTTGCAACCACTAATTTTACAATTCTAGCAAGAACTAGGCTAAATATCACTAACCCATAAATATTCAAGCCCTAAAATTCAGTACCCATTAAATACCCATACTAGGGTTGGGTTACAATCCTAGCTATAGGTCTAGCTACTCATAAAAATAGCAGAAATCAAAGATGAAAAGAAGATAAAATTCATAATACTAGATTAAAAAATGAAAATCTAATGTTATAAGGTGAATCTAATACAAAATTGCCCAAAAGGGAAGTTCCAGCTGTCTCACGTGCTCAGTAAATATACAACATAAACTATAAAAGACAAAAAGTTCTATTTATACTAAGCTAAAATTTTCGGACAAAAATACCCCTGCGGAGGTTACACGGCCGCGTAATTCTGACCATGGCCGCACTCTTGATTTAGCGGCCGCGTAATTCTGATCGTGGTCCGCGTTCTTCACTTCTGGATCTAGATTGAGCATGGTTTCGCGGACCGTGTAATTTCCATCGCGGTCGCGTAGGAGACTTTCGCGGCCGCGTAATCTTGACGCGGACCACACTTCTTATTTTTGCTTAAAATGTAAGCTCTCTGAACCTCAGCAACCGCGGTCCGTGTAATTCCAATCGCGGCCGCGCAGGTACTTTCGCGGCCGTACCTTTCTGACACGGTCCGCATTCATGTTTTAGCCCAAAAATCCATCTCTCTGAATCTTCCTTTCGCGGACCTCGGAATAGTGCTCGTGACCGCGTTGTAACTTTCGCGGCCGCACAATATTTGTGCGGTCCGCGTTTCACATATTTTGGCCCGATCTTGGTTTTTGTTCAAGTTTTGACTCCTTTATGAGTTGAATATGACTCCTTTGGCTCATTTTGAATAATCCCTGCAAACAAGCATATTACATTAGTTTCCGGGAATACCTTCACGCATTTTTGGCCCTAAACACAAGTAAAAGAGAGTAAATAATAGGTTAAAATCCCTACTAATCAGTATTCTCTACCGATCGTGAGTACTTCGGGTGTCGTAATTCTCTCTCGAGCAACTACCATAATTTACTAGACGTATTCTCCCGAACTACGCTAGCTGGTACTAATTCACTGCTCACTACGATCGCACCAAAGTTTCGTTATATCTAATCCCACCTTTAAACCCTCCGTATGATCTCTCACACATGTTAGGAGTGATGTTGTTTAACAACTACCTAAATGCGCACTCTCTCTCTCTCTCGAGCAATATACACACTAAATAGGCACAGTTAATTGATGGCCATTCAATCAACAACAATAAACACGTGGTTGAACAAGTAGAGAAATCCAACGACTCAATTATATAAACACATAACAAGAATTTATCCTACAAAAGGTTCTATCAAAACTCTAGATAACAAATGCTATTCATAATAGTATGCAAAACTACAATACTAGAATTCATAACCAATAATGAAAATAGGAAGAAGGAAGTGAAAAACTCATAGAAGAAATCTCTGCCTTACTCCTGGTGTGTTCTTGTCTCCTTAGATCGAAATCCCATCTCGCAAAACGCCCACTTTGGTTGAATCTTCCCTAAAACGACCCCTCTTGTGCTTGGCAGCCTTTTTCTTCTCCAAAATCGTGTCCAACCCTATAACTCATTTGGGGAGTATTTATGTCAATCCCCCGATCCAAATTCGGGTTTGAGTCTTTTAACCCGTGACTTTTAATTACCTTACTATAGACCTCGCGAAGCCTGATTTGTAGCGCGGTCAACCTGGCTATAGACCTCGCGAAGCCTGGTCTATAGCGCGGTCGACCAAGCTATAGACCTCGCGAATCTTGGTTTGTAGTGCGGTCGACCTGGCTATAGACCTCGCGAAGCCTGGTCTATAGCACGGTAAACCTGGCTATAGACCTCGCAAAGCCTGGTCTGTAGCGGTTTGGGTACTTTATGCTTTTGGCTCTTTTTTTGTATTTTTTGTCCATGTTTTGTGCAACTTTCATTCGATGATTCATTCCGATGTTATTACATATAAAACAACACAATTTAGCACAATTATCGCACAATAACTCACTAAACCAACAAAATATAGGGCGAGTAATGTGCTAAAAGTATAGCATTTTGGCCTAACACTAACATTTTTAGGAAAAAGAAGAGAATTTTGGCTCGTCTCAAGGGCATTCAAAATTCTCATAACTATGTTTCTAGCTCCTTTCTCCAAAATCTCGAATTCTCCCTTAAAGAAGAATTCAATAATATCCTAAAACTAGAGGAGGACTACTGGAGACTGATAAGAAGGGATTTTGACTACTTATTTGTGCCTTTTAGCTTTCGTTTTAGTCCAAAAGCGTTTAATTGCCTTCCCGAAAACTGATGAAATGTGCTTAATTGCAGGAATATTGAAAGATGAACTCCCGAGATGAAATTCAACTCAAGAAGGATTAATCTGAACTCAAGGACAAAAAAGGCATAAAAGCTCAATTGTGCGGACCGCAGAATATCATCTGCGGTCGTAGGTTATGAGGGAATTTCCATCAGAGATTGGTGAAAAGTGCGGTTCGCACATGAATTGTGCGGCCACAAAAGCTGAGCTAGAAGCAATGTTCAGAGAAGATGCATTTCAAGTCTCCCAGAAGTGCGGACCACACAACAATTGTGCGGCCGCAGAAGAAGAACTATGCGGCCGCAGATACAATTGTGCGGACCACAGAAGAGCAGGGTGCGGTCGCAGTTACAATTATGCGGACCGCAGAAGGAGCTCATTGCGGCCGCGGTTCAGAATTATGCTGATACGGTTTTCCAATCCTGTCAAGCTGAAGAAAAGTGCGGACCGCACATGGAATTGTGCGGCCGCAGAACCTCCGAAAGGGCATTTTTGTTCGAAATTTTCAGCCATGTATAAATAGATAAGTTTCACATTTTTAGGTCAACGTTTGACATCAAATGCTACAGTATTCGTTTCCTTTTACTCTTTTTAGTAGTTTTTCATATTTTGAGCTATTTGAACATAGATTTTATCATTTTAATTAGCAATATGAGTTTAATTATCATTTCTTTTTATATTTCTTCCATTTCAAGCATGAGTAGCTAGATTTTCACTACGGTTGTGACCCAACCCTAGTGTGTAAATTTAATGGGTGTTTAATTTATTACTTATTTATGGTTGAGTGTTTATTATTTAGCCTTGTTCTTGCTTTTAATTATAGAATTAATGATTGCAAACATCAGTTCATGCCTATTTGACTTGGTCTCTACTTGAGAAAGAGAGACTTAGTCTAGAAAAACTTAGCTAATAAGAAATTGGGTCAATCGAGAGATTGATAATCCCAATTAAAGGGTTGAGCCTAGAGATAGTAACAGCGCGACTTGAGCTTTTATCAATCATTTTGTTCAATACCCATTTGGACTTGAGAAGGTCAAATTGGGCAAACTCACTCTCTGACCGAGAGGTATTGAGTGAGTAATTGAGTGTTGATAGCTATAATACACTCCGACTAATAAAACAAGTTTTAAAGTTTATATCCCATTAAGCAAACACCTCGGTGAAGGTCATAGCCCTAGACCTTTTTACAATATTTGAAAAACAACAAAAATAATTTTCTAGTTCTATTTCTTAAATCCAATCGTAGTTTATATTAGACTTTAAAATATCCCAATTTTGCGGAAGTACAAATTTAGATATACAAACTCACACGCTACGATATATACTACTAACTCCCATACATATAGCTCTATGTGTATTTCGACTCCGACTCTTATTGGTTATTATTATTGCATCGACCGTTTTCATAACCTCGAATTGAGGTGTGAACTTGGACGAGATCAGAGACTTAGATCACGAATTTCTTGGCTTAATGATGGTGACGCTAACACAAGATTTTTTCATATAACTGCTTCTAATAGAAGAAGAAGAAGAAGAAGAAGAAGAAGAAATCACATTAGTTTCTTTAAAGATGACCATGGGAACTGGATTGATAACCAAAGAGATATCCTTGCTCATGCCCAAAGTTACTTTGAAAATTCCTTCACAACCTCCCACTGCCTTACTAATAAAATTGATGCCATAAGTAGTTTAGTTAGCTTTAACTCTATACCTCTCCCCTCTGGACAAACCTTTTTCAAATAGTGAAATCACCAATGCATTTTTTTCCTTTAAACCATACAAAGCGCCTGGACTAGATGGTTTATGCCCGTTCTTTTACCAAAAATACTGAAAAATTGTCGGGCCTAGTGTTATTTCTTTTTGCCATAAAGTCTTCAGTTCCCACCAAATTCCTGTTAATATTAATAATACCTACTTATGTCTCATTCCCAAATTCTATAATGCTAATAATCTTAAGAACTTCCGGCCAATAGACCTTTGCAACACCATTTACAAATCATCACAAAGATTATTGCAAATAGACTAAAGCCCTTTCTAAACAAGATCATAAGCCCCTTCTAATCTAGTTTTCTATAAAATAGAAGAGCTAGTGACAATGCGATTCTAATTCAAGAAATCATTCACAACTTTTAAAATAGCCCTAGTAAAAAAGATAGAATGGTCCTAAAAATAGATCTTGAAAAAGCTTTTGATAAATTGGAATGGTTTTTCATCTTTAGAATCCTAAACTACTTTAAAATGCCTTCCAACTTTTCAATTTTAATTATGTCTTGTATCACTTCGTCTAGCATGGCTGTTCTTGTAAATGGTGCAAGAAGTGATTTCTTCTATCCCAGTAGAGGAATTAGACAAGGTGACCCTATGTCTCCTTATATTTTTATCCTTTGCATGGAAATGCCATCGAGATACATCAACTTCCAAGTGGATATCAAAAGGTGGGATCCTGTAACTATTAGCTCTAATGGCCTTCCCCTCTCCCATTTTTTTTTTGCGGACGACCTAAACTTTATGAGTCATATTAATCAAAAATCATGTACTACTATTAAATCTGGCCTTGACATGTTTTGCAATCTCTCCGGTCAAAGCATTAATATGGCTAAGTCAAAAATTATCTTTTCAAATAATTGCTCCAAAGACATTAGAACTGCCATCGCCAATTTGTTTGGGATGAAAAGTAGTTAATCATTTTGGAAGTACCTTGGTTTTCCTATCCTTGACTCCTCCCCAAAATCCAAAGACTTCCTCTTTCTTCTTGACAATATGCGTAATTGCCTTGCCGATTGAAAGATTAATTGTTTAAACATGGCAGGTTGAATTACTCTTTCATCTTCTTATCTTGCTAGCATTCCTAATTATGTTATGCAATATACCCTTCTACCAGACAAGATTCATAAAATCATTGATAAAATCCAAAGAGACTTTATCTGGGGATCAAATGATTCTAAAAGAAAATTTCATCTTCTAAGCTGGGACACAATTACCCTTGACAAAAATAAAGGTGGCCTTGGTTTTAGGAAAGCCAAATCAAAAAATTTAGCTCTCCTTACAAGCTTAGCATGGAGACTTCTAAATTTTCCTCACGCCCCCTGGGCAAAAGTTCTCATGCAATCTTACATCTTTTCTTTCAGAAAGCGTGAATCTTTTTGTTAAAAAAGTATTCTCAAGGGTTGACATTATTGCAATAAAGGATCATTGTGGTACATTGGACATAACTCCTCCCTATGCATCTGGGATACAAGATGGATCCCTAATAGTCCCTGCCTAAGAAATATTATTGAAGGTCCCCTAACAAAAAAAACTCTTTCCTAACTATCAAGGACCTTATTAACCATAATAATTGGGTCCTGAATAATATCTCGTTGATTTTGCTAGAAAATATAGTTGGAAAAATTTTCTTTATTAATTTACCAATAGACAAAGGCCATGATTATTTGATTTGGGAACCTAATAGCAATGGTTTATTCTCTACGGCTTCTTGCTATAATCTAATTGAACAAATATGATACCGATTAAAAGTTTTAGTTGGATTTGGGAAGTATACTATCCTAACAAAGACTGAAACTTCCTAATTGGATTTGGTTGGCAGAGGGGTCATCGGCACCCTGAAATTTCGGCAAAAAACTTCATATATATATGCTAATTTATTCAAAAAATAGTCAGATATTAACAAAGACCCTCCCGTACCGATCTTTATGAGCAGATAGATTTATATTGAATATAGTGGTGCCCCTTAACTGGCGAATCTTGGCAATATCATAAAAGAGTTATGAATAAGAAATTTTATATTTATCTACGTTTTGTATTCTAATGTACCCTTATTTAACTATTTTTAAAATATCGTTTTAAACTAAGTATTCTAAAAGTAGAAATACTTATGTGTATTTAGGCTTCAAATCAACGGAAAGCCCAAATCCAGTTAACACAACACTTTCGAACCCAAAATCCATACCCCACCCCCATCCCCACCGCCCACCCCCAGGAAATTTCCACCGGAATCCGCCATCTCCGTCGGCAATGTGGGCGGCGAAACCTCCACAGCCACAGGCATCCAGTTACTGTAGTCTCCAAAGCTCCCTCCTCTCTCTCGCCATTCTAACGCTACTCTCCTTCACATATCTCTCACTCAAATCCTTCCACTCCCCCAATTCTCCTCCTCAAACTCTCTCTTCCTCTCTCCTCGTTCAATCATCTCAGGTACAGCTAAACTTTCCTTCTAGAATTTTTTAGAATCCTCGAGAACATACTGATGCTTTTTATTTTTATTTTCGATTTAAGGTTCTTAAAGCGGATGAGGAGGTGGTACCGGATGTGTATAATTCTCCGGAAGTGTTTAGATTGAATTATGAGGAAATGGAGAGGAAATTTAAGGTGTATATATATAGAGATGGAGATCCGAAGACGTTTTATCAAACGCCGAGGAAGCTAACGGGGAAGTATTCTAGTGAGGGATATTTCTTCCAGAATATTCGAGAGAGTAAGTTTGTTACGGACGATCCAGATCAGGCTCACTTGTTCTTCATTCCGATCTCTTGTCATAAGATGAGAGGAAAGGTATGGAATGTTCTAAAATATGCAAAGCCTCATCTTTTTATGTTTATGAACTGAATTTTGATTGGATGTGAGATGTTCTTCAATATACTTAGATTTTTTTTGAGAAGGTATCAATATACTTAGGTTTTGGAAGTAGAGTTATAGTACATAGTTCAGTTTAATGCCTGATTTACTTAATATGCTGAAAATTTTGAATGGAGAGTGGCTATAAATACCTTATACTGTGGGATCAGGTGGTTAAGTTTATTCTTAAGAGTCAATTGGCTTAACAAGGTTGAAAAGTATTTGCTCTTCTCTTAGCTAAGGATGGTAAGCAGGACTGACAGATCGGTCAACAGGGAGTGAAGGACATGATATTAAATTTTGTTTAATTCAGTTGGATAGTACGCTAGAGAGAGTGCAGGAATGAGAAGTATTGTGATTTCGGATGTTATTGTTGGCTATAGTGCAAATCTTCTTCTTAGGGATCAGCAGCTGAATTGCAGCATCTATTAATGTGGGGTATGGTAGCTAAATGTACTAGTTTTTCCAGCATAGTGATGAGGCAATCAGAATTATTTGAAAAGAACTCTTTTTCTTTTCTTCCATGGAGATGCTGATGATAAGGTTTTGTGGCATGGAGATGCTATTGATAGCTTTGTGGGGAACGCCAATCCATGCCAGAAGATTATTGGATAACTAATGCATGTCATATGAAATATGAATGAACTCAAATTGGAAATAATAGAAGTTTATTACTCCCTCAGTCCTTAATTAGATGTCCATATTTGAGTTGGCGTATCATAAGATTAGAGTTAAACATATACCTGCTCCAAAAGAGAGAGAGTTAAAACATAGTATTATCTGTTATCTGTTAGCTGGAATGCAGCAAGAAATGCTGAGAACAGAGTTTTCTATTTTATAAGGAAACTAGAAGTTGTGGTGTGCGGAGTAATGTCACTTCTCCCTTTGCACTTAATGTGGACAGGTTTTTCTCTTTTCTATTGTTTGTATATCCACGTAACATGCTACTTGTTGTACTTTAGTAGTGTACAAGCTCGTGGTTTATAAAGATTATCACTCTGCGCCAATATTGAAAAAGTCTCATACTGTGCTTCTTATACTCTTAGTAGTATTATGGTTCTTGGTTTATAAAGATTATCATTATGTGCTAACATTGAAAAGTCTCATACTTTTTCGGGGATGTATACCTTTTTTTTTTTTTTTTGGTAACTAACTATTTTCATTAATCACCAATTGGGAAACTTTACAAAGTACAGCAAGCTAAACTCTGCTTTTGGGATGTATACTTTTAGCTCATAATCTAAGTGTGTATCTTTGATCCTAGCTTTTGTAACAAAAAAATTGAAATACCTATACTATTTAAGATTGGTGGATCCAATATACCTGACTTCTGGGACTCTTGATGTATTGTATTAGAAGATTATTGCTTGGTGAAATGCAGGGCACATCATACGAGAACATGACCATAATTGTCCAGAACTATGTTGATAGTTTGATAGCCAAATACCCCTATTGGAATAGAACCATGGGTGCAGATCACTTCTTTGTTACCTGTCATGATGTTGGTGTCAGGGCAACTGAAGGACATCCCTTACTTGTAAAGAATGCAATTCGAGTTGTGTGCTCCCCTAGCTATGATGTTGGATATATTCCACACAAAGATGTTGCTCTTCCGCAAGTCCTGCAGCCATTTGCCCTTCCAGCTGGAGGAAATGACATCGAGAACAGGTAGTCGTGTTTGGATAAAAATGTGCTAAAGACCTGACCATTCACTTTATATAAAAATTTCATTCTGTATTTCTTAATCTTGAGTTGTTTCTTTGTTTTGTTGACACATCAACGTGGTAATTTCAATGTGAATAGTGGAAGCCTACGTTTTCACTTAGCCAAGGATGGAGGAAACAAATTCGCTGCACCAGTGTAGTGACAGTTTATATGGTAGAGGCTACAGTTCTTTTATGGAGTAGCTTTTTGCATACTCTTCCTCTCAAGCTGGTCCCTAGTGTTACTGCCATCCATGCTTAATATTTTTTCCCCATAACATTTGAATTACGCTATTAACAATGGAAAAATTAAAAGATGAAAGAATGACTATACATAGCCATTTTCTCCAAGCTGAATACCCATTCTTTTCCTTTTACTTGTCCCAGTGCAATGTTTAAAAAGGAAAGTTTTTGTCTTTACCTTTGAATTATTTTTAGTATCTTGTTGTTATAGTCCACATAGTTTAGCCTATAATTCCACATTTTCAGTACTTTCCATAGTATAATGGACGTTTCAGTCCTTTCCGAGGAGATGGTATTCAAAAATTCTTGATTTCTTTTTTTTTTTTGGGGGGGGTGGGGGGGTGGGGGGCGATATTTGCTTTTACTAACTTTTGCTTCCTTGAAGAACCACATGCTCTTTACCTTTCCTCAAAGTTTTAATTCAAGCAATTCTGTTTCGAATAATTGTTGCAGTAATTGTCAACTGCATCTTGTGTACATTATCTTGTAATTATGCTTCACATGGTTGCATACTTGCATCTATCATATCTTTGGCTTCGCTTTGTATATGCCTTCTTCTTTATTACTATCTTTTATGTCAACTTTCCTTTTTGTGTGTGCCTATCTTTGAGAACTTTTGTGGCCATTTGTCTTAGATTGATCATGTAGTTCTATCTTGTTCTTAGGGTCCCAATACAACCTTAGCCTTTTAACCAGATAAGTCCCTCAGTAATCAGTTCTATGGGAAAAAATCTGGTGCCCTTATATGTTATCAAGCTTTTACTGATAAATCTTCAGACGTGTGATGTTGTACAAATCCACGGACCTCCCAATAAGAGGTAGGTGCTTCATCTGTGCTTACTTTCCATGCAAGTACTGATAGATACATTGAAGGACAAATGTCAGTCCAATGTGCTTTGAGAGGATTTTTCAAAGTGTTCTAACAGAAAAGCGGTCAGTCTATATGTGGTTGTCTTATCCTCCTATTGCATATTGGTCTTCTGCTCTCAACAACTCATTCCCTAAATTTAATACAGTTTGGAGCATCATATTTGAAAAAACGCACTCCAACCAATCTTATTCCTTGAGGTAGAGGCTTTAGAAGGAACATATTCATCCCCCCCCCCAAACACACACACACCCACAACCACCATAGGTCTTTCCCGTGAACTATTTTCTGTATTGATGGATTTGGTATTTGCATTCATTAACTTTTGTCTTGCTTGTCACTTATGAATTGTCATCTTTCACTATATATTTGTGTAGCTTGTCCAAAGTTATACAATTAAGGATTGCATGCCACTAACAGTAATCCTACTTTACAGGACAACTTTGGGTTTCTGGGCAGGTCATAGGAACTCTAAAATCAGGGTTATCCTGGCACGTCAATGGGAAAATGACACAGAACTTGATATTTCTAACAACAGGATAAACAGGGCTACAGGACCTCTTGTTTATCAAAAGAGATTTTACAGGACAAAGTTCTGCATATGTCCTGGTGGTTCACAGGTTAATAGTGCTCGTATAGCAGACTCAATACATTATGGATGTGTTCCTGGTAAGGACTTGCCACAACACCAAGTTGAGCTATGGTGGAATTTCTTCTTAGAATGACTACCTTTTTGTAGCTTCTTGGTTCATGTGGTAATTAGACCTGAAATCATGATTAGCCTTAAAATAGGATAAGAAACGCATATAGGATATTGAGTGAAACCAAGTCTTTGATCATCATTTACAAATTCTGTTTTGCATGGAACAACTGAGTCTTGCTTGGTTCTGAATTGGTCAGTAACTGCTTACACATCCTGCGGTTGCTATTGCTTTTTATTTAAGTTATAAGTAGGAGGAAGGTCAACTGTTTGATGAGCTACCTTTTTCTCTATGATTATATTTTCGGTTGTCTACAGGTGCCATGCTACATAGAAACAGAATATAGTAAAATGAATTGTTTTTTTTTGCACTCAAAATTGTTTTACTTTCAGTCCACTTCATTATTTAAGTTAGTTTATTGACAAATTATCTGCCCCCTCCTCCTCAAAAAGTTATCTGCCCCCTCTACCCGTTTTCTGTCATTCCTAAGCTGTATTCCCTTTCTCCAAAGTTTATGGACAAATTATCTGCCCCCCTCTACCCCTTTTCTGTCATTCCTTATCTGTTTTCCCTTTCTCCAACTTGTTGTTCACTACTTTATGTATCACTATGACTTGGAAGGAACTTATGTAAATTGAGCAAAACTGTCATGTCGAAACAAGTGAAATTACAAAGGAAAAAAATGAATGAAATGAGCTCAATGTTAAGAGGTGATGTTTTACTTCTTTTTACTACGAAAATGAAATATTGCAAGTGCAATTTTGTTACCGAGATCACCAAAACAGTTCAGTCACGTCTTAGTCAAGTCTTCTTTCTCTTAAGAAAAGACAAAAGATAAGGGATCCCTTATAGGTGGTGTCCCAGAGGTGATGGGTGAGGGAAGGTTGTGCGGAAGTAATTTGGCCACCAAGTTAGTTTAATTGGTAGATTTATTCTGATTGTTTTACTTTCACTAAATTGCTGCCTAAATCTCCACACCTTTGGGTCATACTGCAGTGATACTCTCTGATTACTATGACTTGCCATTCAATGACATTCTCGATTGGAATAAATTTGCGGTCATACTGAGGGAGAAGGATGTATATGAACTAAAGCAAATACTCAAGAACATCACACAAGAAGAATTTGTGACTTTGCACAACAATTTAGTAAAGGTGAGTAGCATCATTAAAACTTGGTCTGGAATAGCCCAAGTGTATTTATGCAACAACAACAACAACAACCCAGTATAATCCCATTAGTGGGGTCTGGGGAGGGTAGTTGGTACGCTGGCCTTACCCCTACCCCTACCCTAGGGTAGAGAGGCTGTTTTCGATAGACCCTCGGCTCCCTCCCTCCAAGAACTCCCCACCTTGCTCTTGGGGTGACTCGAACTCATAACCTCTTGGTTGGAAGTGGAGGGTGCTCACCACTAGAGCAACCCACTCTTGATTGGAAGTGTATTTATGCCTGAAATGGAAAAGCTTTCTCATGTCATTGCTTGAATAATGTATTAGTGAATGTGAAAAAATGCAAATTATAGTAACTTTCTAACGATTAATCTTCTCCTTATCAGGTCCAGAAGCATTTCCAGTGGAATTCACCTCCTATAAGACATGATGCCTTTCATATGGTCATGTATGAACTCTGGCTGCGTCATCATGTTATCAAGTACTAAACCGGAAATAGGCATACGATAAAATCAGGTTTAGAAAGAGCTTAATGTTGTAAATAACTTGCTTACACAGTTTGTGATCGTTCTTTCTTCGTGTTTCTGGGCGTGGGAGACGGGTCCTAATCGATGCAAAGCCTCCGAGATTGAGATGATGAGAGATTTTTTCTTGTGTATTGTATGTGATCTTTTGTACCTATCAAGGAACATTTTTTAGCACTTGTTACCCCTAAAGAGGGCGAAGATTGATTCTTGTTTGTCAACTGCAAAGGAAAACATAGGTGTCATTTCATGTAATTTATTCATTTATTCTTCCATTTCTATTGAGGAACTACTATCACCTGCTGTAGAATGAATGCTCTTCTTGGAACTAATTTTATCTTATCCCCCCCCCCCCCCCCCCCCAGTTATTGAGTTCCGCCATATTAGATTTCTCTAAATTAAATGCAGTTGGATTTAATATGAAATGATTATATTTTCTGTTTTATTTGTTTTTCTTTTTTATGTGGTCCATTCATTTTACTTAGCTAGCGTTTGGCCATAGATTCCCAATTTTTTTTTGAAAAATCTGATTTTGGTGAAGTTTGGTTTGAAGATGAAAATGTATTTTGGATATCAGTTTTCAAAACATATTTCACTTTTTTTTGAAAAAACATGAAACATGACTTATACCCACAAGTTCTAAAAACTATCACAAATACCCAATAGTACATTCATCAATAACATTCATAATCATTGTCACAAACCATAGTTCTATACATAAATAAATTTGGTATAATTATCATTTTTATAATGAACTACATAATACACTATCAGATGACCGAGAAGACAAAGCAGCATTGTTACAAAATAATAAATGGTGGACTCTATTATAAAATACAAAAGTTTGGAGTAATTTTTTAAAAATGTAATTGTAATATTTTGGTCCAAAGCTGGTTTTGGGATTTGGGAATTTGCCAAAATATGGATAAAATTTATGAACAAACATGTATTTGCCAAAATAAATTGGCAAAATCTATGACCAAATGGGTCCTTATTTGTTCATAAATTTTATTTTCAGTTATAATACAAAGAAGGAAGTGAAAATGAAATGGGCTTTACGAAACGGGCCGTCCAGCTTTCATTTGAGGGACTAGTCCAGTCTTGGTCCAAACCTTGGGTCGTTCTGGACCTTGACCAGTGATCGTCAAGATCTTAATTTTGAATTTCCTTTTGCACATAACATAAGATGAATACAATGTAGCATAAATGGGAAAAGTAAAATAAAATGACCACATAAGAATTTTGATATTTTAATTGAAACAGATATTATGATGTATAGCATAATTTGGATTCGAAGCTGTTTCTTTTTTCTTTGAAACATTATAAACCAGAGACCAGAAACATAATTAAGAAAAAATGTCATGAAACATTTCGTATTCACGAAGGGTTTCGGAAAGGACCGTACTCTTAGGTTGTATGATAGGTTGTATGGTGTAGGCAGCCTATTTTGATGCTATGATTTTACGGCTCGAAATCATGACCCGTAAATTACACGGAATTAACTTTGTTCATCCAATCCGTAACCTAACACACTATCTAATACATTAAAAAAAACATTTTATGATTACCAACCATACATGTTTAGCTTGTTTATAAAATCAAATAAGTTAATGAGAGAGATAACTTCAACAAGCTGCTCTTGTGTATTTGTGGATCAAGTAATTCAATTCACACACATGGGTGTGCACATTCTTCTCTCATTTTCAAAAGAAATAGAACAGAAACCATTAATGTAGAGGTACATTCAAATATTATTGACATCACACAAATCTAGAAAACTTCTTCCATGTTTCCCGTTGGCTTGGAACTATGTAAATTATGGCCGCGTCCCTTAACTACTATTCCAATTTCTTTTGGTTGAATAAATAAGAGAGATATCTGGAACCATATTCAAGTCAAAAGGAATGAGACATTGATCGAAAATATGACCAATTTGTCATAGGGAAAAAAAGTTATTATTCATTGACTAAAAAATAAAAAATCACGCATAAACCAACAAACTATAGTAAAATGATAATCTATCAAGAATCCCATTAGAGTAAGCAATCAACTTTCCATATTGGGAAGAGGAGGTGGTAAAGAGAACTACTTCCTCCATCTCAAATTATCTATCGTGCTTTCTAAAAATAGTTATCTCAAATTATTTATCATTTTAGAAGTTCAAGACAAAATAAATTACATCTTTCATTTTACACTTATTAATAATTGTTCTTGAACATAGAAATAACACATAAATAGAATAAATATTCAATAAAGAGATATTATATCTTAAGACATAAATAAAGGTGAAATAGTTCAACCTTTCTCCTAATTAATATTTTTTAAGGGGCGTGTAAAATAGAAATACTACAGATAATTTGAGACATAGGAGGTAATATTTTTATTTCCTTTAGGATTGGAATATTGATTATTCCATTCCTATTGTTCAACATCTTTGGAAAGATAAATAAGATATATTCAGTTCATTTATTTTCTTTGAGATTTGAAAAGGTCAAAAAAACTAATGTAGAGAGTTAATCATCTACATTATCTTTATATTTCTTTGATCAATTTTTGCACCAAATGATTTATAACAGTAATCTTTATTACAATCAAGTTTCATCTATTTAATCATAAAGTCATCTTTTGTTGTTGTGTATTCACTTTTACTTTTCATTCCTATACTTTCCCAAAAAATATATTTGGCCACACTAATAAAAGCGCAAATGTCCCAAATGGGAGTATTGTGATAACTTCGCATGGCTTTTGAGGGCATAATGGATAATTGGGCATTTTCGTTTTTCATATCTACCCTTTAGCAGATTTTTATTTCAATTCAATTTTTTCAAACAACTCTCTCTCATTATTTTAATTGTATTACCTTCCCAAGGCCTCTTTCACATATACACATGCATGGCTACATCCTTTTCCATAAAGCACTCAATGCACATGTATACATACTATACCAAATGAAATATATTGAAATATATACATAGTATACCAGAGGAAATACATATATATTTAAACTACTATAGTCATCTTGCATTTGCCACTTTCTAACTCTAAACTCTTAAATATATAGTGTTGCACCTAAGAAGCTTTTCCAACCCCCATTTCTTTCTATCTTTATTTTCTTCTTCTTCATCTTTTATCTTTCTTTTAGTGTTAAGGTTTAGATTAAGGATGGGGGACGGAAAGGAAAATAATATTTCGAAAGTCTATATTATATTTCGTGGTAAGGGGCCTAGATTATACAACTCTTGGCGTCAGTGTGCTCCTATGGTTACTGGTGTCAAAAGTAGCATCTTACAAGCTTTCAAATCGTATGATGAAGCCATAATAGCGCTCAATGAATTCAAAAAAAGTTGTCAAGTTGAGAATATATCGACATCAAAGGTGTATTGGTATTTCATGGTAAGAGACCCGGATTATACAACTCTTGGTATGAGAATGATCCTATGGTTATAGGTTTCAAAGGAAGCATCTTCCAATCCTTCCAATCTTACGATGAAGCCATAGCAGCATTCAATGAATTCCAAGAAGAAAATGTTGACAGTGAAGAACCATCTTCAAGTTCGTTTGTAGATGAAAGTGGTGTAGGGGTTGAAGGTGACAATGGAACAAATGTTAATTCATCTGTGTTGTTACCTAAAATGTTTGTACGGATGAAGATATCAGAAAATTGTTCAGTTTGATTATTAATAAAACTATTTATCCCCTTATGAACTGAATGTTTTGTCTATATTGTTGGATGTTAATTGAAAAGTTTAGTTCTAAGTGTCCAAGTGTTATCATCTACTAACTAGATGTTAAGTAGTTATAAGCGTTAAATTTATTTTGCACCTGTTTTAAATCTTACTACATTGATCCCTCATATTTATCAAATCTTGGACATTGTCTGAAATGTTAGATGAACTTTTCACATTTGTTTGATTCTGGACAAATGTAGTAATGTCAGATTTTGGACAATGTTTGATTGATCTCTCAAAAATTCCTTCTTTTAACAAGAACTTGGAAAGTTTGCTTCGTAAGTACTTATTCTCTTCTCAACTATCTTCAATTATTTTTATATATTTCTAAGAAAGACAATACATTTTCCTATTATCCAAGGTTGGTTCAATATGATTTCTTAATTTGACAAAAAATTGACCACCTTTAGAGGACTTAATTAATTAGTACATTTGATACTCGTAATTCTTTCATTGCATTAGGCATCAAACGAACAATTGCACTTTTGAAGACAATTGGGCTGTTTTGTTAATATGCATCAAACGATCCTTTAAGTAAAAAAATAAAGATTCAAAAATATAATAATATAGTTTCATTAATATGAGATTTCATAACATCACCAAAACATAATAAGATCAATAAAAACATCACCATAAGGGGTAGACAACTTCATAGACTATTAGAAAAATATCACCATAAGCAAAAGATAATTTGAGAGAAAACTTCATAATGTATGGACTTCTCAATATTCTGGGTCACACAGAGAGAGAGAGAGAGAGAGTTGGTGGTCTTGGAGGCGGATTCAATGTCACTAGTGATAATAATAATAGAATTGCTCTTGCCTCCGTTCTGGATGGATGGTGTGGGCATATCATCAAGCATAGTATAAATTGAAGTTCGCGGATGCTCCTCCAACATGACACTTTTTAGGTAATCAATGCTTGAGTCACAAACCAGCCTCTCAAGCAATTCATTAACCTCACGCTTCGGCATAGTAAAGTCATGCTTAAGATCTTGGTACAAAATATTATGACTAACGGGTGAACTATAGAGTGGCTGTTCAACAACTTTGTTGATCGACATCCTATCCATCGTTATGCTTAGATGTGATAGTAGTTTCAGTTTGTTTGTTTTATGTAGGGTTAGCATACAAGAAATATATATGGAGAGTTATAATAGATATTCCTCTTCCTAGTAGGACTAAAAGTCTCTTTGTACAGACCTTATGCAACCATTACACTTCTCAGTATCCACTTCTACTCCTCCATGCGGAAATTACACTTCTCAGCAGCCATTTCCACTCCTCCATACATCTATTATTGTCATGACCCAAAATTTAACTAGCCGTGATAGCACCTAACCCAACCCGCTAGGTAAGCCAGATAATAATAAACCAATTCAAATGAGATTCATTAAGAGAAGAAACAGTGATACAACTGAACTATTATACAAGAATTTTCAAGGACCGGTAGTACAAATAGTGAGCTTCTAAGATTTAGAATTTACAAAGCTGATATGAAATAAACTACGTCATCGGCTTGAAATATACACGAACAAATTCAAAATTCTAAAGCTACCAAGATCATGAGGCAGCTATGACCGAAACGCAGGTACATCTTCAAATCCAGCTTCCACCGTACTCAGCAAAATCAGTATCCAATATCTGCACGCAAGGTGAAGAAGTGTAGTATGAGTACAACTGACCACATGTACTCAATAAGTAACAAACCTAACCTTACGTTGAAATTAGTGACGAGATGGAACAAAGGTCGGAGTCCAAAATCAATAGCCGACAACAGTTCATAACAACATAATAAAGATGATAAAAGAAGTAACTCAGAGATATAATGCTCAACTGGTTCACAGTTTCGGAAAATTACTTTTCAAGTATATCAGTGAAAATCCAAATCTTTTACCGAAATCACCAAAGTATGAGTAAGTTTGTAAAGCTGTAATTTTTTCCAAAACTTTTCAACAGATAAATATTTCATTTTCAAATGGCATGAGGAAAATGCATCTCTATGCCTATATGTCAATGTGTATGTGAAGTCATGAATGATGCAATACCGTATAGTATGAGAAAAATGCATATCTATGCATGCATCTAAAGTATGCATGTCAAATGCAATGCATCTCAGTGGTGAACTCATGTACTCCCACTCTCAGAGTACTTGATCTCACTATCTTGCACTCCTACTCATCAGGCTCAATACTCAGCACACTCAGTCACTCAGCACTGTACATGGCAGATCCAGCCTAAGGCAGATCCAACCCAAACATAAATAAATCCTCACACTCAGACACTCAGTACTGTACATGGCAGATCCAGCCCAAATATCAATAGCAACTGCGCTCACTGTGGGTGTACAGAGTCCGGAGGGGCAGATCTAGACCAATCACTATAATAAGCCAATCATGACATGAATCAATAATACCTGCTGTGGCGTGCAGCCCGATCCCATCATGAATCAATAATACCTGCTGCGGTGTGCAACCCGATCCCATCTTGAATCAATAATATGCATTGCGGCGTGCATCTCGATCCTATAAACATCCTCACAAACAGGCCCTCGGCCTCACTCAGTCATCAATATCCATAGTCTCTCAGGCTCACAATGCCATAAAAATCAGCCCAAAAATGATGATGTGATGTATTAATAAATGGTAACAGAGCACTGATATATGATATGCAAATGAATGCGTATGACTGAGTATATAATTGCAATGTAAGCAAATAACTCAACAATTGAAATGACCTCAGTGGGTCCCAACAAGTAAAATATAGCCTAGACATGGTTTTCAACATGGATCACAACTCAATTACTCTAGCACATAGAGATTTCATAGATACAAATAAGATTAGGTAACTACACAGTACCACAGAAATAACCAAGTCACAATTCACACGGTACACACCCATACGCCCATCACCTAGCATGTGCGTCACCTTAACACCAAACACATATCACACATATTCAGGGGTTCATACCCTCAACATAAAGTTTAGAAGTGTTACTTACCTCGAACAAGCCAAATCCAACACCGAGCAAGCTAAATAATGCACCAAAAATGCCATTCCACGTGTACCAACCTCCGAACGACTCAAAACTAGCCAAAAGTAACTCAAACACATCAAATAGTGCCTAAGGAAACAATTTCAAGTGATAAAGGTCGAATCTTTAATCAAAATCCCAAAGTCAACAAAAAGGTCAAACCCGAGCTGGCACCTCGGAACCTAACAAAACTTAAAAAATCAGACAACCCATTTAGTTACGAGTCTAACCATACTAGTTTCACTCAAATGCGACTCCAAATCGATGTTCAAAACTCAAAAATCCACTCTATAAAATGTTAGACAAAATCTCCAATTTTCTCTTTAAAATTCACAATCCAATTACCAAAAATGAATATAGATTCATGAAATATAGCTACGCCTTCCGATGGGTTGTTTTGAGTGTGGCGACACTTGCCATATGGTGAGGGATTGCCCCAGACTTAGGAGGGGTTCACCTCCGTAGACTTCTCATCCACCACGTGTTCCACCGGGTCCTCAGGCTATGATTCCAGCACCAACTACTACCCCACCTGCTCAGCCAGCTAGAGATGGAGGTCAGGGAGGTCGAGGTCGCCCTAGAGGGGGAGGCCAGGCAAGATATTATGCTATTCCTGCTCGTACAGAGGTAGTTGCTTCTGACTCTATCATTACAGGTATTGTTCCGTCCTGTCATAGAGATGCGTCAGTTTTATTTGATCCAGGCTCCACTTATTCCTATGTGTCCTCTTATTTTGCCCCGTATTTGGGCGTATCTCGAAATTCTTTGAGTTTCCCTGTTTATGTGTCTACTCATGTGGGAGATTCTCTTGTTGTGGACCGTGTGTATCGGTCGTGTTTGGTTGCTCTTAGTGGTTTTGAGACCAGAGCCGATTTATTATTACTCAGCATGGTAGACTTTGATGTTATCTTTGGCATGGACTGGTTGTCGCCCCATTATACTATTCTTGATTGTCATGCTAATACTGTGATGCTGGCTATGCCAGGTCTACCACGATTAGAGTGGAGAGGTACCTTAGAGTATACTCCCAGCCGAGTTATTTTATTTCTTAAAACTCAATGAATGGTTGAGAAGGAGTGTGCCGCGTATCTAGCTTATGTGAGAGATGTCAGTATTGATACCCCTACAGTTGAGTCAGTCCCAGTAGTGAGGGACTTTTCAGATGTGTTTCCAGCCGATTTTCCGTGCATGCTACCTGATAGAGATATTGATTTTGGCATTGATTTGTTGCCGGGCACTCAGCCCATCTCTATTCCTCCATATCATATGGCTCCTCCTGAGTTGAAGGAGAAGTTACAGGAGTTTCTTGATAAGGGCTTCATTCGGCCCGGTGTGTCACCTTGGGGTGCTCCTGTCTTGTTTGTGAAGAAGAAGGATGGTTCTATGTGTACGTGCATTGATTATCTCTAGCTGGACAAAGTTACAGTGAAGAACATGTATCCTTTGCCTCGTATTGATGACCTATTTGATCAGTTACAAGGTGCCAGAGTGTTTTCCAAGATTGACTTACGTTCAGGCTATCATCAGTTGAAGATTCGGGAGCCAGATATCCCGAAGACTGCCTTCAGGACTCGGTATGGTCACTACGAGTTCCTTGTGATGTCTTTTGGGCTGACCAATGCCCCAGCAACTTTTATGCACTTGATGCACAGTGTGTTCCGGCCTTAACTTGACTCATTCGTCATTATTTTTATTGACGACATTCTGGTATACTCCCGGACTCGGGAGGATCATGAGAAGCACCTGAGGACTGTGCTTCAGACCTTAAGAGAAAAGAAGTTAAATGCAAAATTTTCAAAGTGTGAGTTTTGGCTAGACTCAGTGGCATTCTTGGGTCATGTAGTATCGAGTGATGGGATCCAGGTGGATCCGAAGAAGATTGAAGCAGTGCAGAGTTGGCCCAGATCTCCTTAGCTACGGAGATCCGGAGTTTTCTTGGTTTGATGGGGTATCACCGTCGATTTGTAGAGAGTTTCTCATCTATTGCAGCACGTATGACCAGGCTGACCCAGAAGGGTGCTCCGTTCAGGTGGACAGAGGAATGTGAGAAGAGCTTTCAAAAGCTCAAGACAGCTTTGACTACAGCCCCAATATTAGTATTGCCTACAGGTTCAGGGTCTTATACTGTATATTATGATGCATCGCGGATTGGTCTCGGTACGGTGTTGATACAGGGTGGTAGGGTGATTGCCTACGTGTCCAGACAACTGAAGGTGCATGAAAAGAACTATCATGTCCGCGATCTTGAGTTAGCAGCTATTGTTCATGCCTTGAAGATTTGGCGACACTATTTGTACGGTGTCCCTTGTGAGATCTACACCGATCATCGGAGTTTGCAGCATCTGTTCAAATAGAAGGATCTTAACTTGCATCAATGGAGGTGGTTGGAGTTGCTTAAGGATTATGATATCACCATTTTGTACCATCCCTGGAAGGCCAATGTGGTGGCCGATGCTTTGAGTTGCCGGGCGAAAAATTTGGGGAGCTTTGCATATCTACCAGCAGCAGAGAGGCCATTGATGTTGGATGTTTAGGCCTTAGCCAGCCAGTTTGTTAGATTGGATATTTCTGAGCCGAGTCGAGTATTGGCTTGTGTGGTCTCTCGGTCTTCTCTTTATGATCGTATCATGGAGTGTCAATATGATGACCCCCATCTTCTTGTCCTTAAGGACACGGTTCAGCACGGTGATACTAAGGAGGTCACTATTGGAAATGATGGTGCATTGAGGATGCAGGGCAGGCTATGTGTGCCCAATATCGATGGATTGCGTGAGTTGATTCTCCAGGAGGCTCACAGTTCGCAATACTCCATTCATCCGAGTGCCATAAAGATGTATCAGGACTTGAGACAACATTACTGGTGGAGAAGAATGGAGAAGGACATAGTGGAATATGTAGCTCGGTATCTAAATTGCCAGCAGGTGAAGTATGAGCATCGGCGGCCAGGTGGCTTGCTTCAAAAGTTAGAGATTCCGGAGTGGAAGTGGGAGCGGATCACTATGGATTTCGTTGTTGGGCTTCCACGGACTCAACGAAAGTTTGATGCAGTTTGGGTATTTTTGGATAGGCTGACCAAGTGAGCTCATTTCATTCCTATGATGACCACATATTCTTCCTAGAAGTTGGCTCGAATTTACATCCGCGAGATCGCCAGGCTTCATGGCGTACCGGTATCTATCATCCCTGACCGGGGTACACAGTTTACATCACAGTTTTGGAGGGCCATACAACATGAGTTGGATACTCAAGTGGAGCTGAGCACAACATTTCACCCTACAGACGGACGGACAGTCCGAGCGCACTATTCAGATATTTGAGGATATGCTCCGTACATGTGTGATGGAGTTTGGAGTGTCATGGGATCAGTTCTTGCCACTTGCGGAGTTTGCTTACAACAATAGTTATCGGTCGAGCATCCAAATGGCACCATATGAGGCTCTGTATGGTAGGCGGTGTCTGTCCCCAGTAGGTTGGTTCGAGCTGGGCGAGGCTAGATTATTGGGTACAGACTTGGTTCAGGATGCCCTGGATAAGGTGAAGGTGATTCAGGATCGACTTGGCACAGCCCAATCCAAACAGAAGAGTTATGCGGACCGGAAGGTTCGCGATGTTGCATTCATGGTTGGAGAGCGGGTCTTGTTATGGGTTTCACCTATAAAGGGCGTTATGAGGTTCGGGAAGAAGGGCAAGCTGAGCCCAAGGTTCATTGGTCCCTTTGAGGTGTTGCAGTGAGTTGGGGAGGTTGCTTATGAGGTTGCCTTACCTCCCAGTCTAGCATGAGTTCATCCGGTATTCCATGTTTCTATGCTCCGGAAGTATCACAGTGACCCGGCTTATATATTGGATTTCAGCTCAGTCCAGTTGGACAAGGATTTATCTTATGTTGAGGAGCCAGTGGCTATTTTGGACAGGCATGTCAGAAAGCTAAGGTCAAAGAACATTGCTTCCGTAAAGGTTCAGTGGAGGGGTTTTCACCACTTCAAGTTTGTCTCTATACTCTTTCGAGGACGAACAATTATTTTAAGAAGGGGAGGATGTAATGACCCGACTGATCGTTTTGAGAGTAATAGCCCCGATCCCCTGTTTACTATTTCCTCCATACCATTTTCTGATCATGTGGCTTACTGGGAGGTTGTTTTTGTGGTTTCAGAGTGATTTTGGGACACTTAGTCCCTAAACAGAAGCTTAATTCTTAGGATTTTTTTACTGTAGTTGGAACTATGTGAAGACGACTCCAGATTGGAGTTTTGTCGGTTCTGTTAGCTCCGTTGGGTGATTTTGGACTTAGGAGCGTATCTGGACTGTAAATTGGAGGTCTATATCTGATTTAGACTTGAATTGGCGAAAGTCGAATTTTTGAAGATTTTGACCGGTAGTAGACTTTTTGATATCGGGGTCGGATTCCAATTCCGAAAGTTGGAGTAGGTCCCTAATGTCAATTATGACTTGTGTGCAAAATTTGAGGTCAATCGGATGTGATTTGATAGGTTTCGGCATCGGTTGTAGAAATTTAAAGTTTCAAGTTCATTAAGTTTGAATTGGAGGATGATTCATATTTTTAGCATTGTTTGATATGATTTGAGGGTTTGACTAAGTTCGTATGGTGTTATAGGACTAGCTGGTATGTTTGGTTGAGGTCCCGGGGGCCTCGGGTGTGTTTTGGATGCTTCACGGTTTGAATTTGGACTTAGGCAGAAGTTTTTAGTTTCTGGTATTTTTGCACCTGCGGTGGGGAGACCGCATGTGCGGGATCGTACGTGCGCAAGGTCTATCACAGAAGCGGAGTGGGATAGGTGCTCAGGGGTCATAGGTGAGAGGCAATCTTCAGCATCTGCGATGCCCGCAGATGCGCCAAAGGAGCGCAAGTGCGAAGTGAGACCACAGAAGCGGACCTGTTCCCGTAGGCGTGCACACGCAGGTGCGGCCCCTTCATCACAGATTTAGACCCATCCGCTTTAAGTCATTTCCGCACCTGCGAGGGAAATTCCACAGGTGCGGTGTCGCAGGTGCAACAGTAGGTCCGCAGATGCGGAATAATTGGGAAGAAAATAGGATTTCGAGGGTTTGATTCCCATTTTGATTTTGGGACTTTGAGAGCTAGGTGTGAGGCGATTTTTTGAGGTTTCTTCAAGAAGATTGTTGGGTTAAGTGATTCTAATTTGGATTGGACTATATTTCATGAATCTATTTCTATTTTGATCATCTAATTAGGGATTTGAGTTGGAAATTTTGGGAAAAATGGTAGAAACTTCATAGACAAAAATTTTGAGTTTTGGAAGGTGATTTGAGGTTGGATCCAAGTAATTCTAGTATGGTTAGACTCGTGAGTGAATGAGTGTTCATATTTTGTGACTTTTACCCGATTCCGAGACGTGGGCCCGGGGAGGCGTTTTGGGATGATTTTTTAATTTCTTGCTTTAGCTTTGATTTTATTAATTAGATTAGCTTCTTATAGTTGTATTTATGGTATGTAATTGATTTTGGCTAGATTTGGTCCATTCGGAGTCGGATATTCTTGGAAAAGACATTGTTACCGATTGATTGAGCTTGGTTCGAGGTAAGTGGCTTGCCTAACCTTGTGTGGGGGAAATTCCCCTTAGGATTTGATACTGATATGATATGTGAGCGCCGTGTACACGAGGTGACGAGTGCGTACACGGGCTATTTGTTGCAAAATCTAATTTTTACTGAGTAATTTCATGTTTTCACCTTAATTGAGTATACTAGCATGTGTAGTTACCCCGTTAGCCTAGATTAACATGTCAACGTGTCTTAATTGCTTAACTGAACTCTTTGCAGCATGCTTAGTGAATTCCTGCTTCTTTTCTTGACTTGTAGTTAGTCTAAACTGTAGATTTTCTTCTTATACCTATCATATGTAATTGTCTGCATTGTGTATTTACTTTCGGGACTACGGGACGGTATCCCGGGAGATCCCTCTGCATATTTACTTTTGAGACTACGAGGCAGTACCTCGGGAGTTCTCCCTGCACATTTACTTTTGAGACTACGAGGCAGTGCCTCGGGAGTTCTCCCTACATATTTACTTTTGGGACTATGAGACGGTATCTCAATAGGTCCCCTGTTGTTTATTTTCTGCGTGTTGTACTGTTATTTCATTGTGTTTTCTTTGTTGAACTCCAGTCTCTTATTATACTGTTATATTCTCCTGCTTTATTTATTATATACCAGTGGGCCTGACCTGACCTCGTCACTACTCGACCGAGGTTAGGCTTGGCACTTACTGGGTACGAATTGTGGTGTACTCATGCTACTCTTCTGCACATGTTTTGTGTGCATATTCAGGTGCTCGTTATCAGCCGCATTACCCGTGAGTCGAGACAACTTTGGAGACTTTAAGGTATATCTGTCGCGTCCGCAGACCTCGAAGTCCCCCTCTATTCTCCCCTGTGTCAAAACACTTCATGTATTTATTTTTATTAGACTCGGGTGTATAGAGATACTATTTCCTTTCTGTAGCTTGTGACTCATGATGTTTCGGGTTTTGGGAAAGCTGTGTACATCTAGAGTTTTGGTTATTGTACATGCCGAGCGATATTGTTATTGGTTATTCAGTATCTATTGCAGTTATTTGATAAGTTTTGCTTAAATTATTGGTATTTCCGCAATTTGTTAGGCTTACCTAGTCGTACAGACTAGGTGCCGTCACGACATGTTTCGGAGGGGTGTTTGGGTCATGACACCATTCAATTATAATGAACCTGAAAAACAAAACCGACGATTACACAAGTTATAATACATCATACAGAGCTACTCATGCCCTAAAAATACCGAGCAAAGTGTAAATGCTCAAAATGACCGGTCGGGTCGTTACATTCTCCCCCACTTAAACATACGTTCGTCCTCGAACATGCCCAGAGTCATTCAAAAGCCATCAAACCGCCATGTAACCTTACCATGCATATATCCGAGGGCGATCCCATGTCACCCTATTCTATATAGGCCTGACAACACAACATAACTGAAAATCATTATTCAACCTTAGACCGTAAAGCTTGGAATCCAATTTCCACATTCGGAATTCCTTACAATACCCGAATCTTGCACCTACGCACTGTAGAAGTTTGAACAAGCTGTATCAAGCCATAACTATAACTCAAGATATAATCACATGACATACCAAATGACTCGCATACTCGTAGACAAATTTCCGATTACAGTAACTGCTCGAAACAAACTCAGTACCGGTAATAAACCTCATATCAAACAATACCCCATTCGAAACCTTCATACACTGCAGATGATGAAAGAAACATGCAGAAAATCATAACCACTCACCAGATCAACAAGTCATGGAACTCTCTCTCGTCCGACAAGAACCAAAGCCAAGTCCTAAGCCGACTTCCGATATTATTCTTCCAATCATACCGCAATCAAATCTGATAACACCCATTCTAGGTCCGACGACCCCATCTTATCAAATACAGCCGCCCTACTGACATGCCACACCAATTCAACCTAGAGCCGCAAACCATGCAATCTGTGCACCAATACACAACAATTCAAATGCACCCAAAAATGGAAAATGACTCAAATGAGAGAACCCTTCCGCAATCTCAACAAGTACCACCACATCACAATGCTAAGAACCCGTTACACACTCTAGAACGAAAACACACGAATCTAATACAAAGGATCATATCCTAACATAACTTCGTTGCAACGCGCGAGCCTATCCAAACACCGGTCCATATGAAATACCTCAAGCCACAATGCTCAAAATCAACAACCACAAGCAATTCAAAGTCAAGTACCCAGAATGCATGACCATAACCACGGAGAAGCAAGCAACATAATATATCACAACCCGGAAAGACCATAACCAAGGCGCAATCAACCATTCCACTACCCAATCACCATCTCGCTCGAGTTCTGCTATAAGGCCCAAACATGACCGCACCATATGTGCATATAACTAATGAATCACAACCTCTCATAACATAGAAAATTAATACATAGAACATACCAGATATGAATGAGATCAACTCTAACCGAATGGCACATCCCTCAATAATAGCAATACAGAGTCAACCAATCTGATGTGGTGTAGAATACACATCCACATTGGGCCTGCCAATGGACCCCAAATCAACTCTAGTCATCCATAAATAGATAAATAACCCTCCAAAAGTGCCCAATGACCTAACCATAGCACATACTATCATCTGACTAGCTTTGGCCACATCTTCACAGTCCACAACTACGAAACAATCTGCTTCTAAGAACTCCCAGTCTCTAAATCTATAGAACACACGAACATAATGTAAAGATATGATTCAGGGTTCATTGCTATTTAGTATAATCAATAGTTATCATATCAGATAAGGTAAGAAATCATATCATGAAAACTAAAAAACAAATTACCAGATCATCACGCTTAATGTACGATCTGGGCACGTCCATCCTAAACCATGGATAGAAATCATCTTTAATCCATCCGCTAGCATTCATGTTTAGAGTATCTACTCCCTTAGTTTCAATTTAGATGCACTTTGACTCGGCACAGAGTTCAAGAAAAAAAAGTCTTTTAAAATTTGTGGTCTTAAAAACTTAAGGGGTAAATACTTGTGGGGTCATGACATTTGTGTGGTTATAAAAACTTCTCATTAAGGGTAAAATGGGTAAAATGAAGAGTTTAAAGTTGAATTACTTCCAAATTTAGAAATGTGTTATTTATTTTGGAACAGACTAAAAAAGAAAGTACCTCATCTAATTTGAAACAGAGGGAGTATTTTGTTTGGAGAGTTGGAAATATTGTTTAATTTATGGTTAGGAGATATATAAAGAGTAAAAAACTTTTAATTTCCCTCCAATCGTATTTTTAATATTTCTTTTGTTTCCCTCCAAAAATGTTTATTTGACATTTTAGTCCAAATATTTAATCTTGTTTTCCCTCTTAATAAAAGAAGCTAGAATACATTTTAGTCCTAAAATTTAATCATGTTTCCCCTTTTATTATAATTAAGATTAACCAATAAAATATATAAAATTATATATTGGATGTTATATAAATGATCAATATAACTATGAATTACAACAATGTAATTAACATAGTCCATATGACTCCAACCTTAGTCAATGAACTTATATGATTTTTATGAATACCTAGTAGCCGATACGCATGACCTTAATGAATTAAATTATATATTGGCTATTATATAAATGGTCAATATAACTATGAATCACAATGATATAATTAACATAGGTCATATGACTACAACCTTAGTCAATGGACTTATATGGTTACTATGAATAACTAGTGGCCGATATGTATGACCTTAATGAATGAAATTATATATTGGCTGTTATATAAACGGTCAATATAACTATGAATCAGAACGATGTAATTAACATAGGTCATATGTGTAACGACCCAACTTGTCGTTTTAAGAATTTATACCCCGTTCAGTGACTTAAGGTCTCGAGCAGCTTCGCAATATGTATTATGACCCGCGGGTGTGGTCGAGTTTGAATTACTAAAGATTCGGAATTAAATTAAAAGAACAATCCTTATTTAGAAGCTTAAATGAAAAAAAAGTTGACCAGATATTGATTTATGTGTAAACGACCTCGGAATTTAATTCTGATGATTCCAATAACTCTGTATGGTAATTTTGGACTTAGGAGCGTGTCCGAAAAATTATTTGGAGGTCCGTAGTGGAATTAGGCTTGAAATGCCAAAAGTTGAATTTTTGAAAAGTTTGACCGGGGGGTTGAATTTTTGATATCGAGGTCGGAATTCGATTCTGAAAATTGGAATAGCTTTGTTATGTCATTTATGACTTGTGTGCAAAATTTGAAGTTATTCCGTATTGGTTTGATGTATTTCGGCACAAGATATAGAATTTGAAAGTTCAAAGTTCATTAGGCTTGAATCGAGGTGTGATTCGTGATTTTAGCGTTGTTTAATGTGATTTGAGGCTTTGACTAAGTTCGTATGATGTTTTAGGACTTGTTGGTATATTTGGTTGAGGTCCTGAGGGGCTCGAGTGAGTTTCGGGGTGGTTTCAGACCATTTCTAGGCCAGTTTTAATTGCTGGTTTCTACCTACAGAGGTGTGCATCGCGATCGCTTTTGGTCACGTTCGCGAAGAGCAAACAACAGTTTGGGGCCTTGTGAATCGCAATCGCGGAAGCTCTGTCACGATCACGTAGAACAATTCTCGGTTGTACTGACCCGAATTTGAAAGCTTATATCTCGCAATCTATAAAGAATTTGGAGATGATCCAAAAATAAAAGTTGTAGCTCTTGATGTCTAGTTTTCAGAAAAGTAAACAATTTGTCATTTGGAGTTATGTACAAAAGGTTACGGTAGATATACTACAGGCTATCCGGGAAGAGTTTGGAAAGCTCTGTTGCATAGGGCTGACTTTGGAAGCCTTGTGCTTCGCGATCGCGAAGCATTTTCCGTGATCGTGAAGAGTAAATACCTGGACAGTAGCTATATTTTGAGGTTTCAGCCATTTTTGACATATTTGGAGCTAGGATTGAAGCGATTTTTCAGGCGATTTTCACCATATGGATTGGAGTAAGCGTTCTATATCCTAAAGTGTTTATATTTCATGAATCTACGATTATATTCATCATTTAATTCGGATTTTAATGGAAGAAATTAAGATTTTTGTAAAATCTTCCAAAAACAAAAATTTAAGATTTGGAGGTCGAGTTGTTATCGGAATTTGATAAAATTGGTATGGTTGAACTCGTATCAAAATGGGTGTTCGGATTTGGTGAAAATTATCGGGTTCCGAGGGGCGGTCCCGCGTTGACGTTTGTTGACTTTTTGGAATAAATTTTTAAGTCGACGTATTATTATCCGAAATTGTTTCTGATGAATTTTAATGAACAACAACAACAACAACAACCACCCAGTATAATCCCACTAGTGGGGTCTGGGGAGGGTAGTGTGTACGCAGACCTTACCACTACCCTGGGGTAGAGAGGCTATTTCCAAATGACCCTCGGCATCCTTCCCTCCAAGAACTCCCCACCTTGCTCTTGGGGTGACTTGAACTCACAACCTCTTGGTTGGAAGTGGAGGGTGCTTACCATCAGAGCAACCCACCTTGAATTTTAATGAAGTTATACAATTAATTTGGATAGATTTGAGCTATCCGGAGGCTAATTCAAGCAAGAAGGCTATTTTGGAATATCGGCCTAACTTCAAAAAGGTAAGTATCTTGCTTAACCTCGAGTGGGGGAATTACCTCTTAGGCATTGAGTCTTATGTGCTATTTGTGAAATGTGAAACGCCGTGTACGCGAGGTGATGAGTACGTACTCAGGATTATACGTGCAAAATTCATCGAATTAAAGTCTTAGGCATTATTGTGTAGTAAATTGGGAAATTATGAAAAATTATTAAATCATCTGTTTGCCATGCCTACATCCTTATTGTTGAATTTGTTTTTATATGATAATTTGATGTGATTGTTACTTGAAATATTTATGAAATTTTGTGAGTATTGTTGGTTTAATATTTCTTTGAAATTAAATTCCAATATGAATTTTCTTATGCAAATAATAATTTAAGCGAGCTTAAGAATAAATGTTAATATAATTATCTAAATTTGCATTAACGAAGGTTTTGCTTTTTGCTGAGTAATTTCTATCTCTATTGATTGTTTTTGGTTATTTTATACCGCCCTTATTGCTATCTGTTTCCTAGTATTTTGTATATTATATTGCACAGGTTATTAGACTAGTGAGTGTCTTGACTGTACCTCATCTCTACTCCATTGAGGTTAGTCTTGATACTTACTGGGTACCGACCGTGGTGTACTCATACTACACTTCTGCACATTTTTATGCAGAGCCAGGTATTGGAGATATTAGACTTGAGAAGAGTTAAAGCAGGACCGTAAGGATTCAAGGTAGAGCTGCTTTGTCATCGCAGTCCCTTGGAGTCTTTTCATTTCATTGTACTGTTAAATTTTAATTAAACAGTATTGTATATTCGGTCCTCGTGATCATTTCATGTATTCAGTTAGAGTTCGTGACTCAGTACTACTAGTCTTGGGAGGTTGTATATTCATATTTATTCCGATGTTAGTTTTGGTTACTTATTTAATTCAAAAACAAAAGCTTCAAAATGTAATAGAAATCGGCTTACCTAGTCTTAGGGACTAGGTGCCATCACTACGCCTGTGGTAAGATTTTGGGTCGTGACAAGTTGGTATTAGAGCCCTAGGTTCATAGGTTCTACGCGTCACGAACGAGTCTAGTATAGTCTTGCGGATCGGTACAGAGACGTCTGTACTTATCTTCGAGAGGCTACAGAACTATTAGGAAATTTTCACTTCTTTCATTCATGTCGTGCGGATTTGTTGATTGTAGAATTTGAGCCTTTGTATCTCTATTCTCTCACAGATGGTGAGGACATGTGCTACCGGGTTAGCTGAGCAGGCATCTGCACATGCTGCTAGGGCTGCAAGAGGCCGAGGCTGAGGTAGAGGCCGAGAAAGGGCACGTGCTACGACTAGAGCACCTGTCAGAACAACAGTTGAGGAGCCACCAGTAGCTCCAGTTGGGGGACAGGTACCAGAAGCATCGGTTGTTACCCCCAGAATTCAGGAGACTTTAGCACAGTTCCTGAGTATGTTCGGTACATTAACTCAGGCGTGATTGATCTCTGTTACACCAAACATTCCGCAGATTGGGGGAGTAGCTCAGACTCCTACTACAACTCTAGAGCAGCAGGTTCACATTGGACAAGTTCCGGGTGTAGTACCGGTACAACCTGTTATTCCGGTTCGGCCTGAGGTTAGGACCAAGACATCAAAAGAAGAACAAAAGAAACTTGAAAGGTTTAAGAAATATAATCCACCAACTTTCAGTGGCACAGCTACAGAGGATGCCCAAGAATTTCTGAAAAATTGTCACCGTATTCTCCGTACCATGGGTATTGTGGAAGTAAGCGGAGTTTCCTTTACTACATTTCAACTGTCAGGCGCAACGTATCGGTGGTGGCAAATCTATGAAGAAAGTAGACCAGCCGATGCCACACCACCAACTTGGGCTCAATTTTCGAAAATATTCTTGAAAAGGTTTGTTCCCCAGACTCTCAGAGATGCGTGGCGCACAGAGTTTGAACGGTTGCGTCAGGGCACTATGATAGTGTCAGAATATGCTATCAGGTTCAGTGAGTTAGCCCGTCATGCACCTATCTTGGTTCCTACAATCAGAGAGCGGGTCCGCAGATTCATTGAGGGGCTCGATTATGATATTAAAATATGCATGGCTCAAGAATTGCAAACTGATGCTCCATTTCAACAAGTAGTGGAGATTGCAAGGAAGATTGAGGGTGTTTTAGGCGAGGAAATGGAGTCTAAGGAGGCCAAAAGGTCTCGAAGATCTGGAGGGTTTAGTGGGTTTTACTCTTTATCTAGAACCCATTATAGTAGAGGCTTGAGCAGTCGGTCAGCTCAGTACGCACATCAGATTACTCGGAGTGATCCAGTTTACAGTGCACCACCGACACGAGATTCTTACAGTGGTTATTCCAGTTATCCGGCACAGAATCAATATGAGCAGCCGCGACCTTAGAGGGGTTGTTATGAGTGTGGTGTTACTAGGCATATCATGAGAGGTTGTCCCAGACCTGGGAGGGGTGGATTTCATCTGAACACACCAGTCACAAGCTTTATTCCAGTTGATACTCCACGTGCACAGTCAGCTAGAGATGGAGGACAGGCGGGTAGAGGGCGCCTAAGAGGTGGAGGCCCGACCCGTTGATATGATCGCTATGATTTGGTTGAGGCCGATACAACAGATGGTGTCGTTACAGGTACAATCCTGATTTTTATTATAAAAGGATATTTTCCTTAATTTGATTCGGTTCTGAATATTGAGGTGAGTCCTCCTATTATGCTCTACTTATGTGTGAGTTTCGTAAATTTGTGACTCACTTATATGTTTATCCCTGTTGGAAGATTTGAAGGTGTGAGCCCGTGTCTGTCATTTATTTTTGTACACCATTGAGGGCTATAAATCCAAAAGTAATTTTTATTATTCATTACATTGGGTTTAATGTGTTTCGGAATAATTGATTCCAAATTTTATGAATTATATGCCCTATCGGTATGAGGGTTCATTATATGTTGTGAAAATTTTGAAAAGAAGAAATAAAGGAAATTGAAAATTTCAGTTGGCACAATGTGCAACATAATTGTGATTCGGATTTGAGGACGAGATCCTCATATTTTTACATGATGTGAAATATTTAAATTGGGCTGCAAGCCGCGGTGGAAGTTATGTAAAGACGAGGTCCTTGTGGTGAAATATGTATAAGTTTAAAATTCTCCCTTTGTGAAATTTAATTTGTACAATAATATTAATAGGGAGTCATGCCTGTTAGGCTTATTTGATAATTCTTGTATATTTTCTGTTCATATTCAGCCATTTTCGTGCTGTAAACATTGAGTTTTAGCCTATGAGGTGAGTGCCCAGGTGGCGTTAAATGTCACTCATTAATCCGAGTAAGTAATCATGAGGTCTTCATGCCTCACATTTTGTTGTCAGTGTTGTGAAAATTCAAAATGGGGTGGTGGCTAATATGAGATTAGTTGATGATGCTGGAATTAATTATGAACAGCTTTTAAGACCAGAGATGTGGTGATGAGCATACATATGATGTGCTTCATGTCCTGATATCATTATGATAATGCAGTGCTTGTGATGCCGAGATTGGTGTTATTGATATATACCTTGTGATATTTTTTTTGGGTTGTGGATGTGTTGTTAGGAGTTATTTTTAATGTTACTCTGGCAGGTGGATAGGCCCAATTACAGGGGAGACTCTGCCGAAATTTCTGAAAAAATTTGGGAGTTAGTAAAAATTTGGAGGATTGAGATCTACAAAGGAAGAGATAAATATGTTATGTGTTTGAGGGCGAATGATCCTAAGCGGGGAATAATGTAGCACCCCAGAGAAAGTTTTGAATTACTTCAACACTATCGAGAAAATTGATGTGTGCATAGGCACGAGTTGCTATAGCCAGTTGAGACTAATACTGTGTGTTGTTGTGAAAAATCAGGCATTTTGAAAATATTGGAGTGTAAAAAAATGGCCTTAAAACTTTCAAATATAGATAAAAGAAATAATCTCAAATGAGATGATGTTGTCATGCTTATCTCAAATGCGGTAGCGTGGAATCAACCGTGAGTATATGTGTAAAAGTAAAATCATCAATTTGGTAACCTCAGAATAATTCTTAGTACGTTCGAGGACGAACGTTTATTTAAGAGGTGAGAATGTAATGACCCGACTTGTCATTTTAAGAATTTATGCCCCGTTCAGTGACTTAAGGTCTCGAGCAGCTTTGCAATATGTATTATGACCGCAGGTGTGATCGAGTTTGAATTACTGAAGATTCGGAATTAAATTAAAAGAACAATCCTTATTTAGAAGTTTAAATGGAAAAAATAATTGACCGGATATTGACTTATGTGTAAACGACCTCAGAATTTAATTCTGATGATTCTAATAGCTCTGTATGGTGATTTTGGACTTAGGAGCGTGTCCGAAAATTATTTGGAGGTCTGTAGTGGAATTAGGCTTGAAATGCCGAAAGTTGAATTTTTGAGAAGTTTCACCGGGGGGGTTGACTTTTTGATATCGAGGTCGGAATTCGATTCTGGAAATTGGAATAGCTTTGTTATGTCATTTATGACTTGTGTGCAAAATTTGAAGTTATTCCGGATTGATTTGATGTATTTCAGCACAAGATATAGAATTTGAAAGTTCAAAGTTCATTAGGGTTGAATCGAGGTGTGATTCGTGATTTTAGCGTTGTTTGATGTGATTCGAGGCTTCGACTAAGTTCGTATGATGTTTTAGGACTTGTAAGTATATTTGGTTGAGGTCCCGAGGGGCTCGGGTGAGTTTCCGGGTGATTTCGGACCATTTCTAGGCCATTTTAATTGCTGGTTTCTGCCTACAGAGGTGTGCATCGTGATCGCGAACTTTTGGTCGCATTTGCGAAGAGCAAACAACAGTTTGGGGCCTTGTGATTCGCGAGCGTAGAACAAATCTCGGTTGCACTGACCCGACTTTGGAAGCTTATATCTCGCAATCTATAAGAAATGTGTTGTCTGGAAGAGTTGGGGAGTTTGTTCTTCGCGATCGCGATTGGTTTTCTGCGATCGCGAAGAGCAATTTTGGGGCTGAAAAATTTTGTGCTTTACGATCGCGAAGCATTTTCTGCAATCGCGAAAAGTAAATACCTGGGCAGTAGCTATATTTCGAGGTTTTAGCCATTTTTGACATATTTGGAGCTATGGAGCTCGGATTGAAGCGATGTTTGAGGAGATTTTCACCACATGGATTGGGGTAAGTGTTTATATTTCATGAATCTATGATTATATTCATCATTTAATTCGGATTTTAATGAAAGAAATCAAGATTTTTGTAAAATCTTCCAAAACCAAAAATTTAAGATTTGGAGGTCGAGTTGTTATCGGAATTTGATAAAATTGGTATGGTTGAACTCGTATCGGAATGGGTGTTCGGATTTAGTAAAAATTACATCGGGTTCCGAGGGGCGGCTCCCGCGTTGACTTTTGTTGACTTTTTTGAATAAATTTTTAAGTCGACGTATTATTATCCAAAATTATTTTCGATAAATTTTAATGAAGTTATATAATTAATTTGGATAGATTTGAGCTATCCGGAAGCCAATTCAAGCAAGAAGGCTATTTTGGAATATCGGCCTTATTTTAAAAAGGTAAGTGTCTTGCTTAACCTCGAGTGGGGGAATTACCCCTTAGGCATTGAGTCTTATGTGCCATTTGTGAAATGTGAAACGTGTACGCGAGGTGACGAGTACGTACTCGGGCGTATACGTGTAAAATTCATTGAATTAAAGTCTTAGGCATTATTGTGTAGTAAATTAGAAAATTATGGAAAACTTTTAAATCATCTGTTTGCCATGCCTAAATCCTTATTGTTTAATTTGTTTTTATATGATAATTTGATGTGATTGTTACTTGAAATATTTATGAAATTTTGTGAGTATTGTTGGTTTAATATTTCTTGGAAATTAAATTCCAATATGAATTTTCTTATGCAAATAATTAATTAAAGCGAGCTTAAGAATAAATGTTAATATAATTATCTAAATTTGCATTAATGAAGGTTTTCCTTTATGCTGAGTAATTTCTATCTCTATTGATTGTTTTTGGTTATTTTATCCCGCCCTTATTGCTATCTGTTTCCTAGTATTTTGTATATTATATTGCACAAGTTATTAGACTAGTGAGTATCTTGACTGTACCTCGTCTCTACTCCATTGAGGTTAGTTTTGATACTTAGTGGGTACCGACCATGGTGTACTCATACTACACTTCTGCACATTTTTGTGCAGAGCCAGGTATTGGAGATATTAGACTTGAGCAGAGTTAAAGCGGGACCGTAAGGATTCAAGGTAGAGCTGCTTTGTCGTCGCAGTCCTTTGGAGTCTTTTCATTTTATTGTACTGTTAAATTTTAATCAAACAGTATTGTATATTCGGTCCTCGTGATCATTCCATGTATTCAGTTAGAGTTCGTGACTCAGTACTACCAGTCTTGGGATGTTGTATATTCATATTTATTCCGCTGTTAGCTTTGGTTACTTATTTAATTCAAAAATAAAAGCTTCAAAATGTAATAGAAATCGGCTTACCTAGTCTTAGAGACTAGGTGTCATCACGACGCCTGTGGTGAGATTTTGGGTCGTGACAATATGACTCCAACCTTAGTCAATGAACTTATATGATTGCTATGAATAACTAGTGGCTAATACGTATGACCTTAATGAATGAAATTATATATTGGCTATTATATAAACGGTTAATATAACTATGAATCACAATGATGTAACTAACATAGGCCATATGACTCTAACCTTAGTCAGTGAACTTATATAGTTGCTATGAATAACTAGTGGATGATACGTAAACCTTAATGAATGAAATTATATATTGGCTATTATATAAACAGTCAATATTACTATGAATCACAACGATGTAATTAACATAGTCCATATGACTCCAACCTTAGTCAATGGACTTATATGGTTGCTATGAATAACTAGTGTCCGTTATGTATGACCTTAATGACATTATATATTGGCTATTAAATAAACAGTCAATATAACTATGAATCACAACGATATAATTAACATAGGCCATATGACAACAACCTTAGTCAATGGACTTATTTGGTTGTTATGAATAACTAGTGGCCGATACGTATGATCTTAATGAATGAAATTATTTATTGGCTATTATATAAACGGTCAATATAACTATGAATCACAACGCTGTAATTAACATAGTCGATATGACTCCAACCTTAGTCAGTGGACTTATGTGGTTGCTATGAATAACTAGTGGCCGATACATATGACCTTAATGAATGGAATTATATATTGGATATTATATAAACGGTCATATAACTATGAATCACAATGATGAAATTAACATAGGCCATATGATTACAACCTTAGTCATTAACTATTGACTATTACAAGGGGACTAAATATGCAAAATACAAAACTTAATTAATTAATATTTCATAATTAAAATTGCTACTTAGGATTCAAATTTAGGATGAAACAATGATGGAATTGGCATTAAAAAATGATGGAATTAGCATTCAAACGATGGGATTCAAAGTTGTCAAAATTGAACGATGAAAAAACTTAAGATGAAAAATTAACATTCAAAATTTTAGAGGAGGGTGTTTGAAATATGTTTTTGGGCTGGATTGTCACCATATATATAGTCTCATATACTAAAACCCTATAGACCTAAAATACACTCACCTACACAAACCCTAACTATGACGCCTCTCCGCCTACCAAACGAGCCATATCTTACTCTTCTACTGATGATAATGAAGAAGAGAATAATCCAACATTTGAAGTGGTTATGACTGATTCATACATCAACTATGAGATCTGGTAAATTATTATGTCCTTTAAACTTATTTCTTTGAATTTTACACTAACTTCTTCTTGACTTAAATCCAACATATATTTTTCATATATATATATATATATATATATATATATATATATATATATATATATATATATATATATATATATATATATATATATATATATATCACTTACTTCTTTTGAGTTAAATCCTAACTGAATTTTTTTTACATCAAATACTTTTGTTTTTGATACCTTAAATCCAAAACAATATATGCATCAGTAGAAAATTATGTCCTTTTTTCTTATTTCTGTTTTATATTTTTCGAAAACTTAATAGTAATGGTTTTTACAGTATATCCCAAAACAAATCTATGAGGATCTTCCTCCAACAGTCGAAACCACACTTCTTTACTATCGTGGCAAAGAGTGGTTTGTATCTTTGAGCGTTGGTGAACGAAGAAGGTTCAAAATAGATTGAAAACTTTTTTGTTTTGGACAATTATGTCAAGCGAGGTTACGTCGTCAAAATTGAGTTGGTTAATGTTGCACCACTATTTGTTGTCTTCAAAGTTCATGTGAAGGGAGAAGGAACTTCTGATAATCCAGTTGAAATTGATGTTTATAGGATGTGTTTGTGTTGATTTATCCTTTTGTTATCTTTTATTTTCATGTTGATTTAGTTATGGTAGTTGTGCTTTGATTTTCTGTTGAACTATTGATGTTATCAAATTTTAATCTTCATCACATTGGTTTTCTTTGCTATAACAACTTTTTTTAATTATCATTGAAAAACCGAAATGGAATGAACAATGATCTCTTTGGAAGAGTAAATACTTCATAGGGAAGTTAAATGGTTGGTATGTCATTATTGTGATAGTAAATAGGGAGATATGGATTGAAGGGTGGTAAACGATGGATATGAAGGGTGGTAACCCTAAGATATTCATCAGTAGCTTCAACTATATATTCATCCACATCCTCACTTTTTTTTGTTAGAAGTCTTATACTAATAATTTTTTCGAAATCTTACATGAACAAGAACGAATACATGCATTGAAATCTGTATGATTTATATTGATGCCAATTCCGAAAAAATAGATATTGTATTTATTAAAACAACTTTGGTATCCGAAACCATTAAATACATTACAACTAATACCAATACAACTTGAAAATCGAAGTAAGCAATTAAATACAATTCAATACAATGCACAATGATTGGGAACAAGAAGAGCAACAGTTAATGCATCCTCTTCTACAGGGAAGAAGAAGAAGACTCGCATGTAAATTAATGCGTCCACATCTATTGGGAAGAAAAAAAGTCGCAGGTAGAAAAATTATATGAGCAATACTGGATGAAGTGCACTATGTGAAAACTAATTCAAAACACAAAAATACCTAGGGTAGGGTTGAAGGTAGGTTTACAAGTTAGTTGTTGAATATTTTCTCTTTTGGTTAATACAACACAACCTAGTACAACTAGGCAACTATATTTTTTGGAAAAAAAGTGGTTGTATGTAGGGGTTAAAGGTAGGGTTTTAAATACCAAGATAGGGGTTGAAGTTAGGGTTTTAAGTTACAAACTAGATTTTTTTCATTTTTAGTAATGTCAAGATGTGAGTATTTTAGTTTATAGTTTTGTACTGGTTTTAATCTTGTCAAGTCTTTCACTTTTATACTAGTTGCAACTAATAACATTTAGTTAGTTTAGTCCTCTAAATTCAAAGCCAGTAACAATAAAATAAAGCATTTAACAATAACAATTATAATACCACACGTTTAAACTCTTTACAAAACAAAGTCACTGCCTTCAAAATGAATCTATCTCAAATCAAATTAAATAAGTTCCAAACTCAAATCATCTCAAACTAAATGATCAAGTTTTTCACTTTTCAGTTGCTTCATTGTTGTCATGACCCAAAATCTAACCGTTGTGATGGCGCCTATCGTGGAACTAGACAAGCCACAACTCAATATCTCAACATAGAAAAATCTTTGAACATAAAGACAGAAGCAATTTAATAATTTAAGAAAAAGCCTTTTTGAAAACATAAATATCCAAAATACGATACAATCCATCCCAAAATCGGGGTGTCACTGAGTACATGAGCGTCAAAATCAGAATATAGTCCACTACAGTATCTAGAGAAATAAACTGAAAATACAACTAGCGATATAGAAGGTGAGTCAAGGACTGCGAACGCCGTGCAGCTACCTTGGTAGTCTCCGAACTCTGAAGTCTCAATCAGCAACTGCCGCCGTGACCAAAAATGCCTGGATCTACACACGAGGTGCAGGGAGTAACATGAGTACATCCAACTCAGTAAGTAACAAGTCCAAACTTTGGATTGAAAAGTAGTGACGAACTCAACCGGTATAGATAAAATAGAAATAACTGTACAAAAATGTAGGCATGCTTTCAAATTAAATAGGCAACTCAAAATAATAAAGTGAAGCAAATCTGAATAGTGTAAAGGATATAACTCTGCTATCTCTACATGCCAATGCACATATTGTATGTGATAGCACCATGCTGTCAACCTCATGTGCTCACACTCTCGAATGCTCAACCACTCCGGAGGGGCTCCTACAGCCCAAGCGCTATCATAAAATTAGTATAACCGATGTAGCGTGCAGCCCGATCCCATAACTGTCACTCATAATCAGGCTCTCAACCTCACTCAGTCATCAATCTCTCCGGTCTCACTCACGGGCTCACAATATCATTAAAACTAGCCCAAAACAATGATTTGATGTATCAATAAATAACAACAGAGACAGAGATATGATATGAAATGCATGAACATGACTGAGTACTTAATATCAATGAAATCAGTGAGATGATAACAAGAAACAACCACTAGGGGTCCCAACAGTACCGGCATAAAGCCTAAACATGATATCTAGCATGATTGACAGCTCAATTACTTTATCACAAGATGAAAATACGGATATCAACAAAATAGAGATACTATACAGTGCTATGGAATCAACCAGGCCACAATACTCTCGCAATACACATCTCTTGCACACCCGTCACTTGGCATATGCATCACCTCAATACCAATCGTATAGCACATAGTTCGGGGTTTCGAACCCTCAGAACCAAGTTTGAAAGCGTTACTTACCTCAAACCAAGCAAATCCTACTCCGAAATGCCTTTGCCCCTCAAATCAGTCTCCAAATGCCCTGAATCTAGCCACAAGGAGTACGATATAATTAATATAGGCTAAAGGAATCAATTCCACAAGAAAAACACAAAGTTATAAGCAAATCCGAAATAGGCTCGACCCGGCCCCTGGGCCCATGTCTCAAAATACGACAAAAGTTACAAAACCCGTAATCCCATTCACTCACGAGTCTAACCATATCAAATTTATCAAAATCCGACACCATTTGGTCATCCAACTCCCCAAAATCCACTCTCCAATTCTCAAGCCCTAAACCCCCAAATTTTACTTCAGAATCTTACTAATTAGGTGGGGAAACAAGTTTTATGATCCAAAATGAGTACAAGAAGCTTACCTTAATAATCACCTCGAAAATCTTCTCCAAAATCGCCTAAGTCTAAGTCCAAAATGTTGAAATAAGACTAAAATCGCGAACCCTTGCTTTTAAACCTTCTGCCCAGACTTTTCGCATCTGCGGGCCTATTGTCGCACCTGCGACGCCGCATCTGCGGTGAAAATACCGCTTCTGCGGAAGTCACTTGCACCTCCAGGGCCCGCACCTTTGCTCCAGGTTCTGCACCTGCGAACGCGCATCTGCGGCCCTGGCCTCGCTTCTGCGGAGTCACTCTCTCCCAGCTGCCCCCCGCACCTGTGCCTACTTGTCCGCATTTGAACTACCGCAGGTACAGGAAATTCTTTGCACCTACGATCCCTGTCCTTCATGGCCTTGCCCGCATCTGCGATTCATGCCACGCTTTTGCGTGCTCGCACCTGCGGTGCCCACTCCGCAAGTGCGGTTGCACCAGTAGCAGCAGCTCTTCAGCTGCTTCATCAACTCAAAAATCAAGTCCGTTAACCACCCGAGGCCCCCGGGACCTCAACCAAACATGCCAACAAGTCATATAACCCAATACGAACTTCGTCGAACCTTCGAATCACTCAAATCAACACCAAAACATCGATTATACCCGGATTCAAGCCTAAAGAACTTCTAAACTTCCGAATTCTACAAACGATGCCTAATCATACCAAACCACGCCCGATTGACCTCAAAATGTTTTTACACATGTCATATTCAACATTACGAACCTACTCCAACTTCCGAAATCGGAATCTAACCCCGATATCAACAAGTCAACCCCCTGGCCAAACTTCCGAAAATTTGACTTTCGCCATTTCAAGCCTAAATCAGCTACAGACTCAAATTCATAGTCCGGACATGCGCCTAAGTCCAAAATCACCCAACGGAGCTAACGGAACCGACAGAACTCCATTCCGGAGTCGTCTTCATACCATTCTGACTACGGTCAAAATCCTAAGACTTAAGCTTCCGTTTAAGGGACTAAGTGTCCCAAAACACTCCGAAACCAAAACAAGACCTCCCGGCAAGTCACATAAGCAGAAACAGATACGAGAAAATGCAGTAAATAGGGGATCAGGGCTAATACGCTCAAAATGACCGGCCGGGTCGTTACATCCTCCCCTACTTAAACATGCGTTAGTCCTCGAACGTGCCAAGATTTGTTTCCAAGCCACCAAATCACTATTCCAACTTACCACGCACGTGTTCGGGGGTGATCCCACGTCACCGTATCCCATATAGGTCTGATAACACCACATAACTGAAACTTCTTAATTCTTCCTAGCCCACAAGCCTTAGAATCCAATTTCCAACATTTGGAATTTCTTATGAGGTCAGAATACCGCAACCTACGCACTATATAAGTCTGAACAAGATATACCAAAAGCCGTAACCATAACTCAAATACTCAAAACTCAAATACCACATAGTTCAAATGCTCGAAGCAATGATTTCTAATAATCGTAGCTGCTCGAAACAACCCCATGCCGGTAATTAACCTCATATCAAACAAGACTTCATTCTAAAATCTTCATACACCACCGATGATGAAAGAAACACGTAGAGACTCATAACCATTCATCAGATCTACCAATCATGGAGCTCCCTCTCCTTCGACAAGAACCATAGCAAATTCCTAAGCCGACTTTCGACATTATCCTTCCAAATATGCCACAATCAAATCTGGTAGCGCCCATCCTAGTTTTGATGACTTCATCTTATCAAATACCAGCTACTCTACTGACATGCCATACCAATACTATCTAAAGCCACAACCCGTGTACCAATAAGCAACATTCCGAATGTACTCAATCACAAAAATGACTCAAACAAAAGAATCGGCACGTAAGCTCGACGGGTACCACCCCAACGCAATGCTAAGAACCCATCACACCCCGTAAAATCATAACACATGAATCTAACACAAGGATCATATCTCAACATAACTCTGCCGCAATCAGCGACCCCATCCAAATACTGATCCATATGAAATACCTCAGCTACCATGCTCAAAATCAATAATCACGCGCAATCTGGCATCAAGTACTCGAAGTGCATTACCATAACCAGGGAGAAGCAAATGACACAATGCCACACAAACCCGAAAGAACATAACCAATGCATAACCACTCACGTATCACCCAATTACCCATTTCGCGCAATTTCTGCTATAAGGCCCCAATAGGACTACACCATGGGTACATACAACCAACAAATCACAACCCGTCGTAGCATAGAAGAGTAACTCACCGAACATATCAAAACACGAATTAGTTCAACAATAACCGAATGGCACATCCCTCAATAATAGCATTATGGAGCCAACCAATCCGACTCGGTGTAGAATACACATCCTAATTGGGCCTATCAATGGACCCCCAAATCAATTCCGGGCACCCACACATGGATAAATAACCCTCCAAAAGCCCACAATGACTGAATCATAACACATACTATCGTCTAGCTAGCTTCGTCCATGACTTCACAGTCCACAACCATGGAAACAACCTGCTCTTGAGAACTCCCAGTCTCCAAATCCATATAACACACGAATCCTATACCTGATCCCAACTCCATCGCCAGAATGTCTAACACATCTCTCATACACGATCATCCCACGAGGAATACTCCTAAAATTCTTCCGTGCCACATAGCAAAATTGAATATCAGCAGTCGATCAACCAGGAGAGTACCACAATACCAATGAACATCCGTAAATCAAAACACAATGCCCCTTTCAACCGCGCACCCCTCTCAGGGATTACCGAGCAACTATAACATTCATCTAAATATACAACACTGACCATTCTGTCCAGAATTTGTGAACTTGCCTTCAAGAATGAACTGTCACCTTATACATATAAATCTTAATCCTGCACAACATACCACATCTATCATGCCATCACCATACTGGCCTATCCTACTACCCAGTTGTCCTATTTACTTCGAGTTTCTTCTGAATTAACCTCAATTTGATACTTCTCCATGTCAGAACTCCACGATACTTACCAAAAGCTCACTACAAGATACCCTAACATAACACCACACTACCATAAGATCCGTAAGCCATTGTACTCTTCTTAAGTACCTCCATAAATACCTCAACTGTAACACTCACTCTGAAAATACCTTATGCGAATTTAAAATTATTCTTCTTACCTTTCTTATACTAAAATGTAGAATCCATAATCCTACAAAATTACCGCAAATCCCGGAACCATTAAATGTAATTTCAGATTCTAAATTGCACCGCCTAAATAGGCTGACATACACGTGACTCATTAGCACAACAACGCTTGAAGGGGTAACCCTACCTTAACACCACCGATCAAATTCATACTCCGTGTGCAATACATCCTTCAAAATAACAATTTAATTATTTCATGATTTTTCATAAAGTGCGACATAACCCACATTCAAGAAATTTTCTTACTCAAGTCATCCCCAATATCAACCTCTGCAAGTCATAACCAATCAACAAATATGCCTCAGCCCACAAACTAATACCGTACAAAATCGTGCAATCAAATCATAGATAGCAGACTCCCCCACTTGGCTCAAAGCCATATAACAAAACATCTGATAACTCACCATACCCAAGATAACATCTAAATTGACCATACTAAGCAATAAGAGATATACTCTAGTCTCCAGACTCTCAATAGTCACCACACATGACCGATATACACGGTCCATAATGACAATATGGCCTACCGGCGTAGACACATGAATAGGTGAAACTAGAGACTCACGGGGCATATCCAGATAATGAGCGAAATACGAGGACACATACGAATAAGTGGATCCGGGGTCAAATAATATAGAGACATCTCTATGGCAAACTAAGACAATACCTGTAATCACAGCATCCGAAGCAATGACATCTGGTCTGGCAGGGAGTGCGTAGAAATGGGCCTGACCGCCACCTGATCGGCCTCCCCCTCTAGGGCGACCTCTAGCTGACTGAGCTTCACCCCGATCTGGCTGGGCGGTTGGTGAAGTGACTGGTACCAAAGTTGAAGGTTGAATCCCCTGCTGAGATGAACCTCCCAAAAGGCGGGGACAATGCCTCTTGATATGACCCAAATCTCTGCACTCAAAGAAACCTCTCTTTGAAAATGGCGGTGGGGACTGAAGGGGACCCCGAGCACCGGAATAAATGCTAGAAGGTCCTGAAGCAGATGAACCCTGAGCTGATGGTGCATGAGACGAACTCTGAGCTGGTAGTGCACAGAATGAAGACTGGCCCTGCTGATAGCTGTGTGCACCATGGCTAGATGATACACCACAGTGAACCGGGCGAGTCATCTAAGCATATCTGAAAGGACGACCCCTACTGTGGTGGAACTGACCCCCAAAAGGAACACCGCTAAATCCAGCCTGTCCACAAGGCCTCTTGGTCTCCCTCTCAACCCTCTCCTGGCTGCGAACCATCTCAATCTGACGAGAAATATCGACAACCTCATCAAATGTAGCACCAGACATTCTCTCTAGTCATAAGCAATCGCAGCTGAAAAGTGAGGCCATCTATGAACCTCCTGATCCTTTCCCTGTCTATGAGAACCAACCAGAATGCATGACGGGCCAACTCTAAAAATCTGCTATCATACTGCATCACAGACATATCACCCTGACGAAGCTGCTCGAACTACTTGCGTATCTCCTCTCTGCGGGACTGAGGCACGAACTTCTCCAGAAAGAGAACAGAGAACTGCTGCCAGGTAAGGGGTGCTGAGCCGACCGGCCTACACCTCTCGTAAGCCTCCCACCAACTGAAGGTAGCCCCAGAGAACTGAAAAGTAGTGAACGAGACCCCACTGGTCTCTAGAATACCGATTGTATGGAGTATCCTCTGACACTTGTCCAATAAGCCATGCGCATCCTCTCCCTCTGCACCACTGAAAGATAGAGATCGGAGCCTCCCAAACCTCTCCAATCTACGTTGCTCATCCTCGGGCATAGAAGGAACTACATAGTCCTGAGCAGTTACAACCGGATGGGCTGGTGGTGCCCCCAGTGTCTGGAGTCCTTGTACCACCTGTTCTGGTGTGCGGGCGGTGGGAGTCTGAGTGCCTCCCCCGGGCTGAGAAGTGGCTGCTGTGGTCGGAACAGAGACCGCCTGAGCAAGATTGGTGCACATGGTCAGAATCTGAGCTAAGGCCTCCTGAAGGCTTGGTATCACAATGAGCATATGTGGTGCCTGAGCTGGTCTCACAGGCTCATCCACAACTGGAGCCTACTCCTGAACTGGGGCAACAAGTGAATTTGTAGGTGCTACCCTAGCTGCGGTGCAAGCTGCACCTTTGCCCCTACCGCGAACTCGGCCTCTCACGGCCCTGACTGGTGGTACTGGTGGCTGTACATCCTGCCCTGTAGTATGCGTCCTCACCATATGTGAGAGAATTAGAACAACAAAAAATACAAACGTCTCTGTACCGATCTGCAAGACTCTACTAAACCTGCTCATGACTCGTGAGACCTATGTAACCTAGGCTCTGATACCAACTTGTCATGACTCAAAATCTAATCATCGCGATGACGCCTATCGTGGAACTAGGCAAGCCACAACTCAACATCTCAACACAAAATATTCTTTGAACATAAAGACGGAAGCAATTTAATAATTTAGGAAAAAGCCTTTTTGAAAACATAAATATCCAAAATACGATACAATCCATCCCAAAACCGGGGTGTCACTGAGTATATGAGCGTCTAAATCAGAATACAGTCCACTACAGTGTCTAGAGAAATAAACTGAAAATACAACTAGTGATATAGAAGGAGAGTCAAGGCTTGCGAGCGCCGTGCAACTACCTTGGTATTCTCCGAACTCTGAAGTCTCAATCAGCAACTGCCGCCGTGACCAAAAATGCCTGGATCTGCACACGAGGTGCAGGGAGTAACGTGAGTACATCCAACTCAGTAAGTAACAAGTCCAAACTTTGGACTGAAAGGTAGTGACGAACTTAACCGGTACAGCTAAAATAAAAATAACTGTACAGAAACATAGGCATGCTTTCAAATTAAATAGGCAACTCAAAAAAATAAAGTGAAGCAGATCCGAATAGTGTAAAGGATATAACTCCGCTATCTCTACATGCCAATGCACATGCTGTATGTGATGCACCATGCTGTCAGCCTCATGTGCTCACACTCTCGAATGCTCAACCACTCAGTACTGTATATGGCCTATACGGCCCAGGGAAGATCCATCCCGGAACATAAACATCACTGACTATAAGTCACCCAGTACCAAGGATGGCCAATCCAGCCTTGTGGAGAAGATCCATCTCCAGGTATCAAGTACTTCGGACAAGATCCATGTCTACGGAAGATCCATTCCTCAATAATATCAACCACGCTAGGGGGGGGGGTGTTACAGACTCCGGAGGGGCTCCTACAGCCCAAGCGTTATCATAAAATTAGTATAACTGCTGCGGCGTGCAGCCCGATCCCATAACTATAACTCATAATCAGTCTCTCAGCCTTACTCAGTTATCAATCTCTCCAGTCTCACTCACGGGCAAACAATATCATGAAAACTAGCCAGAAACAATGATATGATGTATCAATAAATAACAACTAAGACGACGATATGATATGAAATGCATGAATATGACAGTACTTAATATCAATGAAATTAGTGAGATGACAACAAGAAACGACCACTAGGGGTCCTAACAGTATCGGCATAAAGCCTAAACATGATATCTAGCATGATTGACAGCTCAATTACTTTATCACAAGATGAAAATACGGATATCAACAAAATAGAGTCACTATACAGTGCCATGGAATCAGCCAGGCCACAATGCTTACGGTGCACGCTCGCACGCCCGTCACTTGGCATGTGCATCACCTCAATACCAATCGTATAGCATATAGTTCGGGGTTTCAAACCCTCAGAACAAAGTTTGAAAGCGTTACTTACCTCAAACCGAGAAAATCCTACTCCGAAATGTGTTTGCCCCTCGAATCAGTCTCCAAACGCCCCGAATCTAGCCAGAAGCAGTACGCTATAATTAATATAGGCTAAAGGCATCAATTCCACAAGAAAAATACGAAATTATAAGCCAAAATCCGAAATAGGCTCGACCCGTCCCCCGGGCCCATATCTCGAAATTCGACAAAAGTCACGAAACCCGAAATCCCATTCACTCACGAGTCTAACCATACCAAATTTATCAAAATCCGACACCATTTGGTCATCCAATTCCCCAAAATCCACTCTCCAATTCTCAAGCCCTAAACCCCCAAATTTCACTTCAAAGTCTCACTATTTAGGTGGGGAAATCAGTGGGGAAACAAATTTTATGATCCAAAACGAGTACAAGAAGCTTACCTCAATAATCACAGCGAAAATATTCTCCAAAATCGCCTAAGTCTGAGTCCAAAATGTTGAAATAAGAGTAAAATCGTGAACCCTTGCTTTTAAACCTTCTGCCCAGACTTTTAGCATCTGCGGGCCTATTGTCGCACCTGCGATGCCGCATCTGCGGTGAAAATGCCTCTTCCGCACCTGCGCTCCAGGTTTCGCACCTGCGAACTCGCATATGCAGCCCTGGCCTAGCTTCTGCGGAGTCACTCTCTCGCAGCTGCCCCCGCACCTTCGCCCATTTGTACGCATCTGCGTTACCGTAGGTGCAGGAAATTCTTCGCATGTGCTACCCCTATCCTTCATGGCCTTGCCTGCATCTGCGATTCATGCCACGCTTTTGCGTGCTCGCACCTGTGGTGTCCACTCCGCAGGTGCGGTTACACCAGTAGTATCAGCTCTTCAACTTCTTCATCAACTAAAAAATCAAGTCCGTTAACCACCCGAAATATACCCGAGGCCCCCGGGACCTCAACCAAATATGCCAACAAGTCATATAACCCTATACGAACTTAGTCGAAACTTTGAATCACTCAAAACAACACCAAAACACCAATTACACCTGGATTCAAGCCTAAAGAACTTCTAAATTTCTGAATTCTACAAACGATGCCGAATCATACCAAACCATGCCTGATTGACCTCAGATTTTGCACACAAGTCATATTCAACATTACAAACCTACTCCAACATCTGGAATCGGAATCCGACCCCTATATCAAAAAATCAACCGCCCAGTCAAACTTCCAAAAATTCAACTTTTGCCATTTCAAGTCTAAATCAGCTACAGACCTCAAATTCACAGTCCAAACGTGTGCCTAAGTCCAAAATCACTCACGGAGCTAACAGAACTGACAAAACTCTATTCCGGAGTCGTCTTCATACCATTCTGACTACGGTCAAAATTCTAAGACTTAAGCTTCCGTTTTAGGGACTAAGTGTCCCAAAACACTCCGAAACCAAAACAAGACTTCCCGGCAAGTCACATAAGAAGAAACAGATACGGGGAAATGCAGTAAATAGGGGATCGGGGCTAATATGCTCAAAACGATCGGCCGAGTCGTTATAATTGTTTAGATCAGGCAAGCTACTCTGTGGTGATACTGTTGATCATCTTGATGTAATTAGAGAAAAGAAGACCAATAAGCATAAGCAGTTTAAAAAATAATTAATCAAATTTTTTAAACTTTACCTCAAATCCTTCCGCTAGCCGAAGAGTTCCACTACCTCTACCACCATCTTTACCACCACCTCTACCCCTCCTATTACCTCTAACTCTACTTCTACCACCCGTTTGTGAACTTCTAAAGTATGAATTATTTCACCCGCTATATCTATTCAACCTTGGACGTCCACGAGAAGCTATGTATCTAGGATCTCTTATATTTCTTCCTTCACCATCACCCTCACCCTCACCCTCACCCCCACCCTCACCCACACTATCACGTATATCTTTCAATTCTCAGTTTGGAAATATCATATCATCATCCCAATTTAAAAGGTCATGCTCCAATCGGTCCAAATCATACTTAATATATTTCCTCATCACTTCAGTATCCAATGCAATATCATAAACACGTTCAAAATGCTCTAATAGTTTCATGTACATCATGTATTCAGAAGTCATACATGGGTAACCTCCTAGAAAGAAATGTTTCAAGTGTGGACGAACAACATCTCTTCTCCACCTTCTCAATATATACCTCTCATTAATGTTTTCAATCCTCTTATTAGACAACACCTTAAGTATATGGAAAAATAGAATACCTTTTGTTTCAAATTACTTGCAGTTGCAACTTAGATTGTAACGACCTGACTAGTCATTTTGCTTTCTAGATCCTCGTTATGCATTTTTTGTTTTATATATTGCGGGGTTGGTTAGTTTGAGATTTGGAAGGGTTCAGATTGAAATCGGAACATTTAGTTCGTTAATATTGGCTTTAAAGGAGTAAATGACCTTGGTCAACATTTCTAGTAAACGACCTCGAAATAGGAATTTAACGGTCCCAATAGGTTTGTATGATAGTTTTGTACATGGGCGTATGTTCGGATCTTATTTTGGATGACTCGTGAGCGTTTTGGCGCATAAAGTTGAAAGTTGGCACATTGAAGGTTTTAAAGTTCTTTAAATTTGGTTTAGAGTAGGTTTTGGTGCTATCGAGGTCCGTTTGGGATTCCGAGCCAGGTAATAGTCCTGTATGGTGATTTAAGACTTCAACGCAAAATTTGGTATCATTCCGAGTAGTTTAAGTATGATTCGGCGCGCTCGAAGTAAGTTGGACGAATTTGAAATTCATAAGTTAATTCTATTGGTTTTGGATTGTGATTCTTTGTTTTAATGTTGTTTTCCACATTCCAAGGGTGCGAGCAAGTCCTTTTTATTTTTAAAACTTATTGGTATATTTGGACGAGGCCTCGGGGGCCTCGGGGGCCTCGGGTGTTACTCGGACGTTGCACGGATCGAGTTAGAGCCCAAAAGGGGCTGTTGGTGCACTAGTTCTGGTGTGCCCGCACCTGCGAGCTTTTGGCCACAGGTGCGAGCCTGCAGGTGCGATCTCTTGGATATAGAAGCGGCTTTGGGAATTTGGTCAATGGTCCGCAGAAGAGAAAAAGTATGCGCAGAAGCGGTCTCACTTCTGCGGTGAGATGTCCGCAGGAGCGAGAATGCCGCAGATGCGCTCCATCCTTCGCAGAAGCGGGACCGTAGAAGCGGTATCCCATCCGCAAAAGCGGAGTCAGCCGGCCTGGGTTAGGATCGCACCTGCAATGACTTTTTCATAGGTGCGGCGTGGCAGATGCGGCCACATAAGCGGAAATGCTGGAGGCAGTGAGGTCCTTTTAATACGGGACTTAGGCCATTTTGGGTTCATTTATTGCATCCCTTGGGTGATTTTGGAGGTCTTAGAGAGAGGGTTTCATCTAGCTATTGGAGGTAAGTAATTTCTATCCAATGTAAGTTAAATACATAGATTTTGGGTAGATTATAACATGTAAAATTGTGTAAATTTTGGGTTAAGATGAAAAACCTAGATTTTAATAAAAATGAGATTTAACCATGAAAATGGTTATGGAATTGGGTGAAAATTATATATTTGAGTTCGTGAGGTTATGGGTAACAACGTTCTTTGAAAATTTCTGGAATCTGGGCACGTGGGCATGGGGTGAATGTTTAGGAATCTTTCGATTGGGGTTGGGTAATCACTCTAATAGCTAGATTATGAACTTTTGAACATGTATTGATTGATTTATACAACTTTTGACTAGTTTCGGGTTGTTTGGCACTGAGTTGAGGATTTTGAGCATATTTGTGGATCGAAAGAGAGCTTTGAGACAAGGTAAATCTCTTGCCTAACCTTGTAAGAGAGAATTTACCTCATAGGTGATTTAAATTACTATTTGCTTCTAATTGTGGGGGCAACACACGCACGAGGTGACAAGAGTCCGTGCATAGCTACTATTTATGCTTATGTCTGGGTAGTTTAGGACCTAAATCATGAAATACTTATAATGTTTGCACCCTACTTGTTAATTAAAGTGCCTAAATTATATTGGAACTTGATAAGGGAATTGTAAAAGACCGAATTTTACTTACTTGAGTTTTGGCGAGTTACTCGACCGTTAATAGAAATTGTGCTTCTTTGTGTATTAGCCTTGTAATAAATTTTAAATTGGATGTTCATAAAGTATCCTCTCTTCTTGTGGAGTGGGCCGAACGCCTCGGCAGTAGAATAGATGCATTTATGGTTCGTGCCGCTCAACCCTCGGCGGTGTACACATTATTCTGGATTGGGTCATACGACCTTGACATAATCGTGCGTGATAATACTCGGAGCTTAATTATATTTGATATTATTTTATGGCTTGAGAGGTTATAATTATTTATTGACAGAAATTGACTAGGAATTTATTATTAGTGAAAGAATTATAATTCACTACTTGTTATGAAGTTATATTTATCATTTACATGAACCCTGCTTATTTAGAATTTTCTGTATTTTATTGCTAGCCCATATTAAGTGTCGATGTCGACCCCTCGTTACTACTTTTTTGAGGTTAGACTAGACACTTACTGGGTACATGTTGTTTATATACTCACACTAAACTTCTGCACTAATCGTGCAGGATATGAGGCTGGTGCATCTGGCGGTCATATCGGCGCGCACCCCCATTACCCCGAGGCCTAGCGGTGAGCTACTTCTTGAGCCGTTTTGCAGCACCTAGAGTCTCTCTTTTGTATCTATTTTTCTGTCTACTTTATTTCAGATAGTGGTTAGAGTTTTGTATATTCTACTAGTTGCTCATACACTTGTGACACCAGGTCTTGGCATACATACTAATAGACATTTTGGTTTTGGAGTATTTAAATCACTATGTTTTCTACTCAGTTTCCTTTGTTTTATTTACTAAATTTCTACTCCTTAATTTCTTAATAAATGGAAGTTAATTCCTTGGAAACTTACTAAAAGGGGCAATCACATGGTTAGTTCGCCGTTGGCTTGCCTAGCGGTGACGTTGGACGCCATCACGACCTATAGGAGAAATTGGATCGTGATAACATAGTATCAGAGCACTAGGTTTACGTAGGTCTCACAAGTTATGAGCAGGATTAATAGAGTCTTGCGCATCGGTGCAGAGACGGCTGTACTTATCTTCTAGTGGCTATAGGGTGTTAGAAAACTACTCTTTTCTTTATCTCATATCGTGTAGTTGATGTTGTGATAAGTATTTTTCTCTTATTCTCCTGCAGATGGTGAGAACGTGTGCAACAGATGTACCCGATCATGGAGGAGCTGCTCCTCTATTGCTAGAGGCCGAGGCCGAGGCCGAGGGAGGGCTCCAGCTCATGGTAGGGGACGGGGGCATCCTAGAGTTGTTCCACTCATGCCACTAGTGGATTCAGTATAGGATCCTATTATTGAGGAGAAGGGTGAGATACTTGCAGCAGAGCCAGCCCCGGTGGATTTCATGTCCGCACCGGAATTCTAGGAGGTCATAGGCCGTATGCTCCGGTTTATGGATTCTATGAATTAGGCTGGTTTATTTCCAGTGAACCCAGCCATATCTCAGGCGGGAGGGGGAGCACAGACCCCTACCGCTCAGGCTCCAGGGCATACAGCTGCCGTATATCAGACCCCGGGCGCACTACCTGTGGGCGGAGCGCATCAAGTTATAGCAGTCATACCTAAGCCTAGACCAGCTACGGTCGGCGATCCGCAGAAGCTATTGGAAAGATGGACCAGGCTTCATCCTCCTGTCTTTGGGGGTGAGCGGCATGAGGACCCCCAGGACTTTATTGATCAGTGCAGGGACTGACTACACAACTTGAGGATACTGGAGTCCCACGGGGTGGACTTTACCACCTTCCAGCTGGTGGGAAGGGCCCGTAGATAGTGGTAGTCCTATCTTCTTGGCAGACCAGCAAGTTCTCCTCCCATGACTTGGGATTAGTTCACACGCCTCTTCTTGGACAGATATATTCCGCCCCCTTAGAGGGAAGAGTTGCGATTTTAGTTCGAGCAGCTAAAGCAGGGCCAGATGTCGGTGACCGACTATGAGGTGAGATTCTCTGAGTTGTATTGCCATGTACTTATGATACTTCCTACCGATGTGAAGAGAGTGTGGAGGTTTGTTTTCGGTTTGTACTTTGGTATCCAGGCCACCAAGGCCTGAGAGGTTGAGATGGGGACTTTTTACGGGCTAGTTATGGAGATAGCTCGGAGGATTGATGTCACGACCCAACTGGAGGGTCATGACTAGCACCCAGGCCATACTTGCCGAGCACCAACGTACATTTTATCTAACCTTCCTTATTATCTTTAAGGGCCGACAAGATCAATATAAATGGTAGACATGGATCATGAACATCCAACAATGAAAAATAATGTCATGAACATACATAACATGGGACGACAAGACTGTCAAGAAACTATATATAAGGTACGAGCTACCATGAGTCAACACCTGTCTATGAGCCTCTAAAGGAACATAAGTTCTACAACATTGTTGGAACAGGGCCCCGATATACCCATAATGTCTATAACAAAAATGCATACCAAGACCACGGCAAGTCCGGAGAAGGGATCTCGCCAATAACCGCTGAACTGGACAGCCTACTGTGGTGGGGGGAGCTGCGTCTACCCGTCTATCAGGACCTGCAGTACGACATACAGCGTCCACAAATAAAAGGGACGTCAGTACGAATAAAGTACTGAGTATGTAAGGCAGGAAAGCATAAGTAAGAACAGTAATGTAAACAGGGATAGAGAATATACAACCTGTGACATCTAGGTACCTATGAGGGCTACTGACATGAAACACATAATACATACATATATATACATAAACTTTTAAAACATACGCCTTTGTGGGCATCACCATCATTATATCGTACCCGGCCGTAATAGGCTCGGTAAAACGTACCCGGCCATCATAGGGCTCGGTAGAATCGTACCCGGCCACGTGGAGCTCGGTAAAACCCAACTGATCAGTGGTTGCACAATAGGTGCCGTACCCGGCCGACTATAGCGCGGCTCGGTAGAGTAAAATAGATACATATATATGATGCATGCTGGACTCATTGGAATCACATTTTGAACCTTTCGGAGTGACATAAGGTTGGTATCCTTCGACGTTATTAGGATTAACTCTTCATCAAGAATCTTATAAGAATCAGGAACTACCAACAACATTGATAATATAAGAATAAAAGAAGTAACATCAATATCAATCGTTTCATAAGAAGGGCAGCAATGTAAGTATTGCTAGCTTCTAAGAGTAGAGTATCTTTAGGAGCTCGTTCATTACATTATGTACAATCGGAGTTGTACAAAAGAATGAAGGGGATAGCCTCACATACCTTGTATATACTGCCCAACCTCAAGCTATGCAAATGTCACGACTCTTTAGTCTACAATAAGAGAAATGACACTATCATTATCGTTTAAGCGTCGTAACTATTATGTATCGACCGCAACCTATTTTACGATGAAATGGACAGCACCTCCCCTATTTATATGATTTCACACAAGTCAATACAATCACCAAACAGCCCAAACAACATCATTAATAATCATATTGAGCCTCCCAAAATAGTCCACCAACCAACAACATTACTACCAAGCCTTTCGATATATATTTCACAAGTTCTACCTTCAACGACTTAGCCGCAACTTGGATAATCTTAAATATATATATATATATAGAGTAAGAGGTTCCTTAACTTTAAACAGAAATAACAACTCCAATTTGACCTTAATTTTCCACGAAATATCTCTCCAATTCTGCCACAAGAACAAGGAAGCGAAACTAGCAATCAATTCGGGTTTTTCGGCAATAGAATTACTTTAGAAGACTTGAAATCACCTAGGGTTGATATTAAAAACTTGAAGGAGTATTTACAGAACATAAAACAATTAAAACAACCTCCCACACGAGCTGGAACAACACAAAAATCAGCAACAACAAGAAGAACAAGAAACTTACTAGCGCCACGGGATTCCCGACACTTGATTTGTGTTGTTTGCCCTTTGTTTGGCTCTTGGATCATGAGAGAACCTTGAGAGAGTGTTTTTAGGGTTCTAAGGTCTGAATATACTGAAAAATAATGACTTAAAACGGGGTTGAGGTATCTTATATATATCCATATGACTTAAACCGCCTATGTGGGCCCCATAGAGAGCTGCTTGGCGCGCTCTCACAAAAATGCAAGTATCTCTCTATTTCGAGATTGTATCGGCGAACGGTTTAATGCGTTGGAAACTAGACTCATAGATCTTCAATTTTATAGGTAGATCACCCCATAATTCCAAGTAAATTGGGAGAAAAATGTAGTAACATTTGACCTAAAGTTTAAGTAAAATTATAAACGTAAGTTGCGACAACTTTTATCGACTTTGTTTCATAACTCGCTTGACTTCAAGACTTATGATACAGATATTATATGATTCAAATACATTAAAACATGACCTCTTGGGACAATTAATCACCTCTAGTGTTACCCGAAAATACGGGTTACAACATCCTTGATTCGTTTAACTTCTAATACTTGTTAACCACTCTTATACACCCTTGTATCGTTTAAGACCAATAGGATTAACTTTTTATCATCTCAAAGATAATCTCTTCTTGGATTTACGTCGAATAACTTATGGCGTGATCTAAGGTATGCAAATTTGGGTTGTAACAATCGAGGGTGTCCATCAGTGGAGCCGAGAGCAGGCAACGAGGGATAAGCGATTTCGATATTCAGGAGAGTTCAGTGGTGCCCAGGCTGGGGGAACGGGTCAGTTTGTGAGGGGTCAGTCTAGCAGGCCCACATATCCAGCACCACCGCCTCCTCGGGGTTCTCTAGTGTGACTTTATTTCAGCATCATGCCAGAGAGTTCCTGCTACCCATCAGCTATTCAGGGTTCCTCTAGTGGGTATTCAAGCCATCAAGGTCAGACTTCAAGTCAGCAGTCCACAGTACCAAGAGGTTGTTTTGAGTGCGGGGATCTTAGTCATGTGCGGAGGTTCTGCCCCAGGCTTCGGGGCAAGGCAGTGCAGCAGGGTCAGCAGCCTATGATTACAACACCAGCTACCCCACCAGTCGTCCGGCCACCCAGAGGCTGAGGGCAGGTGGGTAGGGTTCGTCCTAGAGGTGGAGGCCAGCTAGGTGGCACTCCAGCCAGATTCTATGCCTTTCCATCCATACCAGATGCAGTATCCTCAGATACCGTGATTACAGGTATTATTTTTGTCTGCGGTAGGGATGCTTCGGTACTATTTGATCTAGGGTCTACATATTCATATGTTTCATCTCGATTTGCTCATTTCCTAAGAGTTCCTCGTGAGTCCTTAGGCACTCATGTTTATGTGTTCACTCCAGTGGGCGATTTTGTTGTTGTTGTGGTTATGAGAATAGAGCGGATCTTCTATTGGCTGATATGATCGACTTTGAGGTCATCCTGGGCATGGATTGGTTGTCCCCATATCATGCCATCCTTGATTGCCATGCCAAGACTGTTACCTTGGCAATGCCAGAGTTACCTAGATTGGAGTGGAAAGGATCGTCTGTCAGTGCATCTAGTCGAGTTATCTCCTTTATGAAGGCTCGACAGATGGTCGAGAAGGGTTGTTTAGCTTATCTATCCTATGTTCGGTATACTACCACAAAGACTCCAGTGATTGATTCAGTGCCCGTGGTCCGAGAGTTCTCCGATGTGTTTCCTTCTGATCTTCCAGGCATGCCACCAGATCGTGATATTAATTTCTGTATTGATTTAGCTCCAGGTACCCATCCTATATCTATCCCACCATATCGCATGGCTACGAATGATTTGAAGGGTTTGAAGGAACAAATTGATGAGTTGCTAGCAAGGGGGTTCGTCAGACCAAGTGTATCGCCTTGGGGTGCACTGGTGTTATTTGTGAAGAAGAAAGATGGGACTATGCGGATGTGTATTGATTACCGCTAGTTGAACAAAGTTACCATTAAGAACAAGTACACATTGCCGCGTATTGATGATTTATTTGACCAGTTGCAGGGTGCTAGGGTGTTCTCTAAGATCGACTTGAAATCGGGATACCATCAGTTGAAGATTCGGGATTTGGATGTTCCGAAGACGGCTTTCCAGACTAGATATGGCCATTATGAGTTTCTAGTGATGTCCTTCGGTTTGACTAACGCCCCAACGACATTTATGGATATGATGAACCGGGTGTTCAGGCCATATATTGATTAGTTTGTCACTGCCTTCATTGATGACATTTTGATCTACTCGCGTAGCATAGAGGAGCACGAGCAGCATTTGAGTGGTGCTTTAGACTGTCACGACCCAAAATCCTAACCTGTCGTGATAGCGCCTAACATGGTACTAGGCAAGCCGACATTTCACAATATTTCCAATACTTTTAACAGAAAATGAATTAAAGTAGTTTAAACAATGAAAGTTCTCATAAAATGGGATAGAAACCCAAAACACAATGGAAGTTCACAACTATCGGGGTGTCACAGAGTACATGAGCATATATATAAAAACACAGTCTAATACATCGTCTAGGAAATAAAAACTGAAACATAAAATGGAAGATAATGAGAGAGAGGCAAGGTCTGCGAACGCCAAGCAGCTACCTCGATAATCTCCAAAGATTCGAGCTCCAGAACTCAGCAACTGCCGTGACCGAAAGCACCTGGATCTGCACCCGAGGTGCAGGGTGTAGCGTGAGTACAACCAAACTAATAAGTAACAAATCTAACCTTTAGACTGAAAGGTAGTGATGAACTCAGTAGGTACAGTTTAGTATAGAAATAATGTATAGAAATGTAGGCATGCTTTCAAGTTCAATAGTTAAATTCAATTCAAGTAAAAATAGATCAATTCTGAATGATGTGAGTAGTATGACCTCTCTACATCTCCATGCCAATGCACATGCTGTATGTGATGCACCACGCTGAAAGTCTCGCGTACTCACATTCCCAATCACTCAGTACTGTATATGGCCAATCTAGCCCAGGGAAGATCCATCCTATATATATATATATATACACACACATCAACTAACAGTCAGTCACTCAGTACTGTATAAGGCCAATCCAGCCAAGGGGAAAATCCATTCCCGAATATAAATGATTCGGACAAGATCCGTGTCCAGGGAAGATCCATCCCTCAATATAATCAATTGGCTCACTAGGGGCGTGTACGCACTTCGGAGGGGCTCCTTCAGCCCAAACGCTATAATAAGCAAGATCCAGGCATAAATCAATAAACATGCTGTGGCGTGCAGCCCGATCCCATAATTGTCACTCTCAATCAGGCCCTCAGCCTCACTCAATCATCAATCTCTCCGGTCTCTCTCTCTCTCCCAGGCTCACAATGTTGTGAAGCTATCCCAAAAATGATGATATGATAGAGTAATAAATAGCAACGGATACTGAGATATGATATGCAATGAATAAATATGATTGAGTACGAAATTTCAATGTAATCAATAAGTCAACAGTAAGGAAACGACCATTATGGGTCCCAACAGTACTAGTAATAGCCTAAACATGATTAACAACTCAATTACTTTATCACATGATGAAAATACAAGTATCAACAAGATAAATCCATTATACAGTTTCATGGCATCGACCAGGTCAAAGTTCTTATGGTGCACGCCCGCACACCCGTCACTTGGCATGTGCGTCACCTCAACACCAAGCATATAACACATAACTCGGGGTTTCGAACCCTCACGGCCAATTTTAGAAGTATTACTTACTTTAATCCGAGAAAATCTCTACTCCAACACACCCTTGCCTCGCGAAACGGCCACCGAATGCCTCAAATCTAGACATAAACAATGTGATACAATCAACACGGGCTAAAGGAATCAATTCCATAATGAAATACTAAGTTATTAATCAAAAGTCAAAAATTGACTCAAAAGTTGGACCCTAGGTCCACGTCTCGAAATTCGATAAAAGTCACAAAACTCGAAAGCCCATTCAACCATGAGTCCAACTAGCCTCCAAATTCCCAAATCAAACTCTCCAAATCCCTAGCCTCCAACTCCCAATTTACACCTTAAATACACATAACTAGGTGGGAAAATCAATGGGAAAATATATTATTGATAAACAATGAGCACAAGGGACTTACCTCAAGAAATCCCTTGAATATCCTCTCAAGAATCGCCCAAACCCATGCGTGAAATGTTTAAATGAAGCCAAAATCGCGAACCCTTATTTTAAATAATCTGCCCAGGCTTTCCGCTTTTGCGGACATTTAACCGCATTTGCAGCATCGCAAAAGCGACAATCCACTCGCATCTACGGTGAACCACTAGAGCTGGGCCTCTGCTTCTGCGATCCTATCCCTCGCATCTGCGCAAAACGCAGGTGCGGAGATCCCCATCGCACCTGTGCACCATCCACTTCTGTGCCCTTCACTCTGCACCTGCGGCCACGTAGGTGCGGAAAACTCCTCGCACCTATGACCATAGTCCTACCCAATCTTGGCCGCATATGTGCGTCCTTAGCTCGCACCTACGATCAAAGCTCCGCAGGTGCGGTTACACCAGCAACCTTTAAATTTCAACTTTTGATCCGTTAATCATCCGAAATCAACCCGAGGTCCCCAGGGACCTCAACAAAACATACCAACAAGTCCTAAAACCTCATACGAACTTAATCGAGCCCTCAAATCACATCAAACAATATCAAAAATACGAATCGCACCCCAATTCAAGCCTATTGAAACTAAGGAATTCTAACTTCTACCAATGACGTCGAAACCTATCAAATCACATTCGATTGACCCTAAATTATATACACAAGTCACAAATGATATTACGGACCTACTCCAAATTCCGGAATCAGAATCCGACCCCGATATCAAAAAGTCTACTCTCGGTCAAACTTTTCAAAAAATCCAACTTTCGTCATTTCAAGCCTAATTCCACTACGGACCTCCAAATCACAATCCGGGCACACTCCTAAGTCCAAAATCACCCAACGGAGCTAACGGAACCATCAAAACTCCATTTCGGAGCTGTTTACATATAAGTCAACATCCGGTCAACTATTTCAACTTAAGTTTTTAACCTTGAGACTAAGTGTCTCAATTCATTCCAAAACATCACTGGACCCAAACCAACTACCCCGGCAAGTCACATAACAGCTATAAAGTACAAAATGAGTAGTAAATGGGGGAACAAGGCTACAACTCTCAAAATGATCGGCCGGGACGTTACATCCTCCCACTCTTAAACAAACGTTCATCCTCGAACAGGTCTATAAAAACGTACCTGAAGTGTGGTTCTGCTCCGCATCTCCCGCTCAGTCTCCCAACTAGCCTCTTCGACTAGCTGACCTCTCCACTGCACCTTCACTAAAGCTATATCCTTTGACCTCAACTTTCTAACCTGCCGATCCAAAATGGCCACCGGCTCCACATCATAAGTCAAATCACCATCCAACTGAATCATGCTGAAGTCCAAAACATGAGACGGATCACCGACATACTTCCAAAGCATAGAAATATGAAACACTGGGTGCACACTCGACAAACTAGGTGGCATGGCAAGCTTGTAAGCCACCTCTCCAATCCTTTGAAGTACCTCAAATGACCCAATATACCGAGGGCTCAACTTGATCTACTTCCCGAACCTCATAACACCCTTCATGGGTGATACCTTAAGCAGAAACTTCTCCCCAAATATGTAAGAAACATCACGGACCTTCCTATCTCTATAACTTGTCTGTCTAGACTGCGCCGTGCGAAGTCGTTCCTGAATCAATTTAACCTTGTCCAAAGCATCCTGAACCAAGTCAGTACCCAATAGCCTAGCCTCACCCGGCTCAAACCAACCTACCAGAGATCTACACCGTCTCACATACAAAGCCTCATACGGAGCCATATGAATGCTTGACTGGTAACTATTATTGTAGGCAAACTCCGTGAGCGACATAAACTAATCCCAAAAACCCCGAAAATTGATGACACAAGCATGTAACATGTCCTCCAATATCTAAATAGTGCGCTCGGACTATCCGTCCATCTGAGGGTGAAATATTGTGCTCAACTCAACCTGGGTGCCCAACTCTCACTGCACAACTCTCCAAAACCGCGTGCCCCGATCTGAAATGATGGACACTGGCACACCGTGAAGGCGAACAATCTCTCGGATGTAAATCTCAACCAACCGCTTTGATAAATAAGTAGTCCCAACTGAAATGAAGTGCGCGGACTTGGTCAGCCGATCCATAATCACCCAAATAGCATTGAACTTCCTCGAAGTCTGTGGGAGCCCAACTACAAAATCCATGGTAATCCTCTCCCATTTCAACTCTGGAATCTCTATCCTCTGAAGCAATCCGCCCGGTCTCTGATGCTCATACTTCACCTGCTGAAAGTTAAGACACCGAGCTACAAACCCCACTATATCCTTCTTCATTCTTCTCCACTAATAATACTGCCCCAAGTCCTAATACATCTTCGTGGCACCCGGATGAATAGAATACCGTGAACTGTGGGCCTCCTCAAGAATCAACTCACGTAGCCCATTCACATTAGGCACACAAATCCGACGTTGTATCCTCAATACCTCATCATCCCTAATAGTAACATCTCTGGCATCACCGTGCTGAACTGTGTCCTTAAGGAAAAGCAAATGGGGATCATCATACTAGCACTCTTTGATGCGATCATATAAGGAAGGTCGAGAAACCACACAAGCTAGAACGCGACTGGGCTCTGAGATATCTAATCTCACAAACTGGTTGGACAAGGCCTGAACATCAACTGTAAGAGGTCTCTCACTAACATGAATGAATGTGAGGCTACTCATACTCACCTCCTTTCTACTCAAGGCATCGGCTACCACATTGGCCTTCCTGGGATGATACAAAATAGTGATATCATAGTCCTTTAGTAGCTCCAACCATCTCCGTAGCCACAAATTTAGATCCTTGTGTTTTAACAAGTGCTGGAACTCCGATGGTCTGTAAATACCTCACAAGACACACCATAGAGATAATGCCTCTAAATCTTCAATGCATGAACGATGGCAGCCAACTCCAAATCATGAACATGGTAGTTCTTCTCATGGGGCTTCAACTGACGCGAAGCATAAGCAATCACTCTACCCTCCTGCATCAAGACACACTCAATACCAATCTGAGAAGCATCATAATATAATGTATAAGAACCAGAAGCTGAAGGTAGAACTAGAACTGGAGTTGCCGTCAAGGCAGTCTTGAGCTTCTGAAAGCTCTCCTCACATTCATCTGACCACCTGAAAATAGCACCCTTTTAGGTCAATTTGGTCAAAGGCGATGTAATGGACGAGAAACCCACCACGAAATAACGATAATAACCGGCCAAGCCGAGAAAGCTCTGAATCTCTGTATTTGAGGACGGTTTGGGCCAACTCTGAATCGCCTCTATCTTCTTCGGATCCACCTGAATCCCCTAACTGGACACGACGTGCCCCAAGAACGCCACTGAACTAAGCCAAAATTTACATTTGGAGAACTTAGCATAAAGTTTATCCTCCATCAACCACTGAAACACAATCCTCAAATATTGGGCATGCTCCCCCTGGCTACGATAGTACACCAGGATCTCATCAATGAACACTATGACAAATGAGTCAATACAAGGTTGAAATACACTATTCATCAGATGCATTAATGCTGCTGGGGCATTGGTCAGCCCAAAATACATCACAAGAAACTCATAATGACCATAACGGGTCCTGAATGTTGTTTTTAGAATATCCGAGTCCCGAATCTTCAACTGGTGATACCCAGACCTCAAATCAATTTTAGAGAACACCCTCGCTCCCTCAAGCTGGTCAAATAGATCATCAATGCGTGGAAAAGGATACTTTTTCTTGATTGTAACTTTGTTCAACTCCCTGTAATCAATGCACATCTGCATAGTACCATCCTTCTTCTTCACAAACAGAATCGGTGCACCCCAAGGCGACACACTAGGCCTAATAACCCCCTTATCAAGAAGTTCCTAAATCTTCTCCTTTAATTCCTTCAACTCAACTGGTGCCATATGATACAGTGGAATAGAAATGGGCTGAGTGCCCGGCACCAACTCAATACCAAAGTTAATATCCCTATCGGGCGGCATGCCCGGCAGGTTTGCAGGAAACACATCCGAAAAATCTCGCACCACCGGAACAGAATCAATAGAAGGAGTATCAGCACTAATATCCCTCACAAAGGCCAAATAAGATAAACAACCCTTCTAAACCATCAGCTGGGCCTTCAAATATGAAATCACTCTGCTGGGAACATAGTCTAGAGAACCTCTCCACTCAATCCTTGGCAACCCCAGCATTGCCAACGTCACGATCTTAGCGTGACAATCCAGAATAGTATGACATAGAGACAACCAATCCATACCCAAGATCACGTCGAAGTCCACCATACTAAGCAATAAAAGATCAGCTCTAGTCTCCAATCCCCTAATTGTCACTACACACGACCGATATACACGGTCCACCACAATAGTATCATCCACTGCGTAGACACGTGAACAGTTGAAACTTAGGACTCAAGGGGCACATCCAGATAATGAGCAAAATATGATGATACATGCAAATAAGTGGAACCAGGGTCAAATAATACAGAAGCATCTCTGTGGCATACTAAGACAATACCTGTAATCACTGCATCTGATGCAACCGCATCTGGTCTGGAAGGAATATCATAGAATTGGGCCTGACCGCCACTTGATCGGCCTCCCCCTCTTGGGCGACCCCTAGATGACTGAGCCTCACCCTGATCTGGCTGGGCGGGTGGTGAAGTAACTGGTGCTGAAGTCGCAACTTGACTCCTCTGATGTACTGGACCTCCCAAAAGGCGGGGGAAATATCTCTTTATGTGACCCAAATCTCCACACTCAAAACAATCCCTCTCTGAATATGGCGGCAAGTATTGAGGCGGACCCCGAGAACCAGAATACCCACTAGAAGCACCATGTGCAGATGAACCCTGAACTGAATGAGCATGGGACAAACTCTTAGCTGGAAGGGCACTGAGAGATGACTGACCTTGATGAGTACTATATGAACCATGGCTGGATGATGCACCACGGTAAACTGGATGGGCAGTCTGAGGGTGCCTATAAGAATGACCCCTTCCGTGGTAGAACTAACCTCCCAAAGAAATACCGCTGAAACCACCTGATCCACGAGGCCTCTTGGCCTCCCACTCACCACGCTCCTAACTACGGACCATCTCTATTTGCTGAGCAATATCGACCACCTCATCGAACGTAGCACCAGATACCATCTCCCTAGTCATAAGCAACCGTAGCTGATATGTGAGGCCATCAATGAACCTACTTATCCTCTCCCTATCAGTGGGAACCAACTAAATTGCATGACGAGTCAACTCAGAAAACCTCATCTTATACTATGTCATAGACATGCCCTCCTGACGTAACTACTCAAATTGTTTGCGCAGCTCCTCCCTACGAGACTGTGACACAAACTTCTCAAAGAAGAGAATGGAGAACTCCTGCCATGTAAGTGGTGCTACACCGACTGGCTTGTTCCTTTCATAAGCCTCCCACCATCTGAAGCCAGCCCTAGTGAACTGAAAATTAGTGAACGATACCCCACTAGTCTCCAGAATATCAGTCGTGCAAAGAATCCACTGGCACTTATCCAAGAAGCCCTGAGCATCCTCTGACTCAGCACCGTTAAATGATGGAGGCTTAAGTCTCCCAAATCTCTAAAGTCTCTTCTGCTCATCATCAGCCATAACAGGGACCACCTGGGCCTGAGCAGCTACAACCGACTGGGCTGGTAGTAGCCTCGGTGTCTGAAGTCCCGGCATCACCTATTCGGGAGTACGGGCAACGGGATATGAGTACCTCCCCCGGCCTGAGAACTGGATGGTTTAGCCTGAGCCGAAACCACCTGGGCAAGGCTAGTACAAACAGTCAATATCTGGGCCAAAGCCTCCTGAAGGCCTGGAATCACAATGGGCAGAGCTGGTGCTTGAGATGGCTCAACTACATCTTGAACCTACTCCTGAGCTGGAGTAATTGGTGGATATGCAGGTGCGTCTCTAGCTGTTGTACGAGCTGCACCTATGCCCCATACCGCGGCCCCTACCGTAACCTTGGCCTTTCGTGGCCCTAGCTGGGGGTGCTGGTGGTTGGCTGTCATGTCCGGTAGCATGTGTCCTTTCCATCTCATAGAGAATAGAACAACTGAATTTAGTAACTGGAATCAACAAATTCGCATGACAAGAATACAAGAATGTGAAGTTTCCTAAGGGTTCGACAACCTCTCGAAGATAAGTACATATATCTCCGTACCGATCCGCAAGACTCTACTAAACCCGCTCATGACTCGTGAGACCTATGTATCCTAGGCTCTGATACCAACTTGTCACGAACCAAAATCCTAACATGTCGTGTTGATGCCTAACGTAGTACTAGGTAAGCTTACATTTCACAATATTTCCAACACTTTTAACATAAAACGAATTAAAGTAGTTTAAACAATGAAAGTTCTCATAAAACAGGATAGAAAACCAAAACACAATGCGCAAAATCCCAACTATTGGGGTGTCACAGAGTACATGAGCATCTATATAAAAATACAGTCAAATACACCGTCTAGGAAATAATAACTGAAACATAAAATGGAAGATAATGAGGGAGAATCAAGATTTGTGAACGTCAAGCAGCTACCTTGATAGTCTCCGAAGATCCGAGCTCCACAACTCAGCAACTGTCATGACCGGAAGCACTTGGATCTGCACATGAGGTGCAAGGTATAGTGTGAGTATAACCAACTCAATAAGTAACCAATCTAACCTTTGTACGAAAAGGTAGTGACGAACTATTTTTACTTGAATTGAATTTAACTGTTAAACTTGAAAGCATGCCTACGTTTCTGAATGATATAAGGAGTATGACCTCTCTACATCTCCATGCCAATGCACATGTTATATGTGATGCATCACGTTGAAAGTCTCGTGTACTCACATTCTCAATAACTCAGTACTGTATATGGACAATCCAGCCCAGGGAAGATCCATCACATATATTTATACATCAATTGACAGTCAGTCACTCAGTACTTTATAAGGCCAATCCAGCCCAGGGGAATATCTATCCCCAAATATAAATGATTCGGACACGATCCATGTCCAGGGAAAATCCATCCCTCAATATAATCAACTACGCTCACTAGGGGTGTGTACAGACTCCGGAGGGGCTCCTTCAGCCCAAGTGCTATAATAAGCCAGATCCAGGCATAAATCAATAAACATGTTGTAGTGTGCAGCCCAATCCCAAACTCTCTCTCTCTCTCTTTCTCTCTCTCTGGCTCACAATGTCGTGAAACTAGCCCAAAATGATGATATGATACATCAATAAATAGCAACGGAGACTAAAATATGATATGCAATAAATAAATATGACTGAGTACGAAATTTCAATGTAATCAATAAGTCTCGTGTACTCACATTCTCAATAACTCAGTACTGTATATGGACAATCCAGCCCAAGGAAGATCCATCACATATATTTATACATCAATTGACAGTCAGTCACTCTGTACTTTATAAGGCCAATCCAGCCCAGGGGAATATCTATCCCCAAATATAAATGATTCGGACAAGATCCATGTCCAGGGAAGATCCATCCCTCAATATAATCAACTACGCTCACTAGGGGTGTGTACAGACTCCGGAGGGGCTCCTTCATCCCAAGTGCTATAATAAGCCAGATCCAGGCATAAATCAATAAACATGCTGTAGTGTGCAGCCCAATCCCAAACTCTCTCTCTCTCTTTCTCTCTCTCTCTCTCTCTGGCTCACAATGTCGTGAAACTAGCCCAAAATGATGATATGATACATCAATAAATAGCAACGGAGACTAAAATATGATATGCAATAAATAAATATGACTGAGTATGAAATTTCAATGTAATCAATAAGTCAACAGCAAAGAAATGACTACTATGGGTCCCAACAGTACCAGTAATAGTCTAAACATGATTTTTAACATGAATGACCACTCAATTACTTTATCACATGATGAAAACACAGATATCAACAAGATAAATCAACTATACAGTTTCATGGAATCGACCAGGTCATAGTTCTTATGGTGCACACCCACACACCTATCACTTGGCATGTGTGTCACCTCAACACCAAGCATATAACACATAACTCGGGGTTTCGAACCCTCAGGGCCAAGTTTAAAAGTGTTACTTACCTCAATCCGAGCAAATCTCTACTCCAACACACCCTTGCCTCGCGAAACGTCCTCTAAATTCGTAATATCTAGCCATAAACAATGAGATACAATCAAAACGGGCTAAAGGAATCAATTCCATAATGAAATACTAAGTTATTAATCAAAAATCAAAAATTGACTCAAAAGCCGGCCTCGGGCCCATGCTTCAAAATTCAATAAAAGTCACAAAACACGTAAATTTATTCAACTACGAGTCCAACCATACCAAATTTATCAAAATCCGATACCAAATCGTCCCCAAAATCCCCAAATCAAACTCTCCAAATCCTTAGCCTCCAACTCCCAATTTACACCTTAAATACACACAAACTAGGTGGGAAAATCAATGGGGAAATAAGACTATTGATCAAAAATGTGCACAAGGTACTTACCTCAAGAAACTACTCTAAACTCCTCTCAAGAATCTCCTAAACCCGTGCTTAAAATGTTTGAAATGAAGCTAAAATCGCGAACCCTTGTTTTAAATAATATGCCCAGGCTTTCTACTTTTGCGGACACTTAACCGCATCTGCGGCGTCGTAGAAATGACAATCCACCCACTTCTGTGGTGAACCACTGGAGTTGGGCCTCCGCTTCAATGGTCCTATCCCCTGTATCTGCGCAAATCGTAGGTGTGGAGATCCCTATTGCACTTGCGCACCATCCGCTTTTGTGCCCTTCATGCCGCATTTGTGGCCACGAAGGTGCGGAAAACTCCTCGCACCTGTGACCATAGTCCTCCCCAATCTTGGTCGCATCTACGCATCTTCAGCTCGCACCTGCGATCAAAGCTCCGCAGGTGCGGTTACACCAGCAGCCTCCAGCTTCAGCAACCTTTAAATTTCAACTTTTGATCCGTTAATCATCTGGAATCAACCCGAGTCCCCCCGGGACCTCCACCAAATATACCAAAAAGTCCTAAAACCTCACACGAACTTAGTCGAGTCCTCAAATCACATCAAAACACGAATCTTACCCCAATTCAAGCCTATTGAAACTAAGGAATTCTAACATTTCCAACGATGCCGAAACCTATCAAATTACGTCCGATTGACCCCAAATTTTGCACACAAGTCAAAAATGGCATTACAGACCTACTCCAACTTCTGGAATAGTAATCCGACCCCGATATCAAAAAGTCCACTCCCGATCAAACTTTCCAAAAAATCCATCTTTTGCCATTTCAATCCTAATTCCACTACGGACCTCCAAATCACAATCTGGACATGCTCCTAAGTACAAAATCATCCAATGGAGCTAACAGAACCATCAAAACTCCATTCCGGAGTCGTTTACACATAAGTCAACATTCGGTCAATAATTTTAACTTAAGTTTTCAACCTTGAGACTAAGTGTCCCAATTCATTCCAAAACCCCACCGGCCCCTAACCAACTACCCCGGAAAGTCACATAGCAGCTATAAATTTCAAAATGAGCAGTAAATGGGAAAACGGGGCTACAACTCTCAAAACGACTAGCCAGGTCATTACTCTCAAAATGAGCAGTAAATTGGATTACGTAGCATTCTTGGGGCATGTCCTATTAGGCGAGGGTATTAAAATATATCCCAAGAAGATGGAGGTAGTTTAGAGTTAGCCTCTTCCTACCACATCGACCGAGATCAGGAGCTTCTTGGGGTTAGTAGGTTATTATCGTCGGTTTGTGGAGGGTTTCTCATCTATTGCAGCACCTCTTACTAGATTGACCTAGAAGGGTGATCCATTCCGATGGTCCAATGATTGCAAGGTGAAATTTCAGAAGCTCAAGACCGCATTGACTTCAGCACCGGTATTAGTGTTGCCTTCCGGTTCAGGGATGTATACTGTGTATTGCGATGCTTCACGCATTGGTTTAGGTTGTCTATTGATGTAAGAGGGGCGAGTTTTTGCATATGATTCACGTCAGCTGAAGCCCCATGAGAAGAATTACCTCATAAATGATTTAGAGTTGGTCACGATTGTTCATGCTCTTAATATCTAGAGGCATTATCTTTATGGGGTGTCCTGTGAGGTTTATACTTATCATCATAGCTTGCAGCATTTTTTCAAGCAGAGGGATCTCAATTTGAGGCAGCGCAGATGGCTTGAGCTACTAAAAGATTATGATATTACCATTCTTTATCATTCGGGCAAGGCGAATGTAGTATGCAAATGCCTTGAGCAGAAAGGCGAAGAGTATGGTTATTTTTGCATTCATTTCAGCAGAGGAGAGGCCACTAGCTTTGGACATTCATTCCTTGGCTAACAAACTTGTGAGGTTGGATGTTTCACAGCCCAGCCAAGTTCTTGCATGCGTCGTCGCCCAGTCTTCACTATTCGAGCAGATCAAGGCTCGCCAGTTTGATGATCCATACTTGTTGGTTCTCAGAGAGACGGTACTACAGGGTGGTGCCAAGGAGGTAACTATTGGTGAAAATGGTGTTCTGCGACTCCAGGGTCACCTATGTGTCCCTAATGTTGATGGATTGAGGGAAAATATTCTAGAGGAGGTACACAGTTCTCGGTATTCTATTCATCCATGTGCTACGAAGATATATCACGACCTGAGGTAGCATTATTAGTGGCGGCGGATGAAGAAGGACATAGTTTTGTAATGTCAAGATGTGAGTATTTTTGTTCATAGTTTTGTACTGGTTTTAATCTTGTCAAGTATTTCACTTCTATACTAGTTTTAACTAGTCACATTTTGTTAGTTTAGTCCTCTAAATTCAAAGCAAGTAACAATAAAATAAAGCATTTAATAATGACAATTATAATACCACACGTTTAAACTCATTACAAAACAAAGTCAATACCTTTAAAACGAATCTATCTCAAATCAAATTAAATAAGTTCCAAACTTAAATCATCTCAAACTAAACGGTCAAGTCTTCCACTTTTTAGTTCGCTTCATTATTTAGATCAAGCAAGTTATTCTGTGGTGGTGCTGTTGATCATCTTGATGTAATTAGAGTAAAGAATACCAATAAGCATAAGCAATTAAAAAAATGATTAATCAAATTTCTTATACTTTACCTCAATTCCTTCCTCTAGCCGAGGAGTTCCACTACCTCTACCACAGCCTCTACCACCACCTTTACCACCACCTCTACCCCTCTTATTACCTCTAACTCCACTTCCACCACCCGTTTGTGAACTTCTAAAGTATGAATCAATTCGCCCGCTATATCTATTGAACCTTGGACGTCCACGAGAAGCTACGTATCTAGGATATCTTATACTTCTTCCTTCACCATCACCATCACCCTCACTCTCACCCCTACCCTCACCCACACCATCACGTATATCTTCTAATTCCCAGTTTGGAACTATCGTATCATTATCCCAATTTAAAAGGTCATGCTCTAATATGTTCAAATCATACTTAATATATTGCCTCATCACTTCAGTACCCAATGCAATATCACAAACACGTTCAAAATGCTCTAATAGTTTCATGTACATCATGTATTCAGAAGTCATACATGGGTAACCTCCTAGAAAGAAATGTTTCAAGTGTGGACGAACAATATCTCTTCTCCACCTTCTCAATATATACCTCTCATTAATGTTTTCAATCCTCTTATTAGATAACACCTTAAGTATATGGCAACATAGAATACCTTTTATTTCAAACTACTTGCAGCTACAACTTAGATTGTAACGACCTGACTGGTCGTTTTGCTTTATAGATCCACGTTCCCCTAAATAAGACTCCTCGGGTGTGCTTTTTCTGTTTTGTTACTTGTGGGGATGGTTAGTTTGGGATTTGGAAGGGTTCAGGTTGAAATCGGAACACTTAGTTCCTTAATATTGGCTTTAAAGGGGTAAGTTTGAACTTGGTCAACATTTCTAGTAAATGACCTTGAAATTGGGATTTGACGGTCCCAATATGTTTGTATGATGATCTTGGACTTGAGCGCATGTTCGGATCGGATTTTGGATGACCGGGGAGCGTTTCGGTGCATAAAGTTGAAAGTTGGCACATTGAAGGTTTTAAAGTCCTTCAAATTTGGTTTGGAGTAGGTTTTGACGTTATCGAGGTCCGTTTGGGGTTCCAAGACCTGGAATAGTTCTCTACGGTGATTTAAGACTTGCAAGCGATTTTTGGTGTCATTCCGAGTATTTTAAGTATGATTTGGCGCGCTTAGAGTAAGTTGGAAGAATTTGAAGTTCATAAGTTAATTCTATTGGTTTTGGATTGCGATTCGTAGTTTAATGTTGTTTTCCGCGTTCTGAAGGTGCGAGCGAGTCCTTTTTATGTTTACAAACTTGTTAGTATATTTGGACGAGGCCTCGGGTGCTACAAGGACGTTGCACGGATCGCGTTAGAGCTCAAAAGGGGCTGCTGGTGCACCAATTCTGGTATGCCCGCACCTGCGAGCTTTTGGCCGCAGGTGCGAGCTCTTGGCCGCAGAAGCGGCTTTGGGCATTTGGCCAGTGGTCCGCAGAAGCGGAGAAGCATACACAGAAGCAGTATCACTTCTGCGGTGAGACGTCCGCAGGAGCGAGAATGCCACAGACGCGCTCCACCCTCTGAAGAAGTGGGACCGCAGAAGTGGTATCTCGTCCGCAGAAGTGGAGTCAGCCAGCCTGTGCTAGGACCACACATGCGATGACTTTTCCGCAGATGTGGCCCCAGGTCTGCAGAAGCGGAAATGCTGGAGGCAGTGAGGTCCTTTTAATACGGGACTTAGGCCATTTGAGGTTCATTTATTGCATTCCTTAGGCTATTTTGGAGGTCTTAGAGAGAGGGTTTCACCTAGCTATTGGAGGTAAGTAATTTCTATCCAATGTAAGTTAAATACATAAATTATGGATCGATTTTAACATGTAAAATTATGAAAATTTTGGGTTTATATGAAAAAACTAAGTTTTGATAAAAATGGGAATTAACCACGAAAATGGTTATGGAATTGGGTAAAAATTATATATTTGAGTTCGTGAAGTTAAAGGTAACAACTTTCTTCGAAAATTTTCGGAATCTGGACACGTGGGACCGAGGGTGAATGTTTAGGAATCTTCTGATTTGGGTTGGGTAATCACTTTAATAGCTAGATTATGAACTTTTGAACATATATTCATTGATTTATACAACTTTTTACTAGTTTCGAGTTGTCTGAGTTGAGGATTTAGAGCTTATTAGTGGATCAGAAGTGAGCTTTGAGACAAGGTAAGTCTCTTGTCATACCTTGTAAGAGGAAATTTACCCCATAAGTGATTTAAATTACTATTTGCTTCTAATTGTGAGGGCTACGTACGCACGAGGTGACGAGAGTCCGTGCGTAGCTACTAATTATGCTTATGTACGGGTAGTTTCGGACCCAAATCATGAAAAACTTCTAATGTTTGCACCCTGATTATTAATTAAAGTGCCTAAATTATATTGGAACTTGATAAAGGAATTGTAAAAGACCGAATTTCACTTACTTGAGTTTTGGCAGGTTACTTGACCGTTAATAGAAATTGTGCTTATTTGTGTATTAGCCTTGTAATAACTTTTAAATTGGATGTTCTTAAAGTATCCTCTCTTCTTGTGGAGCGGGCTGAACACCTCGGTAATAGAATAGATGCATCTATGGTTCATGTCGCTCGACCCTTGGCAGTGTACACATTATTCTGGATTGGGCCATACGACCTTGGCATAATCGAGCGTGATAATACTCGGAGCTTAATTATATTTTATATTATTTTATGGCTTGAGCGGTTATAATTATTTAATGACAAAAATTGACCTGGAATTTATTATTAGTGAAGGAATTACTATTCACTGCTTGTTATGGAGTTATATTTATCATTTACATGAACCCTTCTTATTTAGAATTTCCTGTATTTTATTGCTAGCCCATATTAAGTGTCGATGTCGACCCCTCGTCACTACTTCTTCGAGGTTAGACTAGATACTTACTGGGTACATATTGTCTATGTACTCACTCTACACTTCTGCACTAACCGTGTAGGATCTGAGGAAGGTGCATCTGGCAGTCATATCGGCGCGCACCCCCGTTACCCCTAGGCCTAGTAGTGAGCTGCTTCTTGAGCCGTTCTGCAGCACTAGAGTCTCTCTTTTGTATCTATTTTTCTGTCTACTTTATTTCAGATAGTGGTTAGAGTTTTGTATATTTTACTAATTGCTCATACACTTGTGTAACGACCCGGTCGGTCATTTCGAGAGTTATAGCCCGTTTTACCCATTTCTACTTCTTTTTATGTTATTCAGCTATATTATGTTATATCGGGTTAGTTGATTCAGGACCGGAGTGGTTTCAGAGTGAATTGAGACACTTAGTCTCTTAAGTAGAAACTTAAGTTGGAAAAGTCAACCGGATGTTGACCTATGTATAAACGATCTCGGATTTGAATTCTGATGGTTCCGTTAGCTCCGTTAGGTGATTTTGGACTTTAAAGTGCGTCCAGAATGTGATTTGGAGGTCCGTGGTAGAATTAGGCTTGAATTGGCGAAATTGGTAATTTGACGATTTCAGTCGGCAGTGGAAAATTTGATATCGGGGTCGGAATGGAATTCCGGAAGTTGGAGTAGGTTCGTAGTGTCATATGTGACGTGTGTGCAAAATTTGAAGTCATTCGGACGTGGTTTGGTTGATTTCGGTATCGGTTGCCGAATTTGGAAATTTAGAAGTTCTTAGGCTTGAATCCGAGGGTAATTTGATGATTTGATGTTGTTTTGAGTGATTCGAAGGTTCGACTAAGTTGGTATGTCGATATATGACTTGTTGGTATTTTTGGTTGAGGTCCTGAGGGTCTCGGGGTGATTCCGGGTGGTTAACAGATTTGTTGAAGTTGAAAATTGCAGCTAGAGCTACTGCTTCTGCTATTTCCGCACCTGCGGAAGAAAGGATCGCAGGTGTGAGGCCGCTAGTGCGCGTGGGGAGTGCGCAGGTGTTGGAGACGCTGGGCCAAGGCTAGGAATGCAAGTGTGAAGAATTGGCCGCAGGTGCGAGGCCTTGAGCGCAGATGCGGAGATGAGAAGTTTGGACTGGTTTCGCAGATGCGCACCTGGGACCACAGATGCGAGTCCGCAGGTGCGAGGAAGGGGTCCACAGGTGTGGAATCTGGGTGATTAAGTGAGTTGCACAGGTGCGGCTTCTTGGACAGCAGGTGCGGTCGCGCGGGTGCGAGAAAATGGCCGCAGGTGCGAAAAACCTGGGCAGAAACCATAAATAGAACCCTTCGCGAATTTTGGTCATTCTTCACAATTTCAACTCGGTTTTTGGAGCTTTTGGGAGAGATATGAAGAGGGAATCAAGGGGGTTTCGTTGAGGTAAGTTACTTGAACCCTAATACTTGTATATATGGTGATTTTCCGTTGTTTAATCATGATAATTAGTGAAAATGAGGGGTTAGGGCTTGGAATTTTTGAAAAGTAATTTAAGGATTTGAAGGACCAAACGATGTCAAATTTTGATGAATTTGGTATGGTTAGACTCTTGAGTGAATCATCTTTCTAGTTTTTTAAATTTTGTCAGATTTTGAGATGTGGGTACGGGGGCCGGGTTTGAGCCAATTTCGGGTTTTGGTCTAATTTTGTAGTTTTTCTTGTGGAATTCATCCCATTAGCGTGTATTGATGGTATTGTACTGATTGTGAATAGATTTGGAGCATTTGGAGACCGAGTCGAGAGGCAAGATCATTGCGGGTTAGAGATTTGAACCATTTGAGGTAAGTTACGATTGTAAATCTAGTCCTGAGGGTATGAAACCCCAGATTTCGTATCATTCTACTATTTTGAAGTGATGCACATGCTAGGTGACGGGCGTGTGCGCGTGCACTGTTGGGGATTTGTGACTTAGTCCGTCCCGTAGCAACTATAAAGTTGCATACTTTGTTGAAACCATTTGATACTTATATGTTTTAGAAAGAATTTCTGTAAATTGGGCTGAATGCCATGTTTGGGCCTTGCGCCAATGTTGTTTGGACCCTTAGGGGCTGTTTCTTACCATCCTCTCATTGTTTTCGATTGAAAATCTATACTCAGTCATGTTTATACTTGATTACCGCATAACTCAGTTTTCTGACTCTATTTTGATGCATATAAATGTTTTGGGCCGAATGCCCTTTTTTTTGCTAAAATGCCCGAGTGGCTTGAGAGGTTTATGACTGAGTGAGGCCGAGGGCCTGATTGTGAGGATGAGTGTGGATCGGGGCTGCCCGCCTGCAGCATACTTTATTATTATAGCACGTGAGTTGTCCGTGCAGATTATAGTTCTTGGGCTGAAGGAGCCCCTCCGGAGTCTGTACACACCCCCAATGAGTGCGAGTGCCGAGTGCTGAGTGACTGGGAGGCAAGATCTATTGTGAGGTATGCCCGAATGGCAAGAGTGATTGTGAGGTATACCCGAGTGGCACGAGTGATGGTGAGGTTTGCCCGAGGGGCTGTATATGAGTGATGTTTTGCCCGAGGGGCTGTTTATGATTTCATCATTTTTTCTCACCTTTCCATTGAGCCTTTGTTTGAAAAACTATTAGAAAAATGTCTTTAAATGATTTTTACTGGAACTGGGTTTAAACGAGATGTTTGATTCAAATCCTGATTTTTAAGAGCATGTGGTATTTTACTGAGATTGCCTGATATGAACATTATATGCTTTATTTCTCGTCAGTACTGCTCAGTATTTATTTATTGTTGTTACTTACTGAGTTGGTATACTCACGTTACTCCCTACACCTTGTGTGCAGATTCAGGTGTAGCTGGACACGATAGCGGTTATTGAGTGTTCTGGTTGTAGATTTTCTTGGAGATAGCAAGGTAGCTGTTTGGCGATCGCAGCCCCTGCTCTTCTCCCTCTTATCTTCCTCTAGTCATATTTAGCTATTTTCCAGGCTGAGTTAGCCTTGATATTGTTAGACAGATTGTAGCAGATGCTCATGACTAGTGACACCCCAATGTCGGGCTTTTCTTTTCCGCACTTCTGTTTTTTCTTGATTTGAACTCTTTAAATGGAGGTTTTATGTTAAATAACCTTGAAATTATCTTCGAAATGAAAATATCGGTTTGTTTTGGAAATGAGTCGGCTTGCCTAGTTCCACGATAGGCGCCATCACGATAGGGGTTAGTTTTGGGTCGTGACAGATTGGTATCAGAGCCTAGGTTACATAGGTCTCACGAGTTATGAGCAAGTTTAGTAGAGTCTTGCGGATCGGTACGGAGACGTCTGTACTTATCTTCAAGAGGCTGCAGAACCTTTAGGAAACTCCACATTCTTGAATTCTTGTCGTGTGAATCTGTTGATTCTAGTAACTAAACATCTGTTGTTTCATTCTTTCACAGATGGTGAGGACTCGTACTACCGGTTAGGAGGGCCAGCCACCAGTACCACCAGCCAGGGCCGCGAGAGGCCGAGGCTGCGGTAAAGGCCATGGTAGGGGCAGAGGTGCAGCCCGTACAACAGTTGGGGAAATACCTGCTAATCTACCGGTTGTCCCAGATCAGGACCAAGTTCAAGTTGTTGATGCACCAGCTCATGCACCACCTGTGTCTATTGTGATTCCAGGCCTTCAGGAGGCCCTAGCTCAGATTTTGATAGCGTGTACTGGCCTTGCTCAGGTGGTCTCTATTTCGACGGCTGCAACCACTTCTCAAGCCAGGGGAGGCACTCAGACTCCCGTCGCTCGCACACCCGAGCAGGTTATTCAGGGACTTCAGACACCAGAGGCACCACCAGCCCAGCCGGTTATTGTTGCTCAGGATTATATGGTTCCTGCTATGCCTGAGGATGATCAGAGTAGGTTGGAGAGGTTTGGAAGACTTCAGCCACCACCTTTCAATGGCACAGAGAGAGAGAATGCTCAGGACTTTTTGGACAGGTGTCAGAGGATACTCCGTACTGCTGGTATTTTGGAAACTTGTGGGGTCTCATTCACTACCTTTCAGTTTTCTAGGGCTGCACTCAGATGGTGGGAGACTTACGAGAGGTGCAGGCCTGTTGGTGCAGAACCCCTTACTTGGCAGCAGTTCTCCGTGGTCTTTTTGGAGAAGTTCGTGCCTCGATCCCGCAGAGAGGAGTTGCGTAGACAGTTTGAGCGGCTCCGCCAGGGTGATATGTCTGTGATGCAGTATGAGATGCGGTTCTCCGATTTGGCCCGTCATGCTATCTGGTTGGTTCCCATGGACAAAGAGAGGATCATGAGGTTTATTGATGGCCTCACTTATCAGCTACAGTTGCTCATGACCAGGGAGCGGGTTTCAGGTGCTACCTATGATGAGGTTGTCGACATTGCTCGGCAGATTGAGATGGTTCGCGGTCAGGAGAGGGTTGAGCGGAAGGCCAAGAGGCCTCGTGGTCAGGTTGGATTCAGAGGTGCTCCTTTTGGGGGTCAGTTCCAGCATAGTAGAGGTCGTCATTTCAGACAGGCTTAGTCAGCTCGGCCATTTCATCGGGGTGCATCATCTGGCCATGGTTCTCACAACTCTCATCAGGGCCACTCATTACTTAGTGCCCTTCTAGTTCAGAGTTCGTCCCGTGCTCCACCTGTTCAGTCCTCTTCCATGCCAGGTTCTTCTACCAGTCATCCCGGTACTAGGGGTTCCCTTCAGTTTCCGCCGCCAGCACCAGGGAGTTGTTTTGAGTGTGGGGAGCTAGGGCATATGTGGAGGCAGTTTCCTCATCATCACGGAGGTCTATCTCAGCAGAGGAGTCAGCCTCCGACTACAGCACCAGTTACCTCACCACCTGCCCAGTCAGCTCGGGGTGGAGATCAGTCAGCTAGGGGTCGCCCTAAAAGGGGAGGCAGATCAGGGGGTGGTCAGGCCCGTTTCTATGCTCTCCCTGCCAGACCAGATGCTATTGCTTCATATGTTGTGATTACAGGTATTGTCTCAGTTTTCCACAGAGATGCCTCAGTATTATTTTACCCTGGTTCCACGTATTCATATGTTTCCTCGTATTTTGCCCATTTTCTGGATATGCCCCATGAGTCCTTAGTTTCATCTGTACATGTATCTACTCCTGTGGGCGATACTATTATTGTGGACCGCGTATATCGGTCATGTGTGGTGACCATTGGGGGTCTGGAGACCCGAGTGGATCTATTGTTGCTCAGTATAGTTGAATTTGATGTGATATTGGGTATGGATTGGTTATCTCCATGTCATGTTGTTCTAGATTGTCACGCTAAGACAATGACGTTGGCTATGCCGGGAATTCCGAGGGTTGAGTGGAGCGGTTCTGTAGATTATGTACCAAGTAGGGTGATTTCACATTTGAAGGCTCAGTGCATGGTTGAGAAGGGTTGCCTATCTTATTTGGCTTTTGTGAGGGATGTTAGTGCAGAGACTCCTGTCATTTATTCTGTTCCGGTGGTATGTGATTTTCCGGATGTGTTTCCTGCAGACCTACCGAGCATGCCGCCTGACAGGGATATTGACTTTGGTATTGATTTGGTGTCGGGCACTCAGCCCATTTCTATTCCACCGTATCGTATAGAACCGGCGGAGTTGAAGAAATTGAAAGAACAGCTTCAGGAACTCCTCGATAAGGGGTTTATTCGGCCTAGTGTGTCACCTTGGGGTGCATCGGTTCTATTTGTGAAGAAGAAGGATGGTTCCATGAGAATGTGTATTGATTACAGGCAGTTGAACAAGGTCACAGTCAAGAACAAGTATCCTTTGCCTCGTATTGATGATTTATTTGACCAGCTTCAGGGAGCGAGGGTGTTCTCCAAGATCGATTTGAGGTCCGGTTATCACCAGCTGAAGATTCGGGATTCAGATATTCTTAAAACAGCTTTCAGGACCCGATATGGCCATTATGAGTTCTTGGTGATGTATTTTGGGATGACCAATGCCCCAGCAACATTCATGCATTTGATGAACAGTGTATTCCAGCCCTATTTGGACTCATTCATCGTTGTATTCATTTATGACATCCTGGTGTACTCTCGTAGCTAGGAGGAGCACGCTTAGCATTTGAAGATTGTATTACAGATATTGAGAGAGGAGAAGCTTTATGCAAAGTTCTCCAAATGTGAGTTTTGGCTCAGTTCAGTAGCATTCTTGGGGCACGTGGTGTCCAGTGAGGGTATTCAGGTAGACCCGAAGAAGATAGAGGCGGTGCAGAGTTGGCCCAGACCGTCCTTAGCCATAGAGATTAGGAGTTTTCTTGGTTTGGCAGGTTACTACCGTCGCTTTGTAGAGGGATTTTCATCTATTGCATCGCCCTTGACCAAATTGACCCAAAAGGGGGCTCCATTCAGGTGGTCGGATGAATATGAGGAGAGCTTTCAGAAGCTCAAGACTGCTTTGACCACAGCTCCAGTGTTAGTTCTACCATCAGCTTCAGGTTCTTACACCGTGTATTGTGATGCCTCGAGGATAGGCATTGGTTGTGTTTTGATGCAGGAGGGTAGGGTGATTATCTATGCCTCACGCCAGTTGAAGACCCACGAGAAGAACTATCTTGTCCATGATCTTGAGTTAGCAGCCATTGTTCACACCTTGAAGATTTGGTGTCATTATTTGTATGGGGTTCATTGTGAGATCTATACTGATCACCGGAGTCTGCAGTATCTATTAAAGCAGAAGGATCTTAATTTGCATTAGCGGAGATGGTTGGAGCTTCTTAAAGACTATGATATCACTATTTTGTACCATCCGGGGAAGGCCAATGTGGTGGCCAATGCTTTGAGTCGCCGGGAAGAGAGTTTGGGGAGTTTAGCATATCTTCCAGCAGCAGAGAGACCTTTGGCATTGAATGTTCAGACCTTAGTGGGCCAGCTTGTCAGATTAGATATTTCGGAGCCTAGTCGGGTATTGGCTTGTGTGGTCTCCAGATCTTCTCTTTATGACCGTATTAGGGAGCGTCAGTATGATGACCCCCACTTGCTTGTTCTTCAGGACAGGGTTCGGAGAGGTGATGCTAGGGATGTGACTATTGGTGATGACGGCGTGCTGAGAATGCAGGGCCAGATATGTGTGCCTAATGTAGATGGGCTTAGAGAGTTGATTCTTGAGGAGGCCCATAGCTCACGGTATTCCATCCGGGTGCTGCGAAGATGTACCAGGATTTGAGGTAGCACTATTGGTGGAGGCAGATGAAGAAGGATATAGTTGGGTTTGTGTCTCGGTATCTAAACTGTCAGCAGGTTAAGTATGAGCATCAGAGACCTGGAGGCTTTCTTCAGAGATTAGAGATCCCAGAGTGGAAGTGGGAGCAGATCACTATGGACTTTGTAGTTGGGCTCCCACGGACTTCAAGGAAGTTTGACGCTATTTGGGTTATTGTGGATCGGCTGACCAAGTCCGCGCACTTTATTTTGGTTGGTACTACTTACTCTTTAGAGCGGTTGGCTGCGATCTACATCTGAGAGGTCGTTCGCCTGCATGGTGTCCTAGTTTCCATCATTTCAGATAGGGGTACTCAGTTCACATCACAGTTTTGGGGCCGTGCAGCGAGAGTTGGGTACTCAGGTTGAGTTGAGCATAGCTTTTCACCCTCAGACGGACGGGCAGTCCGAGCGCACTATTCAGATAATGGAGGACATGTTGTGTTCTTGTTTCATTGACTTTGGGGGTTCATGGGACCAGTTTCTGCCCTTCGCGGAGTTTGCATATAACAACAGTTATCAGTCGATCATTCAGATGGCTCCATACGTGGCTTTGTATAGGAGGAGGTGTAGATCTCCGGTTGGATGGTTTGAGCCGGGTGAGGCTAGGCTCTTAGGTACAGACTTGGTTCAGGACACATTAGATAAGGTAAAATTAATTCAGGAGCGGCTTCGCACGGCGCAGTCTAGGCAGAAGAGCTACGCGGATAGGAAGGCCAGTGATGTGTCTTTTAAGGTTGGGGAGAAGGTTTTGCTGAAGGTATCACCCATGAAGGGTGTTATGAGGTTTGGGAAGAGGGGCAAGTTGAGCCCCCAGTTCATTGGGCCTTTTGAGGTGCTTCAGAGAATAGGGGAGGTGGCTTATAAGCTTGCCTTTCCACCCAGCTTGTCGAGTGTGCATCCAGTGTTTCATGTTTCCATGCTCCGGAAGTATATTGGAGATCCGTCCCATGTTTTGGATTTCAGCACGGTTCAGTTGGAGGGTGATATTACTTATGATGTGGAGCCGGTAGCTATTTTGGATCGGCAGGTTCGAAGGTTGAGGTCAAAGGATATAGCTTCAGTGAAGGTGCAATGGAGAGGTCAGCCTATAGAGGAGGCCACCTGGAAGACCGAGCGGTAGATGCGGAGCAGATATCCACGCCTATTCGAGACTCCAGGTATGTTTCTAGACCCGTTCGAGGATGAACGGATGTTTAAGAGGGGAAGGATGTAATGACCCGGCCGGTCATTTCGAGAGTTATAGCCCGTTTTCCCCATTTATACTTCTTTTTATGTTATTCAGCTATATTATGTTATATCGGGTTAGTTGGTTCGGGACCGGAGTGGTTTCAGAGTGAATTGAGACACTTAGTCTCTTAAGTAGAAACTTAAGTTGAAAAAGTCAACTGGATGTTGACCTATGTGTAAACGATCTCGGATTTGAATTCTGATGGTTCTGTTAGCTCCGTTAGGTGATGTTGGACTTAGGAGTGTGTCCGGAATGTGATTTGGAGGTCCGTGGTAGAATTAGGCTTGAATTGGCAAAATTGGTAATTTGACGATTTTAGTCGGCAGTGGAAAATTTGATATCGGGGTCGGAATGGAATTCCGGAAGTTGGAGTAGGTTCGTAGTGTCATTTGTGACGTGTGTGCAAAATTTGAGATCATTCAGATGTGGTTTGGTTGGTTTCAGCATCGGTTGCCAAATTTGAAAATTTAGAAGTTCTTAGGCTTGAATCCGAGGATAATTTGATGATTTGATGTTGTTTTGAATGATTCGAAGGTTCGACTAAGTTGGAATGTAATATATGACTTGTTGGTATTTTTGGTTGAGGTCTCGAGGGCCTCGGGGTGATTCCGGGTGGTTAACGGATTTGTTGAAGTTGGAAATTGCAGCTAGAGCTGCTGCTTCTGCTATTTCCGCAACTGCGGATGAAAGGGTCGCAGGTGCGAGGCCGCTGGTGCATGTGGGGAGTGCGCAGGTGTGGGAGACGCTGGGCCAAGGCTGGGAATGCAGGTGCGAAGAATTGGCCGCATCTGAGAGCTCGCAGGTACTAGGCCTTGAGCGCAGATGCGGAGATGAGAAGTTTGGATTGGTTTCGCAGATGCGCACCTGGACCGCAGATGCGAGTCCGTAGGTGCGAGGAAGGGGTCCGCAGGTGCGGAATCTGGCTGATTAAGTGATTTTCAAAGGTGCGGCTTCTTGGACCGCAGCTGGGGTCGCGCGGGTGCGAGAAAATGGTAGCAGGTGCGAAAAAACTGGGCAGAAACCATAAATAGAACCCTTCGCGAATTTTGGTCATTCTTCACAATTTCAACTCAGTTTTTGGAGCTTTTGGGAGAGATTTGAAGAGGGAATCAAGGGGGTTTCGTTGAGGTAAATTACTTGAACCCTAATACTTATATATATGGTGATTTTTCGTTATTTAATCATGGTAATTAGTGAAAATGAGGGGTTAGGGCTTGGAATTTTTGAAAAGTAATTTAAGGATTTGAAGGAACAAACTATGTCGGATTTTAATGAATTTGGTATGGTTAGAGTCGTGAGTGAATGAGCTTTCTAGTTTTTTAAATTTTGTCGGATTTCGAGATGTGGGCCCGAAGGCCAGGTTTGAGCCAATTTCGGGTTTTGGTCTAATTTTGTAGTTTTTCTTGTGGAATTCATCCCATTAGCGTGCATTGATGGTATTGTACTGATTGTGAATAGATTTGGAGCATTTGGAGACCGAGTCCAGAGGCAAGATCATTGTGGGTTAGAGATTTGACCCGTTTGAGGTAAGTTACGATTGTAAATCTAGTCCTGAGGGTATGAAACCCCAGATTTCGTATCATTCTACTATTTTGATGTGATGCACATGCTAGGTGACGGGAGTGTGCGCGTGCACTGTTGGGGATTTGTGACTTAGTCCGTCCCGTAGCAACTGTAAAGTTGCATACTTTGTTGAAACCATTTGATACTTATATGTTTTAGAAAGAATTTCTGAAAATGGGGCCGAATGCCATGTTTGGGCCTTGCACCAATGCTGTTTGGACCCTTAGGGGCTGTTTCTTACCATCCTCTCATTGTTTTCGATTGAAAATCTATACTCAGTCATGTTTATACTTGTTTACCGCATAACTCAGTTTTATGACTCTATTTTGATGCATATAAATGTTTTGGGCCGAATGCCCTGTTTTACTAAAATGCCCGAGTAGCTTGAGAGGTTTATGACTGAATGAGGCCGAGGGCCTGATTGTGAGGATGAGTGTGGATCGGGGCTGCCTGCCTGCAGCATACTTTATTATTATAGCACGTGAGTTATCCGTGCAGATTATAGCGCTTGGGCTAAAGGAGCCCCTCCGGAGTTTATACACACCCCCAATGAGCGCAGGTACCTACTGAGTGCGAGTGCCAAGTGCCGAGTGTTGAGTGACTGGGAGGCAAGAGTGATTGTGAGGTATGCCCGAGTGGCACGAGTGATGGTGAGGTTTGCCCGAGAGGCTGTATATGAGTGATGTTTTGCCCGAGGGACTGTTTATGATTTCATCATTTTTGCTCACCTTTGGATTGAGCCTTTGTTTGAAAAACTGTTGGAAAAATGTCTTTAAATGATTTTTACTGGAACTGGGTTTAAACGAGATGTTTGATTCAAATCCTGATTTTTAAGAGCATGTGGTATTTTACTGAGATTTCCTGATATGAACGTTATATGCTTTATTTCTCGTCACTACTGCTCAGTCTTTATTTATTGTTATTTCTTACTGAGTTGGCGTACTCACATTACTCCCTGCACCTTGTGTGCAGATTCAGGTGTAGCTGGACACGGTAGCAGTTATTGAGTGTTCTGGTTGCAGATTTTCTTGGAGATAGCAAGGTAGCTGTTTGGCGATCGCAGCCCTTGCTCTTCTCCCTCTTATCTTCCTCTAGTTGTATTTAGCTATTTTCCAGGCTGAGTTAGCCTTGATATTGTTAGACAGATTATAGCAGATGCTCATGACTAGTGACACCCCGATGTCGGGCTTTTCTTTTTCGTACTTCTATTTTTCTTTGATTTGAACTCTTTAAATGGAGATTTTGGAGTATTTGTATCACTATGATTTCCACTCAGTTGCCTTTATTTTATTTACTAAATTTCCACTCCTTAATTTCTTAATAAATGGAAGTTAATTCCTTGGAAACTTATTAAAAGGATCAATCACATGGTTAGTTTACCGTTGGCTTTCCTAGCGGCGACGTTAGGCACCGTCACGGCCTATAAGAGAAATTGGGTTGTGACATAGATATTCGCAAATAGGTGTATATTCAACCTTGAAGACAAATGGATCTCTAGTGTTAAAACTCCTGAGCGAATAATCAGTTATAATGTATTTCTCCACTCCAGGGTTTGCTTGATGACTTTAGGGGTGCTGATTTCACAATGATACAGTTTCCTTAACTGTACTTGAAAAAAATCAAATATTTCACGAGTATAACATGCTTGAAGTTTTTCCTCCCATGTGAATTCAGACAAATATTTTGGTTCAAAGCACCTTGACCTATATTCAGCTTCCAATTCTTTCTCAAACTTAACTCTTATGGCTAACTCATATTGCCGAACAAACAGCTTCAAAGCATTTTGGCGGGTGATAAATCCATCAAAGAAAGCATGCATTCACTTCTTTGTGTGGACAACATCCCAGCCCAAAAGTGGTCATTTAGGTATACAAGAAACCATTTTTCTTTCTCCAAATAAAGCTTATAAAACCAATCCCTTCCATCTAAATTATATTTTGCAATAGGCAGAATGATTTGGGAGACACTTGTACTTGTTCCGGACTGTTATCTAGGTCTTTATACTCCACAAAATTTCATCTAGACATCTCAACTTAATCAAAACAAAACTTTTAAACCCCTTCGGATTCGTGTGATGCTCACTTGCTTGATGTGGATGACAAATCAACATCCACATCAGAATCTATGCCAAAATAATAATTAAATTTTTATATTGTTTAACAAATTTCTAATTTCATAAATATAAAAATAAAAATAAAAAAAGAAACGCAAAATATTAAAATTAAAGAAAAATCCCTCATCCCTTCTTCAAACCCATCCACTCATCCTTCTAATAAGAATAACGCCACTTGCCATGGCTCCTCCACCATGAGTACCACCACCTCCAATATCAACTCTTCTTTCTTATAATCTCACATTCACTTCTCTTTTAGAGAAAGTTATGCATCCATGAAAACTTCTCTCGCAAAATACATGAGCAGAAAATTAATTCTTTTGACTTTTGAATTATTCCTCTACCTAATTTGGAAGGGCTGTGAAAAAAATTGAAAACTTAGACCATTGAAAAAAAATGGAGGAGCCATAGAGAAGGGGAACATGACATGATGGAAGAAGAAATACACACCAAGGAGAAAATCTAATGGAAGAAGGGATGAAGAAAGATGAAGAAAATGGGAAGAAGAAGAAGAAGAAAAATAGAAGGGGGGGGAGGGGAGGGGGTTGCGGCAGAACGAAGGGGGAGGGAGATATGAAGAAGAATAGAGAAGGGTGGAGGGGAACAAAGGGGAGGGGTATTATACTAGTATTTCTTTTATTTATTTATTTTCTAATTTTTATTTTTTTAATAAAGTAAAATCATCAACTCACGCACCGAATGTGCGTGTAAATCACTCATTTTGTCCACTTCAGCCATATCAATGCCACATAAGCTTGGTTAACAATTAAAAGGGTTTAAAAGTCTTGTTTTGATCAAGTTGAGATGTCTAGATGAAATTTTGTGGAGTATAGGGACCGAGATGACAATTCGGAACAAGTACAAGTGTCTCCCTGGCTATTCTGCCTTTGCAATATAATCAGCCCATCTTTTCTCAAACTCAGCAGCGTTAATGTTATAAAGGACTAAAGCCTTAAATTCTGAATTTGCAATCTAACTATCAAGAACTCCTCTTAACTTCATATGCAAATTTGCAAATATGTACCATATACAATATCTATCTACCGTATTTTCCATCAATGCATTGATGACAGCCTGAATACTATCACATTGATCAGTCATGATAGTTAATGGATGAACATTACTTAGAGCCCCAAGCCATGTAGATAGCACCATTTTGTAACTTGTTATATCCTCACTAGACATAAGAGCACATCCCAAAAGTATGGGCTGCTTGTGCTGATTAACACCAACAAATGAAGCAAATGACATATTGTATCGATTCACAAGATATGTGGTATCAGGCATATTACATCATGAAACTCCTTATATGCAACCTTAGAGTGTGAATCAACCCATACGACATTACAATGTCAACCAAAACTATCCACATCTACGGAGTAGTAAAATTCCCTATCTTTTTGTTGCATGTCACTAAAGAACTTGAGTAATGATTGTGTGTCCCCTTTTGTAATTGAATCTTTCTACTCTTCAAAATACTAGTATCTATAAACGTGTGTTGCACGTTAATAATGACACATAATGGTTTAGATATTTATTTATATGAAAGAAGAAGAAAAAATCTAATTAATGAGAGAAATTTTATATATAATAATACAACAATCATCTAAATGCCAAAAAAATGATCAGTTTAGTCATGTTAATTAGATAATTATGTATGGTAGTTTAAATATATCTAATATGATGGTATCTTACCGAACACTTTCTTGTAGATGATATTGTTTTTGTGCATGTTTTCTTCTAATGCTTTGATTGTTCTGCCATAACCAGAACTCTTGTTGTCGATACTAATATCCCTCTTGAAAGTGCAACATATAGTTATTCGTGGAAAAAAATATATTCTTGTAAATATAGTCCAATATTTAGGATGTTAGCCCTTGTGCTTTATTTATTATAATTACAAAATATAAACATATTAAAAATTATTTTTACACAAATTTAAAAGGATATTCTTTAGTTTTGGAAGACGAAAGTTGATTTCGAGAATAAACACATACTGAGAAGCACATTGACCAGTATAATAATTTAAGCATGTATGAATTTATTGTCAAAACTTCTACATACTAACTGTGTACTATTACATAAGCTATTCGGCGAATCTAAGTTTTTTAGTAGCATGACGGGCATATTTTTCTTCAAAATCAACCTATATGCAATGGAAGATCAATTTTAACTTAGTCTATTATACATACGGTGACACTAACATAGGTAAGAAATAATAAACTTGACAACAAACCTGGATGGTAGAAGGTCATTTGATATTAAAGTATTTAAATATTCTTCTTGGTAGTAATTATTGATATCGATCATCTTCTGTTCAGTCAAAACTTAAAAAATATTTTGTTTATACCATAAAACTTAGCAATCAACCTTTTTATTTAGTTGATCAATATATTCGTTTCTGCTAGCTAAGATAGCTCTTTAATTTCTATCATTTAATTTGCACAAATTGCGTTTTAATCTAATGATGAAAATATTTTTCTTATTAAATGCACGACTATTACCCTAGGGATTGATAACCAAGTGTTCTGGAAGAACCAAATTATTTTTTATTGGGTGTTCTTCTTCATTTTCGACTGGAAGCAAGAAGCCACCGGATGTTGGATCTGTTCTTACTTTTATATTTCTTGTCATTTGAATCTTTTTCATTTGAGGCCATAAGAATAATTTTGGCAAGCTAGCTTTTACAGTCTCTGCTTTTGCCGATTTTGGAAATACTGATAGTACATGACAAAAATCACCTCCCAAACTATTACTTTTCCACCAAACAGTTCATTAATATCCAATATATCTCTAAAACTCTAGGCAATTGTTTCGATTCCTTGATGCTTAGCCATAAGCCCTTCATTCCATATTATCAATTTTGACGTTCCTTATAAATTTAGTACTATTGCTCTACTTTGATATATTCGTGATGGTTATTTTAGTTATTTGAAGGGGTATATTGAAATGACCCGACTAGCCGTTTTGAGCTCTAGCGTTGTAATAACCCGACCGATCATTTCACTTTTTTAAACCCCTTTTACCCTAAATAAGACTCCCCGTATATGCTTTTACTGTTTTATGACTTGCGGGGTAGTTTGTTCGGGGTTAGAGGAGTTCGGGTTGAAATCGGAACACTTAGTTCCTTGTTATTGATTTTAAAGGGTTAAGTTTGACTTGGGTTAACACTTTTAGTAAACGACCTCGGAATCAAGATTTGACAGTCATAATAGGTTCGTATGATGATTTTGGACTTGGGCGTACGTTCGAATTGGGTGTTGGATGACCCAAGAGCGTTTCGGCGGCTTGAGTTGAAAGTTGGTTGATCATTAAAGGTTTTAAAGTTCTTTAAATTTGGTTTGGAGTAGGTTTTGGTGCTATCGAGGTTCGTTTGGGATTCCAAGCCTAGGAATAGTTTCGTATGGTGAATTAAGACTTGCATGCAAGATTTGATGTCATTTCGAGTAGTTTAAGTATGAATCGGCGCACTCGGAGTAAGTTGGAAGAAATTGAAGTTCATAGGTTGATTCTATTGGTTTTGGATCGTGATCCTTAGTTTTAATATTGTTTTCCATGTTTTGAGGGTGAGAGCGAGTCTGTTTTATGTTTACAAACTTGTTGGCATGTTTGGATAGGGCCTAGGGGGCCCCGGATGCCATTCGGGTACGAGGCACAAAACTCATTTGGACTTGGAAAGAATGGTTGAAGCATCAGAGTTCTGGTGCAATCGCACCTGGGGGGGTCTAATCGTAGATGCGAGCTCATAGAAGCGAGGCAACGGCCACAGAAGAGGCTAGCGTAGGCTGCCTAGTGACCGCAGAAGCGGGCTGGTGCACAGGTCCGGCGCTTGTGTCGCAGAAGCGGGCTCGGAGATGCGACACGTTGCCGGCAGAAGAGGGAAGGGCGGACCTGGGCATGGTCCGCATCTGCGAGGCTATGTCCGCAGAAGCAGAGCCGCAAATGCGGCCATGGCTCCGCAGAAAGCCATTTTTGGTTCATTTTATTGCGGACTTAGGCCATTTATGGTTCATATTATTTCACTTCTTGGGGCGATTTTGGAGCTTCGTAGAGAGAGATTTCCACCTAGCTATTGAAGTTTCGGATTGTTTGGCACTGATTTGAGACTCTAGAGTGAATTTGATGCCGAAAAGTGAGCTTTGAGACGCAGTAAGTCTCTTGTTTAACCTTGTAAGAGGGAATTTACCCCATAGGTGATTTAAATTACTATTTGCTTTTAATTGTGGGGGCTACGTACGCACAAGGTGACGAAAGTCCGTGCGTAGCTACTAATTTTGCTTATGTCCAGGTAGTTTAGGACCCAAATCATGAATTACTTGTAAAGCTTGCACCCTATTTGTTAATTAAATTGCCTAAATTATATTGGACTTAATAGAGGAAATTGTAAAAGACCGACTTCCACTTACTTGAGTTTTGGCGGGTTACTTGACCGTTAATAAACGAATTTGTGTTTCTTTGTACATTAGCCTTGTATTAGCTTTTAAATTGATTGTTCATAAAGTATCCTCTCTTCTTGTGGAGCAGTCCGTATGCCTCGGCAGTAGATATGCATCTATGGTTCGTGTTGCTCGACCCTCGGCAGTGTACACATTATTCTGGATCGGGACGTACGACCTAGGCATAATCGTGCATGAAAATACTCGGAGTTTAATTATATTTGATATTATTTTATGGCTTGAGAGGTTCAAAAATTTCATATGATAGAAAGTGACTTGAGATTTACCATTAGTGAAAGAATTATTTATTTCCTTCTTGTCATTGAGTTAATATTATTATGTACATAACTCATGCTTATTTAGAATTTATGTGTTTTTCTTGTTAGTCCATAGTAAGTGTCGATGTCGACCCCTCGTCACTACTTTTTCAAGGTTAGACTAGATACTTATTGGGTACATGTTGTCTATGTACTCACGCTACACTTCTGCACTAACCGTGAAGGATCTGAGGCAGGTGCATCTGGCAGTCTTACCGGTGCGCACCCCCATTACCATAAGGCCTAGTGGTGAGTTGCTTCCTGAGCCATCCTGCAGCACCTAGAGTCTCTCTTTTGCACTTATTTTATATCTATTTTTATTTCAGACAGTAGTTAGAGTTTTGTATAATCTACTAGTTGCTCATACACTTGTAACACTAGGTCTTGGCACACATACTAGTAGACTTTATGGTTTGGAGTACTTATATCACTATGATTGCCACTCAGTTGTCTTAATTTTATTTACTAAATTTTTCTACTCCTTAATTTCTTAATAAATAAAATTTAATTACTTGAAAACTTATTAAAAAGAAAAATAACATGGATTAGTTCATCGTTGGCTTGCCTAGCGGCGACGTTGGGCGTCATCACGGACTATAGGGAAAATTGGGTCGTGACAAGCACGTCGTCCGACGGTTTGAGGCCTTGAGTAGCTTCACTTCATGTATTATGACTTGTACGCGTGGTCGGAGTTAAATTTCGGGAAGTTCAGAGTTGATTCAGATGGAAAATTCTCAATTTGGAAGCTTGAAGTAGGAAGAGTTGACTAAGGTTTGACATTTGAGTAAATGACCTCAGAATCGGTATTTGAAGGGTCCAATAGGTTCGTATGATGATTTCGGACTTGGGCGTATATTTGAGTTGAATATCGGGTGGTCCGGGAGCATTTCGACGCTTATTATGGTAAGTTGGCATTTCGAAAGTTTAATAATTTCTTAATCTTGATTTGAAGTGAATTTTAGTGTTATATATATCCGTTTAGAGTTTAGAGCATTGTAATAGGTTCGTATCATGATTTGTGACTTGCACGCCAAATTTGGCATCATTCTGGGATGTCTAAGTATAATTCGGATGCGTTCGGCGAAGTTTAAAAGTTTAAAGAAAAATTTCGATCATCAATTCATAGTTTTGATAATGTTTGATGTGATTTAAGGACTCGAGTAGGTCTGTGTTATGTTATGGAACTTGTTGGTAGGTTCGGACGGGATCCCGGGGGCCTCGGGTGTGTTTCGGGCGAGTCATGGATCACTTTGGAGCTTTGTTGTATTGCTGAAGGGCCTGAGAATTGGCGCAATCGCACCTGCGGAAAAAAGGCCACAAATGTGACGCCACAGAAGTGGCTGTCGCAGAAGCGAGATTTTCTATGAAGTGTGGCTTTTAAAAACGGGGGTTTGGCCCATTTCCCCTTCATTTCTTCCATGGGGGGCGATTTTGGACAACCCTTTTCATCGTCAATCATGAGGCAAATGATTTCTATATGTTGAAATTAAATACACGAATTTAGACTTGTTAATTCAACAATTTGAGTGGATGATATGGGATTTTCGATAGAAGACCTAGAAATTATATTTTTGGATTTTACCACAAAATTTGGATATGGAATTTGGTAAAATCATATATTTGAGTTTGTGGCGTTATGGATAAAGTTTATCTTCGAAAATATTCGGAATCCGGCACCTGGACCCGAGAGTTGACTTTGTTGACCTTTTAAGCGGAGTTGGGAATCATTATAAAATTTTAAATTGTAAGCATTAGAGTATATTTTGACCTATTTTCACGTTGTTTGACTAGTTTCGGATAGTTTGGCATTGAGTCGAGGAGTTACAGAAGCATTGGAGCCGGTTATAGAATTTCGGGGCGAGGTAAGTCTCCTGTCTAACCCTGTGAGGGGAAATTTACCTTGTAGGTATTATACTCTTATGTGCTACATGTTATGGGATCTATGCACGTATGAGGTGACGAGTGTCCGTGCGTATGCTGGGATTCCTAATTTATCCGGGTAGACTTAGGTTGACACCATGCTTTAATTGTACTATTTGAGTTATCCTTGCCTGTTGAATTCCTTTATTACGCATTACGACCTGAGACTAAGTTTGTGTAGTGTGATTGACTCGTAATTGTAGAGATTTGATGAGCTACTTGATTTAGCCGCAGAATAATTGTGCTCCCCTTATGGATTTCTCCTGCGTTGTGCGTTTTCATCGAAAAGCTTCCTTGAATTTCATAACTCACACGTTTATTCGTGAGTGGAGTCAAGAACCAGTTAAAGCTTCTTATTCTAATGGGATCAGGTCGTTCGCCTCGACAGGATTATTGCAACACACACTTATGGGATCAGGTCATTCGCCTCGGCAGGATTATGTACCACATTTTTATGGGATCAGGCCGTTTGCCTCGGTAGTATCATATTCTTATGGGATCGGACCGTTCGTCTCGGTTGTATCATATTCTTATGGGATCGGGCCATTCACCTCGACAGTATCATATTTTTATGGGATCGGGCCGTTTACCTCGACAGTATCATATTCTTATGGGATCGGGTCGTTCGCCTCGACAGTATCATATTCTTGTGGGATCGAGTCGTTCGGTACGAAGATGTTTGTACTTATCTTTTAGAGGCTACAAATATGTTAGGAGCACTTCCCTTCTTAATTCCTCGTCGTGCGATTTGATTCCATTGAGGCATATGCCTTCGTTTCCTTTCTATTCATTCTTATACAATGTGCAGTGCTGGCTATCAATTGGGCATCGAGGAGTTGTAATGGTACCGCAGATGCAGTGCAGGATATATTTTGAGTGGACTATTGTCTTTGCCGTATGGATGGGTGTTCTATCATTTCAGCCCAGTATTTGTGATTCTTACGGTCGAGAATTGATACTTTCAAGTTTGGAGGGACTCTTGTTAATATTATGGTGTCACCGTCCTTTATTGAATGCATTGAGGCTCATCGGCATGTTGATCTTCATTTGTTTGCCTCTGGGCATAGTGTCATGAGATGGAATCTAAGAAGAAGTTATTAGAGATGGTTGTGTGCTACGACTTCAGGATCGAATCAGCGTTTCCAGTGTTGATGGCTCGAAGGAGATGATCTCTGAGGTGGTTTCTATGCCTAGGAAATTTTGAATGTGGCGAGAAGGGCTTGATAACATATAATTGGACCTTCGGGCGATGTTAATGAATGAAGGGATTCTTACAGATGACGGATCAGTGTGAACCCATGGAAGTTAGTTGATTTCATGATGGATGCAACTATAGCAATTAAGTTATAGGGGGTCGAGATGAGAGTACACAGGTGGGCTATCTCCTGTGAGCAGGCTGGCGCTTGCGTGATTCTGATAAGGTTCCTACAAAGAGTTCTACTTTCTACCCAACATAGGCTGAATGTATTGCGAGGTGAGCTTGGATCACTTGAAGAAGATGGTACGACAGTTAGGAGATCGAGTGTACGATTGTGGTGGATAATTCAGGATGTGTTATGATTAGTTCAACAAGAACTTTGAGAAATTTGGTTGAGCAATAGTGTGGGATTATGGTAACTAGGAATAAGTGGTCGTTGTGGGGTTTGGATCTATGTGATTGTAGTGTAAAGCTAAGTGCGGGAGCCCACCGTCTATAAGTGAGTCACGTGGACGTATGCATGTATGGTTTCGAGTTATCAGTGCATTAGTGGATTAGTTATGACCAAGAGGACGAGAAATTTTGGATAAGGAAGTTGACGTATATATGTTACATTTCTCCTTATTGATTTGTGTGCATGTGCTGAGGATGGATCAGAAGTTATGCTTCTGTGGATGTGATGGGCAAGGAAAAGGATTCATCTAGTAGCTTCATTGGAGTGCACATGTTCTAATAGACTACTAGTTATTTGGTTAAATAATCGAAACTGGATTAGAGTGGGCGACTCTCAATAATGGTCCTAGTGGATTTAAGATTTAAGGTGTGGTGCTTAAGGATTTTTCGGATTCGTTATGTGGTTGAAGACTGGGTTTTGCATCAGAGTGTGAAGGGTACTTGGAGTATTCTATGTTATCACCGGGTCTGTCTTGCGGTATTAGAGAAGTGGGAGAAACAACTTCAAATTTGCAAAAGATCTAATCAATGCGTGTATCGGTTGGAGATACTATTGAGTGCATGAAGAGGGTATAAAATAGCTTATGGATGTTGAGATGACGTGATCTCGTGATTTAGGGTCACTCGGGATGAGTGTTGTTTGAAGTTTGTTATGTATTTGAAGGGATCTACTATTATTTTGAAGGCAAGTCAAGAGTAAATTGAAAGAAGTTAGGCCAGTTAGTGATGGGTTGAATAAGCATGGTTGTGGAAATGATCTATGTTAAGCTATACAGGTGATTCGTGGAAGTACGTGTGGGCTTTACATCCACCGTAATTTGATTGAATGGAGGTATTTGATTATAAGGGTTTGTTATGTGTAGATGGATCCCGGAAGAGTCATGGTGGTTTAGAACAAAACTTGAGGTTTGTATCTTCTGCGGGTATGAGAATTCGGTTGCGTGTTGCAATTGTTCCTCTAAAATGTGTTGAGTGGAAGGGGTTATAGACGATGAAATGTTTATTTTATTGGTGGTCTAGGAGTTATAATGAAATTTGTGTACTCTCACGTGGCGGCATGATAAGTGCAGTGAGCGGTATGGAAACTGTAAGTTAGGATCAAGGTTGAGGTTTGGTGTTGATAAGAATGTCACGAGCTCGGAGAAGCAGGGGAGGATTTAAGATGTTTAGAGTATGTTGGCACTATTTTCGGGCAGTCTGAGGATGGTCTGTTTTGTGGAAGAAATGTTAAGCATTGAAATACGGAAGCTTGACTAGCGCTATGGGAATAGCACGGTCGATGTGCATTAATGTTCAGATTTACTACCTGGTGCGGAAGGTTGTGGGAGTATATCCCACAGAACGATCGTATAAGTATGACGTGGTAGTCATCCGATTGCTAGATATTTAAAACAGGTATGGAGATTTTGGTATTATCGCCAATGGGAGAGGTTATGACTAAGGGGCGCTCTATTTCTTTGGTTATGGATTGTGGGAGTTTGTATCGGATTTGATGGTTGCTATTATGTGTCGTGAATTGGGTCATTATGGACCCTTGTAAGATTAGTAGCCTAGTACGGGATAATCGGAATCGGTGTGAGGTCCGCTAGTAGACTGAATGTGAATGTGAGCTTTATATCAGATCAGGTCAGATGTGTTCATTCAGCATAGCACTGCTTATGGAGGATTCTTCAGGTGTTGGATGTTGTTCCTGTCGTCAGCTATTCTCTGTAATACTATATTATGCCATGTGGGTTATGATACAACTTGATTATTTGCACGTCTGTTGTGGTCTGGTGTAGCTTGTCGCTATTGCACCTTAGTCGAGCTTGATTTCTGAGGCACATGGCACTATCCGTCTCCCCGGGGTTGTGTTTTTGCACTTGACGTGCTTGTGTCTGATATTCGAGTATTTCGTAGTTATAAGCATTATGTCTTGATGGATATTTTCTTATTTATTGTTATGTGTGGATCAAGTGGCACGCCGCCATGGGATATTGGTCAGTGTTTGAGGTATTGTTATTGTTATGGCCTCATATGAGATATTGGTCAGTGTTTGAGGTATCTTATTACCTGAGCAGCTTGTACTGGGTGAGACGAGGTTATTGGACTTGAAATCGGTATCAGATTTATGCAAGGTGTATTAAAGAGAAATTGTCATTATTCAGTTCAGAATGAGGTAACAGTTCTTGTCAAGCAGAGAAACTCCGTGATTTATTGATTTAATGGGTGGTTATGAGTTCCTGTGCATCTCTTTCATCGTTGCAGTATTGTGAGGGTTGAGACCGTGCTTATATGTGTTATGATATACTACGGGCGTCGGGCCAGTGAATTTACAGCAGTTGTGCTTGGAGGAGTTTACCATGGACAAATGAGTTATGCGGTGCACTGTGTGATGTCATCATTGATGCATGATCATGTGTGAGTTCAGCGTGTGGAGATTGATACGGTGTTCGTATATTAGGATCAGGTCTTGTAGAGAAATTCGGAGGCTGAAATTTGGTCCTAAGGCTTGTTGGCTAAATAAAAGGGAGTAGTATTCACCTAGGCTGTGATGGCACGGATAGGTGCACAAGGTGTTAAGCAGTGATTTTGAGAAAACTCTGGAATAGTTCTTAGCACGTTCAAGGACGAACTTATGTTTAAGTGGGAGAGAATATAATGACCCGATCGGTCGTTTTGAGCTCTAGCACGTCGTCCGGCGGTTTGAGGCCTTGAGTAGCTTCACTTCATGCATTATGACTTGTACGCATGGTCGGAGTTGAATTTCGGGAAGTTCAGAGTTAATTCAGATGGAAAATTCTCGATTTGGATGCTTGAAGTTGGAAGAGTTGACTAAGGTTTGACATTTGAGTAAATGACCTCGAAATGGGGATTTGAAGGTTCCAATAGGTTCGTATGATGATTTCGGACTTGGGCGTATATTTGGGTTGAATATCGGGTGGTCCAGGAGCATTTCGACGCTTATTATGGAAAGTTGGAATTTCGAAAGTTTACGAATTTCTTAAGCTTGATTTGAAGTGAGTTTTAGTGTTATAGATATCCGTTTGGCGTTTCGAGCATTGTAATAGGTTCGTATCATGATTTGTGACTTGCACAATAAATTTGGCATCATTCTGGGATGTCTAAGTATAATTTGGAAGCGTTCGGCGAAGTTTAAAAGTTTGAAAGTTTAAAGAAAGGTTTCAATCGTCGATTCATAGTTTTGATAATGTTTTAGGTGATTTGAGGCCTCCAGCAGGTCCGTGTTATGTTATGAAACTTGTTGGTAAGTTCAGACGGGGTCCTGGGGGCCTCGGGTGTGTTTCAGACGAGTCGTGGATCACTTTGGAGCTTTGTTGTATTGTTGAAGGGCCTGAGTAGTGGTTCAATCGCACCCGTGGAAAAAGGGTTGTAGATGCGACGCCGCTGAAGTGGCCAGGCAAGCACAGAAGCGGATTTGGTTGGGCAGTGCTGGGGACTGCAGATGTTGTCATTTTGCCGCAGAAGCAGAACCACACCTGCAGAGGAGGCAACGCAGAAGCGCAACAGGGACCGCAAATATAGCAGGTGACCTGGCCTGGGTTCTCGGAGGTGCGAGATTGAAGTCGCAGAAGTGACTGTCGTAGAAGCGACCTTTTGGGCCATAGAAATGGGATTTTCTGTACAGTGTGACTTTTAAAAATGGGGGTTTGGACCATTTTCCCTTCATTTCTTCCATGGGAGCCGACTTTGGAGCGATTTTGGAGCACCAGTTTTGTAACGACATGAAAAATTTTGAAGTGTTTTAAGACCAATAAGAAGATTGGCAGGTACTAATTATATTAATTCGGGTATGAACAAGACTAATAATATGAATGATATTAATTGATCATAATAATATATGTATGAGGTGCATTAATAATGGCTTATGGTCTAAGAAGACCTCCAAGGCTAAGTCAAGTTGGAAATTATACGATGGGGTTAAGTTTCAAGTGAGTTTGCACAAGACCTAACTTCAAACGAGCATAACTCTCAAGATATGAAGAGTTATATAGTGTATAACCTATCAAAAGAAATGTCTATGTGTCTAGTTTCTAATTATTCACACCGTTTGTCATATGTAGATTCCTACAAAAGGCTATGACCTTTTTACTAAAGGGTGGCAGAACAACTATGCGAGTCTTGCGTAGCCTACGCAGCATAGTAGCGTAGACTGTGCAGCATAGCAGCGTAGCCTACTCACCATTGCGTAGGCAAATCCAGCAACTTCAAATTGAAGGGGAATGAAAGTCCACCCTGCGTAGCCTTTGTGTGTAGCCTACGCAGGAGGCTACGCAGCTTCAAGGGTCATTTTAAGGAGCTGAAAACGTGAGTTTAGAGAGAGAATATGTTAGTTCTTCATCTTGGAATGGATTTCTAGAGAGGAGGAGGAGCTCTTACACCATGGATACACTTCAAGGTAAGTTGTTTTGGCACAAGGATGATTATATAACATCATTTAGTGATAACACTAATATTATTATGGATCAAATCCATAAGAAATGGGTTGACCCTTCAAGAACACCAAAAAGAAGAAAAGTAAGATTCTTCCACCAAGAGGTAATTCCTTCACTTGAGCTTCATATAAATGTTATATTGGAGTATGGGTACCATGTTTATGAGTTTTATTTGAAGTTATAATGGGATATTATATGAACCCTAAGAGTGGGTCGTGAGAATGCCATTTTTTGTTAAAGAGGAAGATGAATAGTGATGAATTGATATAAATACATATGTCTTGAGTTTCTAATAATTCCAATAGACTTGATAACTTAATTTATGAGCGAATTTAATTGGAAATCACCATTTGGATAAGATACAACACTAGTTCTTGAAATGGACATTCTTGAACCTAGAGTTTTGTTGGAGAAGGCAATGAATAGTGACTTGATGATGTTGGGTAATTAACACAGTATTATTAACGACTCCAAATGAGTATTAAATGATAAGAATTAAATTGAATAGGCTAATGGATGAGCCTATTGGATAATTTGGGATGGTTGAAGGCTTGTTGCCGAATTGTGAAGCCTAAATGGATATTTATGTATCTTTTAGTACTTATTTTGATGTAGTTGAGATATCTAATGGTAGGTATTGAATTGTGGGTGATATTTGGACATTTTAATCAATTGGATCATTGTAGTATTTTCGGAGCTTGAAGGTTGAGGTAAGTAATACTTCTAAACTTGGTTCTGAGGGTATGAATCCCCGAATTTAGTGTTATATAAATTGTTTGGAGGTTACACACACGATAGTTGACGAGTTTGTGGACGTGCACCATAGAAATTGTGACTTGAACAAATTCTGTGAAGTTGTAAAAATTAAAGAATCATGTTATTATCCGAATATTTTCCGCGTGTTAGGAAAATTGAGTTGAGACTCGTATTAAAGATCATGATTGGGCTACGTGCCGATATTTTGGGACCCACAGGGTCGTGTTGCCGTTGAATTTATATATTTTAAAAATGTATATTTCATACTCAGTCATGTTCATCCATTGTGAGTATAATTATGGGATCGGGGTTGCCCACCTACAGCATGCCATAGTGGTTGTATATATATTATTACTATATGGAACGGGGTTGCCTGCCTGCAGCAGGCCTTATAGGATTTATTATTATACAGATCAGGACTGCCCGCCTGCAGTAGGCCATAACGGTTTTATATCACACTTGGGATGAAGGAGCCCCTCCGGAGTCTATACACACCCCCACTGAGCGTAGATGATTATATATTCGGGATGGACTTCCCAAGGCATGGACTTGCCTTACTTATTTATATTGTGATAAATTTTTCCTGGACATGGATCTTGTCCGTATCATTTACATTTGGGGATAAATTACCTCAGGGCTGGATTGGCCATATACGGTATTGAGTGACTGACTGTTAGTCGATGTGTGTATGTGTGTGTGTGTGTGTGTGTATGTGTGTATATATATATATATATATATATATATATATATATATATATATATATATATATATATATATATATATATACGGGATAGAATATCCCTGGGATGGATTGGCCATAAACAGTATCGAGTGACCGAATGATTAGTGACCAGTAGTACATGAGGTCTTTCCACTGAAATGTCACATTCTTCATATCATGCAGAATTGATCTATTTTGCTAGTACTGAGTTTAACTGTTGAACTTGAAAGCATGCCTACATTTCTGTACCATTATTTATGTACTGGATTGTACCCGCGGAGCTCGTCACTACTTTCAGCCCAGAGGTTAGTCTTGTTACTTATTGAGTTAGTTGTACTCATACTACACATTGCACCTTGTGTGCAGATCCAGGTGCTTTCAGACACGGCTACTATTAGATCTCAGAGTGTTGTCCGTTTGAGGCTATCAAGGTAGCTGCCTGGCGTCCGCTGACTTTGACTCTCTCTTTCTCTCAGTTATTGTATTGATCTGTACTGTCATACAGTATTTTTATCAGTCAGACTTTGTATTCATATTAGATGCTCATGTACTCAGTGACACCGGATTTTGGGAGTATTTATATCTATATTTGTGAGATTTTTTCCGCTGAATTTAAATATTATGTTTTCAAATTTAAAGGATATGGTGTTTATTGAGATTGTCGGCTTGCCTAGTATTAAGATAGGCACCATCACGACAGGTGAGATTTTGGGTCGTGACAATTTTCATCATCAATCATGAGGTAAGTGATTTCTACATGTTGAAATTAAATACACGAATTTTGACTTGTTCATTCAACAATTTGAGTGGATGATGTGGGAATTTTCATAGAAGACCTAAAAATTATATTTTTGGATTTTACCACGAAATGTGGACATGAAATTTGGAATAAATCATATATTTGAGTTCGTGGCATTATGAGTAAAGTTTATCTTCAAATATATTCGGAATCTGGGCACGTGGGCCCGAGGGTTGACTTTGTTGACTTTTCGAGCGAAGTTGGGAATCATTATAAATTATTAAATTATAAGCATTGGAGTATGTTTTGACTTATTTTCACGTTGTTTGACTAGTTTCGGATCATTTGGCTTTGAGTCGAGGAGTTAGAGAGGCATTGGAGCCGGTTATGGAACTTCGGAGCGAGATAAGTCTCCTGTCTAACCCTGTAAGGGAGAATTTTCCCCGTAGGTGTTATATTCTTATGTGCTATATGTTGTGGGAGATACACACGTATGAAATGACGAGTGTGTGTGCGTATGCTAGGATTCCTGATTTGTCTAGGTAGACTTAGGTCCACGCCATGCTTTAATTGTACTATTTGAGTTATCCTTGCATGTTGAATTCCTTTATTACGCAGTTCGACCTAAGACTAGGCTTGCATAGAGTAATAGACTCGCTATTGTAGAGATTTGACGAGCTACTTGATTTAACCGCGGAATAATTGTGCTCCCCTTACGGATTTCTCCCGCGTTGTGCGTTTTCATCGAAAATCTTCCTTAAATTTAATAACTCACACGTTTATTCGTGAGTGGGGTCAAGGACCCGTTAAAGCTTCTTATTCTAATGGGATCGGACCGTTCACCTTGGCATGATTATTGCAACACTCTTATGGGATCGGGCAGTTTGCCTCGGCAGGATTATGTACCACATTCTTATGGGATCAAGTCGTTCGCCTCGGCAGTATCATATTCTTATGGGATCGGGCCATTCGCCTTGGCAGTATCTCATTCTTATAGGATCGGTTCATTCGCCTCGGCAGTATCATGCATCATACTCTAATGGGATCGGGACGTTCGCCTCGGCAATTTTATGAAATACTCTTATGGGATCGGGTCGTTCGCCTCGGCAACCTCATGAAACACTCTTATGGGATCGGGTCGTTCGCCTCGGCAGAAGCGTGTGTAATATTTGACAAGAAGCCATCGTATCCATGAGTTTTCCTGATTAAGTTGTGACAACCTATCTGGGGGTACCATTTTATATATACTCTGGTTGAGAAAGTAATCGATAATTGAGAGCTTGTGTTTACTGTTCAGAGGAGGATCGTACCACGTACCTATATTTGTTACATTATTTATTTATCATGTTTCATACTTGGTTACTTTCTACTAGACTTGATATATCGGACCACTAGTAAGTGTTGATGTTGACTCCTCGCCACTACTTTTTCGGGGTTAGGCTAAATACTTATTGGGCACGCTTTGATTTACGTACTCATATTACATTTCTGCTTATTGTGCAGGTTGATATTTCTGGTGGTCTTTTGGGCCCAAAGGCGCAGCTAAGGGTGGCAAGTGGGCCGGTCCAGGCCCGGGACCGCGGGCCAAACGGGCTAAATGGGCCAGGACCGTTTGGCCCGATTTTAGCGGGCCTGGGCCGGTCTCGTGGGCCGGACCGGACCGGTCCCTTAGCGGGCCAAACGGTCCCAACGGCTATTTTTTTAAAAAAAAATAAAATCAAAATAGCCGTTGGCTATTTATAAAATAGCCATTTAACCCCCTCCCCCCTCCCCAACCCCCCCCCCCCCCCCCCCCCCAACTTTGTTTTAATCCCAAACTTTTTATAATTACACTTTTTTCCTTATATATAACTTATATATAACTTATATATTATATATTTAGGATATATACTATACTATACTATATATACATCTCATTTAGCATATATACTATACTATACTATATATACATCTTATATATAGTATATAAGATGTATATATAGCTTATCGAATATAGCTTATATATATACTATACTATATATACATATATATATATATATATATATATATATATATACATTTAATATATATACTATACTATATATACATCTTATATATAGTATATAAGATGTATATATAGCTTATCGAATATAGCTTATATATATATATATATATACATCTTATATCGATATATATACATCTTATATATACTATATACTATACTATATATACATCTTATATATAGTATATAAGATGTATATATAGCTTATCGAATATAGCTTTATATATATATATATATATATATATATATATATATATATATATATACATCTTATATCGATATACTATATATACATCTTATATACTATATATATTCGATATTAAAATTTAGAATGTTAAATAAAATTTAGGTCACAATTCTATAATAAAATTTACAAAGCATTGCCTTAGATATTTTTTTTAACATCCTTTTGTCTCTAATATCTATTTATTTTTTTAAAAAAAATATATATATGTTGGGCCCACTTAGCCCGTTTAGCCCGCGGGCCGGGACCGTTTAGTCCGGGACCAAACGGTCCCGGGCCGGTCCATACAAAAAGCCCGTTTAGGTCAGGGCCCGTTTGGCTCGTTAATTTGGGACCAGCCCACTTGGCCCGTTTAGGCTCGGGACCGGCCCACTTGCCAGCCCTAGGCGCAGCTATTGCGGGGACTTTACGGTGAGCTACATCCCATATTACTATCTGCAACATACGGAGTCTCCATCAGAGTTATTTATATTTTTCTGTCTAACTTATATTCCAGACATATATTGTAATATTATTGTACCTTCTAGTAGATGCTCATGCACTTGTGACACCAGGTTTTGGGGGTGTTCTAGAATTGTTATGGATTGTTTTACATCGATACACTTTTACTTATTATTTTTAATTAAACTGTACGTAACTACGATTTATTTTAATGCATTGATCTCTCTATCTAAATAAGATTCCTGATTTTAAAAATAATAAAATAAATAATTAAGCGTTGGCTTGCCTAACGGCGACGTTGGGCGCCATCACAGCCTATAGTGGATTTTGGGTCGTGACATATATCAAATCTAAAGTGAGTTATATGATCTCATAATAAAATCGTTGACGGTACACCACTTGTTATTATTGCTAACAGTATCATACCTCTTGATCTAACATTTATAAGTAATGCATGACATAGGAATATTATATTGATTCCGGCGGAGGCATCTACAAAGGATAATCCCGCTATACCAGAATCTGCTCTTTATAATATAGTCTTGAAATCTTATTTTTGTTCAGGATTTAGCTTTGATTGTGCTTCCCCAATCACTTGTATGGCCTTTTAATACTATATTAATCTTTTTTACTTTGTGATCTAATTTTTTTAATCTCTAACGCTCTTTTTATGGAATAAATTTATATACCATAAGATATTATTTTTTAACTTGAAAAATAATTTCACTCATATGATGAATTTAAAAAATAATTACAATAAATTCCTTTGCTAAATAATTAATTAAAATTTTAATTATTTAGTCTTAACATAAAAAATAATTTATTTTCTGTTGATTCAGATTCTTAATGTTAGTTCATCTCTTATTTTGAATATTTAATCGTAATTATAATTCTATCCTACATAAATTTTATTTTCAAAGAGTAAAAATATCGATTTGACATTCCACTTTTAGATCTTTATGTCTGCAAAATCATTAGTGGTATTGACTTTTACCAACCTTTTTCTTTCTCTTTCTCACATATTTATATTCTTAAAAATCTTAGTTTTTCTTTAATAATTAGGTATATTTTTCAATATTACACGAGAAATTAATAACAACAAAATATTATTTGAGTAGGAAAACAGTTCAAATATAATATAAAAGTATATTATCGTTGGGATTTTTTCTCTCAATTTCAAAGCTTTATGTAGTCCATTTAATATTACTTTTATTTATTCTTAGTATTGAATATTATCGAGTGATAATGTATTACCAATACGGCGGATTCTTATGAAATTGATTTTATCAAACCTTCCTACATATTTTTAATAAGAATTAAATATTAATTATTAAAAAGTAACATAGAAGTTATTGTAGTCCAAAAAAAGGTTATTACAGTTACGCCATTTCCCTATGAGTTCTTGTGCTTAATATTTTAGGTCTATTTTGGTATATCAATATTATATTCGTACTTTTATAATAATATAAGCTCTCCTTTTTTTAAATGAATTCGGACAATATAATACATTCTCAAATTAAATTAGTAATTGGATAATATAATATATTTTCAAATTAAATTAGTAATAAGATTTTTTTAAGAAGTATATCCTAAAAGTAATAGGATTACATGGCTAAAAGTATTATGATTATACTAATAGAATTCCTAAAGGTAATCATGTAGGATTCATAACGTGTATTATGTCCTAAAACTAATAGGAATACAAGGCTAATGTCTAGAATTTCGGTTATGTCCTTTTACTGTGAGTTATTATGCTTAATGTAAAAAGGTTATTTTTATAAATTAACATTATATTCATGTTTTTATAATAATATAGATAATTGTTACAGTCCTTTAGTGTACAACCAAAATTTTTGGGGTCACCAGCAAGTACTTCAGCGACTCTTATATTTTTTTAGGGTCTTAAGCTAGTAATATCTTTGGCTGTAAGAGCTCTCTTAAGAGAATTACTAAGCGACCTGTGTCCAGTCATAAATCGCGATAGTGCTGGTTCTAATTGATGATTATGCTTTTTAACCATCTTTGAAACATGCCATGAACCATTCTCCTCCAAAATTTCATTTATTCTAGCATGACAGTTCCTCCTCTTGGTAACATGCTTATTCCTTGGTTTTCTAGACCTATCACAACCATATTGCGCTTACCTTACAATATCACCACCTTTTTTGTTTGATGTTCTTTTGACAATATAAAACCCTGATAATCTTGCATGTTCTTTGTAAAAATCAAACATAGCATCCTTATTACTGAACCGCATTTCAGTAATTGGACCTATTACTAGATCTTCTTCATTAAACTCATTAGACATTTCCCCGCCTTCTCCCTCTTCCTCTAAATAATGGTTGTCATCATCATCATCATCATCATCATCATCAACAGCAGCAACATCGTCAAAATGATCTTCTCCATCATTGAAGTTGTCGTTTGAATCAATATTTACCCACTCATTTTCATTCATCAAACCGTCGTCCGAATTCAACCTTAAAAATGTGTGTAATGTATTCCTTAGTTGCTCGAACCTAGTTTCTAGGTTGTTGTTCAAGTTTAATGGCTCCGAACTAGTTTCTTGGTTAGCATTCATGTTTAGGTTAAGGGAAGGGTGGTGAATTATGTGTTTAATGAAAGCTCTCTTATTATATGTGTATGGTATAATACGGTTACTCGAATTTATATACCGTATAAATTTTTATTTAATAATATATATATATATACATACGAAAGCTTTTGATCTTCCCATCTGTATTAATTTTATTTTGAAAAAATACATAACAATATATGTATACATACGAACGCTTTTGATCTTCCCATGAGAGAATGATAATTTTATGGGATCAATGTTTTAGAATAATCAATGATTATTAGTTTGTTTAGGAGGAAAATAATAGTGTTAAGCCAAATATAAAATTAAGGGTTCTAAGGTATTTACACGGTATGGCCATTGTTGGCCATTATTAGTGTGGCCAAATAGCAGCTCTCGTACTTTCCTTGTTTCGCCAATTAAAACAATTACAGACCTAACGCTCAAATTTGAGATCGGTGAATATAATCGCATAGAATTGCGTCATGCATGGAATATAATGCATAAGGTTCTTATCCACGAACCGTACACAGAAATAGAGGAAAGAATACATAGAAAGTGAAATAGCAGGCCTATTGATGCTTTCAGTAAGAGAACCGAACGACGACAAATTCAACATTATTAATTAGTTCCATTAATTATTATGTAGAAATTAACTTCATTAATTTACTTTTTTTGACTTTATGCAACGGCAAACTCTCAAATGAAACAACTATGCCACGCCAAAGAGAATCAAATCTAAGCTGGTTACTAGTGATACAATGTGTATATATTTTTATGTTTTATTGAGTTGCAAACCTAAATTAATTAAATAAAAGTGTTCTTTTATAATGAATTAATTTTTCATTTTTGTCGTAGTCCAATATGAACATTGTCCATTTTGGCCCAACGGAACTTACGGATTTGTCCTTTGAGCTATACTATCGTAGATATCAAAGAGGAAAATTTACTTGCTATATCTAATTCTAAGAGTTATTTAAGGATAATAACTACCTATTATTTTAATTACTTTTCATAGCTATAATGAATTTTAAATTTACTCCTCATAGATATACCAAATACGTAAAGTTATTCTACTGTATCAATCTTTTCCCTCAACCCTCTCTCTCTTCTCCATTAACTCTCACTCTTTTTTCCTCTCTCTTCTTCCTCGGCCAATCGCGCCCAACTCTGTGGCTTCCATCAACCACTCCATCTCCCTCCTTCTTCTGGTTTTTCATCGTCACAGAAGAGAGAGGCAGAGACAGCAAAAATACAAGGAGAAAAAGCGAACAGTAGCAACAGAGAAGTCGCTACCGGTCTTCTTCTCCGGCTGAGCTCTACCGGAGCCCAACGAAACAGTCGTCTCTCTCTCTCTCTCTCTCTCTCTCTCTCTCTCTCTCTCTCTCTCTCTTCCCTTCTCTTATCTCCACACATAATCACCCTCCACCGTCTCCGCAAATCACCATTGTCAAACCAGACCTATCACCACCCACTACCAAACAACTACCCCTTTCACTGTGAATCACCCTTAAACATCGTCGTTACCCACCGTCAGATCCAGATATGAAATCACGAAGTTGAGATCAATCTATTACTAGCAGCGAAAATAATGGAAGAGGAAGATCGGAGGCATCACCGGATCTGGATCTGATGGAGATGCTGGAATCCATGGCTTCTTCTCCTTTGTATCTCACATCTGAGTGTACTCGTCTGGCCGAAAACTTATTCTTTGTAACGACCCGGCTGGTCGTTTTGAGTATTACAGCCTCGTTCCCCCATTTACTGCTCAATTGATTCTTTACAGTTGTTTTATGACTTACCAGGTTAATTGATTCGGGTTCGGTGAGGTTTTGGAATGAATTGGAACACTTAGTTTCAAGGTTTAAAGCTTAAGTTAAAATAGTGGCTGGATGTATACTTATATGTAAATGACTTCGGAATAGAGTTTTGATGATTTCAATAGATCCGTATGGTGATTTTGGACTTAGGAGCATGTCCGAAAAATTATTTGGAGGTCCGTAGTGGAATTAGGCTTGAAATGGCGAAAGTTGAATTTTTAGAAGTTTGATCGGGGGGTTGACCTTTTGATATCTGGGTCGAAATCCGATTCTGAAAATTTGAATAGGTCCGTAATGTAAAATGTGACTTGTGTGCAAATTTGAAGTCATTCCGGATTGATTTGATGTGTTTCGGCACAAGATATAGAATTTGAGAGTTCAAAGTTCATAAATTTTGATTTGGGGTATGATTCGTGGTTTTAGTGTTGTTTGAGGTGATTTAAGGGTTCGCCTAAGTTCGTATGATGTTTTGGGACTTGATGGTATGTTTGGTTAAGGTCCCGAGGGGCTCGGGTGAGTTCCAGGGTGGTGTCGAATCATTTTTCCTTGTTTTGCAACTGCTAGAACTGGTGTCTGGTGTTGTTCTTCGCGAACGTGAAAGGTCTCACGCGTTCACGAAGAAGGATTTTGGACTGCTGGGATTTTGCCCATTGCGAACGCGATGAAGAAGATGCGAACGCGAAGAAGGGAGTTGGGGAAGCCTACGCGAACGCTAGTGGGCGGACGCGAACGCGAAGAGGAAAGGGGGCTAGGGGCCTGCATGGCGTTAAGCCTTCGCGAACGCAGCTCATGTCTCGCGAACACGATGGGCAGAGGTCGGAAGGCATCGCGAACGCGATGAGGATATTGCGAATGCGAAGAAGGAACCCTGGTAGCATATTTATGTGCTTCGCGAAAGCGAAGCTATGGTCGCGAACATTATGAAGGCATTTCTGGGCAGAATTAAAAGTTTCAAAACGGGGGTTTTGATTGAGTTCATAATACAAAATCAAATTGGAAGCTCGGTAGTAGGCGATTTTTGGAGAGATTCTTACGTGGTTGTTTGGGGTAAGTGATTCGTATCCAGTTTTGATTAATTTCCATGATTATGCCTTTGAATCCATCATTTAATGGGTAAATTAAGTTGAAACTTTTAGAAAACCCTCTTGGTTTCATTTGAAGATTTGAGGGTCGAGTTGAGGTCGGATTTTGGTAAAATTGGTATGGCTATACTCGTGGTTGAATGGGCTTTCGGATTTTGTAACTTTTGTCGGGTTCCAAAATATGGGCCCCACGGGCGATTTTCGGAGTGTAATTTCAGATTTTGTAGGAAAATATTAGAATTTTTTATGGAGTTAATTCCTATAATTGTGTGGACTGAATCAAATTAATTGTGACTAGATTCGAGCTGTTCAGGAGTTGATACGCACATAATGGAATTTCTGAAGCATTTTGATCTTGCTCGGAATTGGATTTGTCTTGTTCGAGGTAAGTAACTCTTCTAATCTTGGAGCTGAGGGTATGAACCTTGAATATATGTATTATGTGAATTGTTGGGAGGTGACGCACATGCCAGGTGACGGGCGTGTGGACGTGCACCATAGAAATTGTGACATAATTGTTTCCGTGGAATTTTGAAGTCAAATAATCTTGGCATCTTCTATGTAGTTTTATGTGCTAAAGAAATTGAGCTGAGAATCATATTAAAAATTATGTTGAGGCTATGTGCCAGTATTATTGGGACCCACAAAGGTCATATTGCTGTGAATTATTTGTTTTAAATTGAAAATTCATACTTAGTCATATCCATGTCATTACATATCATATCTAAGTCTCTGTTGTTATTTATTGATTCATCATATCATCATTTTCGGGCTATTTTCATGACATTGTGAGCCCATGAGAGGGAGACTGGAGAGATTGATGACTGAGTGAGGTCGAGGGCCTGATTGTGAGGATAATTATGGTATCGGGTTGCACGCCGCAATAGAGCCTGAGTAAGGTTAGGTTTGTTACTTATTAAGTATATGTGGTCGGTTGTACTCATACTACACTTTTGCATCTTGCGTGTAGATATTGACTGTTGACGCTGATGTGGTTGTACTCATACTACACTTCTGCACCTTGCGTGTAGATATTGACTGTTACGTTGATGTGATCGACGTGAACCAGAATTGAAGATGTACCTGCGTCCCAATTGTAGCTGCCTCTTGTTCATTGTAGCCTTAGATTCATAAAACTTTGTTTATGTACTTTTCAAATAGATGAGGTATTTATTTCGTACCAGTTTTGTAAACTCTATCCTTAGAAGGTCATGATTTGTACTATCAGTTCTTGGGGAAATATATTAGTTTTATATATTTTCTTTTAATTAAATTGCCTTATTAAATTTCATTGGAATTGGATAGTTGATAATTGGCTTACCTAGCAAGTTGGGTTAGGTGTCATCACGACTAGTTAGATTTTGGGTCGTGACAAGGTGGTATCAGAGCTCTAGGTTCATAGGTTCTACAAATCATGAGCAAGTATCTAGTAGAGTCTTGCGGATCAGTATGATGATGTCTATAATTATCTTCGAGAGGCTATAGTGCATTTAGGATATATACTTCCCATCTTTCTTTCCTTATCGTGCGGAATTGATTCAGCTTGAGACATAACTCTTTGAATTCCTTCCACGTATTCATATGCGCACACGAGCACTCGGTATCAGTTTTCCATCACCGGCTTGTGATTTTATGAACGAGGTTCGAGATATGTATTATGTGTTTTGGTGATGGGCCATCCTGGAGGACTTGAGGCCATGGTTAGACTGCAGCTTAAGCTCGGTAGCCTCAGTTGTAACTTGTACATTTGGACTCATAACGATTGGAATTTGTGGTTCGATGAGCGGTGAAATGGCTTTGTGATGAGTATGATGTAACTGCGGGATGTGTTAAGACGATGTGAATGTGGAGAGAAGTTTTTCCTTGAAGTGTAAAGGAAGGCCATTGGGTGCTTGATTTTCTTTTTGATGTGACGTACAGTCTCGAGTGTGAATGTTTTGAAAGATCTTTCACGTTGCTAAATTTTGGGGCAAATTAAATTCCCGTGTCTGAATAATGAGTTTGGACTCGGAAAGATTAAGTGAATTCATAGTAATTGTGGCTGCGAAAAAGTATAACAAGATGCCAATTTAAGACTAAGCAGGTGGATTATCTCTTGCGGGGTAATCTACGTAGGTGTGTTCCTTATGATGTGAATAGAGAGTTTCTTTTCTGCCAGCGGGGCGTATGTGTTGAGACTTGAATTTGAATCTGGTTGAGAAAGTTGACTTGATTGTTAAGGGAATGGATGCAAGCTTAGCGAATGATTGAGGTATTTTTATGGTTGGCATGGTATGAGCTTGAGAAGAATTTTCATTGTACTGACTACGATATTATGACAGTAATAGAGTATGGATATTGTGAGTTATCGAGTGTTTAAATTTATGGCTTTGAGCTAAGTGGAAGAGTCTGCTATTGACAATTCAATTCATGGTTATGTGTCAAATTTTTATTTTGGCCTGAGGCATACTTGGGAATCAGTGATGACTTGCAGAGGTGGAATTCGAGAATGACTTGAGTAAGGAAAATCCTGGATACAGGTTATATTGCGCTTTATGAGTATATGAAAATTAAGGGATGAGTGAGTTGTTATTTATGAATGATGTAGTGCGCACGAAGTATGAATTAGATCGGTAGTCTTAAGGCAGGATTACCTCTTTGAGTGATGATGTGCTAATGGGGCACGTGTCTTTCAGCCCATTTGGGCTGTGTAATTTGGATTTGAACAAAGTGGGTGACTCTCGAGAAAGTTCCAATAGGTTAGAGATTTATATATAGCAATTGAGAATTTCTCCGGACTTGTGTATGGAAAAAATCTGAGATTTGCATTTGATGGTGCCTGGACTTGCGAAAATTCTGTATGACTATGGATTCTATATTTTAGTATAAGGAAGGTAAGAAGAATAATTTTAAATTCACATAAGGTATTTTCGGAGTGAGTGTTACAGTTGTAGTATTTATGGAGATGCTTAAGAAGAATACAGTTGCTTATGGGCCGTAGGGCGTTGTGGTTCTATGCTAAGGTTTGTGGGGTGAGTTGTGGTTAAATATCGTGGTATTTTGGCAAGGAGAAGTATCAATCTGAAGACAAATTCGGAAGGGACTCAGAGAAATAGGACAACTGGGTAGTAGACTGGACCAGTATGGTAATAGTAGGATCGATCCTTTGGGTAATTACAATGTGGTAAGACTTTACGAAGGTTTTGGTGGCAATATTCTTGGGTTTGGTGACCTGCGTGGCCAGGTCGAGTTAGAGGAATTCAGTTCTAATAGTTTGGTTATATGCAAATGGATCTCAAAGTGTTCTTGATGGTTTCTACCATGGTTTGAATCGGATATTTTCTATCGATGTGGAAAACGTGTTGTGCATTGTGATTTTCTCCTGGAAAGAAGCAAGAGAAAGGTTTCTAACTAATAGGGTATGTAAATTGTTGGTGATTCAAAGTTGATAATGATATTCTTGTGCTTGTCACATGATGGCATGATAGATGCGGTGTGTTGTGCTGGATTAGAATTTACATGTACAAGGTGACAGTTTAGTCTTGAAGAGAAGGTAACGAATGTTGGACATCATGGTCAGTTTCAAATATTTCAATGAATGTTATAACTGCTCGATAATTCCTGAGAAAGGTGCGCATTTCAAAGGCGCGTTGTGTTTTGACTTACGGATGTTCATTGGTATTGCAGTACTCAACTGGTTGATAGACTGTTGATATTCAAATTATTGCTATGCGGCACAGAAGAATTATGAAAGTATTCCTCGTGGGATTATCATGAATGGAAGATGTGTTAGTCATTTTAGTGTTGGAGTTGGGATCAGTTAGGGTGATTCATGTGTTCAATGAATTTGGAGACTGGGAGTTCTCATAAGTATATTGTTTCGGGTTGCAGCCTATTTGAGGTGAGTATTTTATTTTAACTTTGTGGATGCACTAGTTGCGTTAATTATTTGTGATAGCTACGCGCTATAAGTGTGCATATATGTGAGGTTAGAGTCAATGTGCGGACATTGGGGCAGGTATTTATACTCGAAAGGATGCCTAGGCTATGATATGCCTGGAGTTGACTGTTAAGCGTAAAGTTATAACATTTCTCGTGTTCTTACCTTTGTTGAGAATTATCAGGGCTACACTTGAGGTTACAAAGAGGCTAATTCCCTGAATAAACGAGGTAGTTACTATTTATGCGTTAAATTGTTGATCTGAAGCATGATAGTAGACTTTGCACATGCTTACACTATGGCGTGTTATTTATACCAGTCCAGGAGCATGAGAATATTATTTCATTATCATATACAATGTACTTGTTTAATTGCTCATATATGATATGCTGGGACTGGAGGCTTGTGACCATACCGGGCGATTCATATTATTGGCACGTGAGTTGTCCGTGCCGTGTGTGGGAATTTTATTTCTATGATAATTTATCTGATTCATTAATTTCCTTCTTTTACAATTATGCACAGGCGTCTACGGTTATCCTCTTCACAAAAATTGAGGAGTTGGTTGTAACATTGTGGTTGTGGTGGTGCTTGTTGAACTTACAATATGGTTCTCTTCTTTGAGACATCTCCCATATTTGGGTACACAGATTGCGCAGTTGTGGCTAGAGTTATATTGGTGTGGCGTGTCTGTGGGATAGTTGTGTTTAATAATATAAGGTCATTGGACCTAGAATGGATGCTATCAGGTTTGATTATGGTATATTCGGGAAGATAATCTTGAAAGTTGGCTTAGAAAGTGATTATGGTTCTGGTTGGGGGCATGAGAGCTCCATAACTTGTTGATTTGATAAGGGGTCATGAGATTTCTGCGTGTTTCTTTCATTATCAGCAGTGTACGAAGGTTTTGGAACGAGGTTTTGTTTGATAAAGGGTTCAGAACCAGTACCGTGTGGGTTTTGGAGTAGTTACTGTGATCAGGAATGGTGCTACGAGCATGCGAGTTGTGTAATATATTAGGAGATTATATCCGCGGTTATGGTTACGGCTCGATGCAGCTTGTTCAGACTTAAACAGTGTGTAACTGTGAGATTCAGGTCTTGTAAGAAATTCTGAATGTTGGGAATTGAATTCCAAGGTTTTTGGGCTAAGGTTAAATTAACGATTTTCAGTTGTATTGTGTGTCATGCCTATATAGAATAGGGTGACGTAGGATCACCCCCGGTTACGTGTGTGGTAATATGGAATAGTAATTTGATGTCTTGGAAATAACTCTTGGCACGTTCGAAGACGAACGTATGTTTAAGTGAGGGAGAATATAATGACCTGGCTGGTTGTTTTGAGTATTACAGCCCCGTTCTTCCATTTACTACTCAATTGATTCTTTACAATTATTTTATGACTTACCGGGTTAATTGGTTCGGGTTCGGTGAGGTTTTGGAATGAATTGGAACACTTAGTTCTAAGGTTTAAAGCTTAAGTTAAAATAGTGACCGGATGTCAACTTATGTATAAACGACCCCAGAATGGAGTTTTGATGATTTCAATAGCTCTGTATGGTGATTTTGGACTTAGGAGCGTGTCCGAAAAATTATTTGAAGGTCCGTAGTGGAATTAGGCTTGAAATGGCAAAAGTTAAATTTTTGGAAGTTTTACCGGGGGGTTGACTTTTTGATATCGGGGTCAGAATCCGATTCTGGAAATCTGAATAGGTCCGTAATGTGAAATGTGACTTGTGTGCAAAATTTGAAGTCATTCCGGATTGATTTGATGTGTTTCGGCACAAGATATAGAATTTGAGAGTTCAAAGTTCATAAAGTTTGATATGAGGTATGATTCATGGTTTTAGTGCTGTTTGAGGTGATTTGAGGGTTCGACTAAGTTTGTAAGATATTTTGGGACTTGATGGTATGTTTGGTTGAGGTCCCGGGGGACTCGGATGAGTTCCGGGGTGGTGTCGGATCATTTTTCTTGTTTTGCAACTACTAGAACTGGTGTCTGGTGTTGTTCTTCGCGAATGCGAAGGGTCTCACGCGTTCGCGAAGAAGGATTTTGGACTGCTAGGATTTTTCCCATCGCGAACACGATGAAGGAGACGCGAACGCGAAGAAGGGAGCTGGGGAAGCCTACGTGAACGTGAGTGGGCGGACGCGAATGCGAAGAAGAAAGGGAGTTGGGGGCCTGTCTAACATTAAGCCTTCGCGAACGCTGCTCGCGTCTCGCGAACGCGAAGGGCAGAGGTCGGAAGGAATCACAAATGCGATAAGGATATTGTGAACGCAAAGAAGGAATCTTGGCAGCACACTTTTGTGCTTCACGTACGCGAAGCTATAGTCGCGAACGCGATGAAGGCATTTCTGGGCAGAATTAAAAGTTCCAAAACAGGGGTTTTGAGTTCATAACACAAAATCAAATTGGGAGCTCGATAGAAGGCGATTTTTGAAGATATTCATGCGTGGTGTTTGGGGTAAGTGATTCTTATCCAGTTTTGATTAATTTCCATGATTATGCATTTGAATCCATCATTTAATGGGTGAATTAAGTTGAAAATTTTAGAAAATCCTCTTGGTTTCATTTGAAGATTTGAGGGTCGAGTTGAGGTCGGATTTTGGTAAATTTGGTATGGCTAGACATGTGGTTGAATGGGCTTTCGGATTTTATAACTTTTGTCGGGTTCCGAGATGTGGGCCCCACGGGCGATTTTCGGAGTGTAATTTCAGATTTTGTGGGAAAATATTAGTATTTTATTGTGAAATTATTTCTTATAATTGTATGGACTGAATCAAATTAATTGTGACTAAATTCGAGCTGTTCAGGAGTTGATACGCGCATAATGGAATTTGTGGAGCATTTTGATCTTGCTCGGAATTGGATTCGTCTTGTTCGAGGTAAGTAACTCTTCTATTCTTGGAGCTAAGGGTATGAACCCTGAATATATGTATTATGTGAATTATTGGGAGGTGACGCACATGCTAGGTGACGGGCGTGTGAGCGTACACCATGAAAATTGTGACATAATTATTTCCGTGAAATTTTATAGTCAAATAATCTTAGCATCTTCTATGTAGTTTTATATGCTTAAGAAATTGAGCTGAGAATCATATTAAATATCATGTTGAGACTATGTGCCAGTATTATTGAGACCCACAGAGGTCATATTGCTGTGAATTATTTATTTTAAATTAAAAATTCATACTTAGTCATATTCATGTCATTACATATCATATCTCAGTCTCTGTTGTTATTTATTGATATATCATATCATCATTTCCGTGCTATTTTCATAGTATTGGGAGCCCATGAGAGAGAGACTAGAGAGATTGATGACTAAGCGAGGCCGAGGGCCTGATTGTGAGGATAATTATGATATCGGGAGCCATATTGGCTTTATATATACTATTATTATTATTATTATGTGGATCGGGGCTGCCCGCCTGCAGCAGGCCAGATTGGCTTACTATAGCACGTGAGTTGTCCGTGCAGTACGTGAGTTGTCCGTGCAGTACGTGCGTTGTCCGTGCAGATTATAGCACTTGGGCTGAAGGAGCCCCTACGGAGTCTATATACACCCCCAGTGAGCGCAGGTACCTACTGAGTGCCGAGTGCGAGTGCCGAGCGATTGGGGGGATTGAGTGACTGTGAGGACTGAGTGACTGTGAGGATTGAGTGATTGTGAGGACTGAGTGGTGGGAAGAACTGTGTGAATTGATACTCTGAGAGTATGCATATGGTTTTATCACTGAGATACATTGTATTGACATGCACATATGACATATAGACATAGAGATGTATTTTTCTTATGTTGTACGGTATCATGTCATTCATGACTTCTCACACATATTGGCATATGGGCATAGTGATGCATTTTTCACTGGCTATCTGGAAAGAAAATGAAACATTTTATTTATTATTGAAAGGATTTTGAGAAAAATCATAGTTTTCAAACTTACTCGTATTTTGGCTTTTTCGGTAAAAGATTTAGGTTTTCACTGAGATACTTGAAAAGTAATGCCTATTTTTATGGAACTGTGAATGAACTGAGTATTTTATTTCTGAGATACCTCTTTTATTACTTGTACTATGTTGTTATGAATAATTGTGAGATATTGGTATTGGACCTGACCTTTGTGTTAGCTCGTCACTACTTTCAACCTAAGGTTAGGCTTGTTACTTATTGAGTATATGGGGTCGGTTGTACTCATACTACACTTCTGCATCTTGTGTACAGATATTGACTGTTGACGTTGTTGTGATCGATGGGAACCGGAATTGAAGATGTACCTGTGTCCCGGTTGTAGCTGCCTCTTGTTCATGGTAGCCTTAGATTCATAAAACTCTACTTATGTACCTTTCAAACAGATAATGTATTTATTTCGTACCAGTTTTGTAAACTCTACTCTTAGAAGCTCATGATTTGTACTACCAGTTTTTGGGGAAATGTATTAGTTTTATGTATTTCCTTTTAATTAAATTGTCTTATTAAATTTCATTGGAATTGGATAGTTGGTAATTGGCTTACCTAGCAAGTTGGGTTATGTGCCATCACGACTAGTTGGATTTTGGGTCGTGACATTCTTCCACCACTGCTTTTCATCCGGAAAAAAGAGTCGTCTCTTTCTCCTCCACTGCCTTTCACGCCGGAAAATTATTATGTAAATGAAGTGTATTTTTAAAAGGATTTGAATGTATTCCTTATTTTTTAGTATAAATACAGTAGTATTTTATATTTCGCCAGAGGTCCGACCGGGTTTGATTGTATTTTTTTCCTTTTTAAATACAATGTATTTTATATATTCGCCGAAAATTTGACCGGATTTGACTGTATTCTTCATTTTGTTATTTTTCAATAGTGTAATACATTCAAATATAGTCTAATACATGAGACTTTGCGACGCCAAATAAGGTTGGATACAACTGAACAGTGTATTCAAATACATGCGAAAAAAATAGTTGAAGAGTGTATTCAACTACACTCAAATACAACAAATTGTCCAAAACTAGCTACGAAATATATAAATACATAAAATATAGCTACATATTGTTAAAAGCTCTTAAAAGGTAGTGGTTTATGTAAGTTTTCCTATCAAAGAGGAAAATTTACATGTCATATGCACTAGTACTCTGTCTTATATAAAACTTCATTTATTTTCTCCTTTTTCAATTAGGATCGTCATATGCACCCCTTCTTCGAAAATATATCAACTTAGAAAGCTTGTCAGTCCTTCATTTTGACCCGCCCTCATAAGCCCTCGGGGGTGTCACATACACCCAACCTAGGGATTTAGCGTCATGAAGTTTACTCTACTATCATATTGTAGGAGTCTGAGTCTAATGTCTTATTTGTCACAATCCAAGTTCACACATATCGTCCATTTAGGCTCAATAGATCTTACAAATTTGTATCTTGGGCTATGCCATCATCAAGCCCAAAAATATATATATACTATGTGAACTCATGCTCATTCTTATATAAACTTCAATTTTCGATGTGGGATTTATCTAAGGGGTCATATGCACTCTTCTTCATAAGCTTACCAATTTAAAAGTCTATTAATTCCAATTTTACTTATCTTGCTATTTCAATGCATATAAAGATTGTTTTTTGAGTAGTCTTCTACTTCCTCTATATATTCTGCAGTGTACGTTTGCTAACAATAATATTCATAAAGTATACTATGTCCACAGTGGGTTGTTAAATCTCTGCTCGGAAAAGATATATATATATATATATATATATGGAACGGAAAACACGTTTTAGAATAGTACTCCGTAGTATACATCATTGATTTGAAAAGCTATATACATGCCAAATGCCAACTAAAAATGTGTATCCTTGTTTTGATATATGTCTTCTAGCTATATATATGGAACGGAAAACACGTTTTAGAATAGTACTCCGTAGTATACATCATTGATTTGAAAAGCTATATACATGCCAAATGCCAACTAAAAATGTGTATCCTTGTTTTGATATATGTCTTCTAGCTATGGTCAACGTAAACGTTTTTCTTGAGGACCAAAGGAAAAAACTAAACACTATTTAAAATCAGACTTCTTTTCTTTGGCTTCTTTGGCGACCGTGAAGCCACATGCTGAATTGCTGAGTAAATAAATCAGATCCCGGACGCAATTATTGCTCCACAGCAATACAGACTTGACCAGCTCCTACCTACTCCGGTGTATAACAAGGGCATAACCAACCGAAGGTTTTCACCCTGTCACACGATGTCTCCGGCCGAACGCAGCCACCATTCTCTTTTCTTTTTTTTCCAGCCTTCACTACTTCTTCCAGGATATTAGTGGCGGATCTAGGATTTTAAAGTCGTGGATGCTCACGAATAAAAATCCTGAAAGAAAAGAAAAAAGGAGTTTAGTTATGGATGCTCACTCAATATTTATCTAAATATTTTTATAAATACCTATATAAATTTACTAAATCTTGTTAAAGATAATGGGTGTTTGAGCACACAAAAATAACATGTAGATCTGCCACTGCATGATACAGAATAGCGCCAATATCCAACAACAACAACAACAAACCTAGTATAGTCTCATAAATGAAATCTGGGGAGGATAGTATGTATACAAAACCTATCCTACCTTCGAGAAGACAATAGTATCCGTATCCATCAAAGTAATAATTTGAAGTAGAAATATAAGAAAAAAATCCTATTATTCAGTATAGCCGTATAGGTTTTATTGATAGAAAAGTATGCTAGTCCAAAATTCTAAGAGTGAAAAACTGAAAATAAATGATAAATGTATGTATAAAAGATAAACGTAAAAGCCGAGTGAGTCGTGACGAGCCAAGTACATCTTCTTCTTTTTTTCCTTCCTCAAAGATTCTATAATTGTGGATGCCAATTGACCCCCTCTAAATTAATCAAGCATATTTAAAATTTTGATTCACACTAAAACGAAAAAAATAAATAAACAAATACTAGAATAAAATGTGATAACCCAAAATGTCATCTTTAAATTTAATAAGTAATTATATGTTCTAAGACCTCAAAAGGCATCATTTATCATTCCTCGACTTGCGTGCGCAGCCCGTACAATTTTTCGAAAAGTTTTTATGTGAAAAATGGATTAAAATGTGAAATAGAGATTTAAAACTCAACTGAGTTGACTTTGGTCAACATTATGAGCAAACGGACTCGGATCAGTATTTTGACAATTCTGGTAGGTCTGTATCGTGATTTAAGATTTGGGCGTATGCCCGGAATCGAATTCCGAGGTCCCTAGCCCGAGATATGGAATTTTGATGAAAAATTAAAATCTTGAAAGCTTAATAATTTTTAAGAAATTACTGATATTGGATTTATTGACCCCGGGTCCGTATTTTAGTTTTGGAGCCCGGTATAGGTCCACTATAATATTTATAACTTGTCTGCCGAATTTGGTGAGAATCGGAGTTGATTTGACATGATTCGGACGTCCGATTGTGAAAATATAAGTTTTTAAAGATTTCTTGAAACTTTCATTAGATTGGGGTCCAATTCATAGTTTTAGGTGTTATTTTGGCGATTTGATCGCGCGAGCAAGTTCGTATGATATTTTAGAACTTGTGGGCATGTTTGGTTTGGAGCCCCGAGGGCTCGGGTGAGTTTTGGATGCTTAATGGATATTTTTGAACTTGGAAAAAACTGCAGAAATCTGCTTCTGGTATCCTTCTCCGTGTTCGCGAGAGGGGACTCGCGTTCGCGAAGAAGAAACTGGAGGCAGGTGAAAATTACTCTTCGCGTTCGCGAAGAGGGGGCTGCGTTCGCGAAGGGAAGAGGGCAGTGTTCATCGCGAACGCATGGAAGCGTTCGTGTTCGCGTTCGCGTAGAAGGAACGAGGCACAAGCTGAAGCACAAAATTTGTGCTATGCGATCGCACAAGGTGGTTCGCGATCGCGGAAGGCTGAGAAGTTGTGCTTCGTGTTCGCATAAACCCTTCCGCGTTTGCGTAGAGTTAAGAATTTGGGCAGCCAAAATATGCTTCGCGATCGCGAAAATGAACCCGGGCAAAAGTTATTCTACGCGATCGCGAAACAAATTTTCGCGATTGCGATGAGTAAAAATCCCAGAAACAGAACTTAAGTTCTGAAAAATGGGATTCGTCCTATTTTCAACCCTTTTCCATTTTTTAGCTCGGATAAGGCAATTTTCACGGAAAAACATTGGGGTAAGTGTTCCTTATCCTATATTGATTACATTTCATGATTCCATACTCATTTATATCATAAATCCGTGAATTTATGGAAGAAAAATCAGATTTTTATAAAATCTTCCAAAAACGAAAATTTAAGATTTGATGGCTCATTTGACATTAGAATTTGATAAATTTTGTATGGTTGGACTCGTATCGGAACGGGTGTTCGAATTTCATAAGTTTTTCCGAGATTTGAGACGAGGGTCCCACTGTCAAATATTTTAATAAATTTAGATTTTATCCGAAAAATTAGTAAATTCATGTGGAATTAATTCCTATGATTCGTATTGAGTATATTGAATTGTTTATGAATAGATTTGAAGCTTTTGGAGACAAATTTAAAAGGAAAAGCTTTGGTCGAGTAATTGATTGGAATTTGTAAAGCGGGGTAAGTGTCGTGGTTAACCTTGACTTGAGGGAATAGAACCCTTAAACTATTTGTTATGTGAAATGTATGTGAACGACGTATAGGCGAGGTGACGAGTGTCTATACGTCGTCAAATTAATTGTTTGTATAATTACTTGAAAAATTATAAATCATTTTAAATCATGAATTAATTATTATAATAATTATTTCTCTCATATTCTTTATCAAATATTAATTCTTGAATTTCTGCATTAATTGTTATATACTATTTGAATTATGTGCCTTAATTATTATTTGACATTTAGCATATTAAATATTAAACTGCCTATTTTCTCTCGATTTCCATAATAATTTGCTATTTGCCTTTGTTTGTTTCAAAATTAATTCATAATTATTGTATGCTTGTTTTGTCTTATAATTTTATATTAATTGTTACATTTTATTGGGAAAATTCTTCTATAAGAATTGGTAAATGGATATATTGGAAGATCGGATTGCACGCCGTAACAGAATTGATTGAAATGGATATATTGGAGGATTGGGTTGCACGCCGCAACAGACTTATTAAAATGTCTATATTGGAGGATCGAGTTGCACGCCACAACAAACTTATTAAAAAGTCTATATTGGAGGATCGGGTTGCACGCCGCAATAGACTTATTAAAAAGTCAATATTTGGGGGATCGGATTGCACGCCGCAATAGACTTATTTAAAAGTCATTATATATACTTGATTAAAAATAATTATATGAGAGGATTAAAAATGAATATATTGTGAGAGCGGGTTGCACGCTGCAACAGAATTGAATGTGAATATATTGTGAGAACAAGTTGCACGCTGCAACGAGAATTGATGGAAATGATAATTGGTTATGACTGCTGAGTTGGCTTCCATTATTATAAATGGGTTACCTGATTTAATTTTATTATCTATTGTTGTTACTAATATTGCGTACAGGTTAATGTAAGTGACCCGCCTTAGCCTTGTCACTACTTCGTCGAGGTTAGGCTCAGCACTTACCAGTACATGGGGTCGGTTGTACTGATACTATACTCTACACTTCTTGTACAGATTTCGGAGTTGGTCCCAGCGGCGTGCCATAGACTTGCTCGGATTTCAGCTACTCGGAGGAGACTTGAGGTATAACTATACAGCATCCGCAGTTCTGAAGTCCCCGTCTATTTTACTTTAGCTGTGTGTTTGTTTCTAGACAGTTTTAATTTATTCAGACCTTTAATTATATTTATTCTAGAAGCTCGTGCACTTGTGACACTAATTCTGTGATGGTATTTAGACACCGTTGTTTTTATAAATTATTCACTATATTTCAGATTTTACTTCCACAATCGTTCTATGTTATTAATAAATTTAAAAATTATTTTAAAAATTGATAATATTATTCTAATGTTGGTTTGCCTAGCAAGTAAAATGTTAGGCGCCATCACCGTCCGAAGGTGGAAATTTCGGGTCGTGACAGTTGGTATCAGAGCACTAGGTTATATAGATCTCACGAGTCACGAGCAAGCTTAGTAGAGTCTGAAGAATCGGTACGGAGACGTCTGTACTTATCTCTTAGAGGTTATGAGGTTTAGGAACAATATCACTTCTTTTTTATTCTGTCGTGCGATTTTATTCTATCATCGATGATTGAACCATTCTACTCTTATTCTCTCACAGATGGTGAGAACACGTAATACCTCTACCGATGGACAGGGACCAGAAACCCCGATAGCAACTATGGCCAGAGGTAGAGGTCGAGGCCGAGGTCGTGCTAGAGGCCAAGGCAGAGGCCGAGGTAGAGCTCAGTCCAGAGCTCGAGCAGTTGCACCTGTTGTAGAACCTCAGGTGGACCTTCAGGAGGAAGTTCCAGTTCAGAATGTACCAGTTGGACAAGTTCAGGTCCCGAAAGCATTCATAGCCACTCCAGTACTTCAGGACACTCTAGTCCGTTTGGTAAGTCTTATGGAGGGCGTGGCCCAGAATGGTACATTTCCAGTGGAACCAGCCGTCTCACAGGCTGGGGGAGGAGCACAAACTCCCACTACTCCCGCTCCGGAGCAGATGGCTCCCCAGAATCAGGCTCCAGCAGCCCCGCCAGTTGGGTTAGTTCAGCCAGTTGTTGCGGAACAGATCGGTGATAGCCCCGTCATGTCTTTTGAGGCCTTATTGAGACTGGATAAGTTTACCAAGCTCTTTCCAGTTCACTTCAGTGGTACACTTTCTGAGGACCCATAGGATTTTCTTAAACGCTGCCATGAGGTGTTGCGAAATATGGGTATAGTTGAGACTAATGGGGTTGATTTTGTTGTATTTCAGATGACGGGTTCTGCCAAGAGGTGGTGGAGAGATTATACATTGACCCGACAAGTCGGATCGCCTGCACTTACATGGGAGCAGTTCTCTCAGCTATTTATGGAAAAGTTTCTCCCTATCACACTGAGAGAGGAATTCCGCAAGCAATTTAAGCGTCTATAGCATTGCAGTATGACTGTTACTCAGTATAAGTCCCATTTTATGAATTTGGCCCGTCATGCTCTCCTTTTACTACCTACAGAGGGAGAGGGAGTGAGGAGGTTTATTGAGGGATTCACTCACCCTATCAGACTTCAGATGGCCAAGGAGACCGGAAGTGAGATTTCTTTTCAGGCGGCTGCTAATGTCGCAAGGAGGATCGAGATGGTTCTTGCACAGGAGAGAGGGCTGAGGTCCGATAAGAGGCCTCGTCAGTTCGGTGGTTTCAGTGATGCCTTGTCTGGAGGCAGGGGTAATTTTGGTAGGGGTCATCCTCCCAGACCATTTCATTCAGCACTTTATGTATCTCCCGGTGCTTCAGGGAGTCACGGTCCTATTATGCCTTACTCTTGGCAGCCAGTATTCAGTGCACATTCAACTCCTATTGGTGCATCACCACTCCAGAGTTACTACAGCGGTTATCCAGCCCATTTGGGTCAGCTTCAGCTTCAGCATCCACGACATCAAGATGGGTGTTATGAGTATGGAAACATTGGTCACATCAGAAGGTATTGACCTAGATTGGCGAGTAACAGATCTCGGCAAGATTCTCGTGTCATCATACCGGCACCGGTTGCTTCACCGCCTGCTTAGCCAGCTAGAGGTAGGGGTCAGGCAGCTAGAGGTGGAGGTCAGGCCATTAGAAGTGGAGGTCAGACCGTTAGAGGTGGAGGCCAACCAGTTAGAGGTCGTCCCAGGGACGCAGTTCAAAGTGGTGGGGCCCAGCCCCGATTTTATGCTTTTCCAGCTAGGCCTGAGGCGAAGTCATCTGATGTTGTGATCACAGGTATTATTCCAGTTTGCCATAGAGATATTTCAGTTCTATTTGATCCAGGATCTACTTATTCCTATGTGTCCTCCTATTTTGCTTCATATTTGGTTGTGCCTTGTGATTCTCTGAGTGCTTCTGTGTGTGTATCTTCACCGTGGGAGACTTTGTTGTAGTAGATCATTTCTATCTTTCGTGTGTGGTTACTATTGGTAATTTTGAGACTAGTGTGGATCTTCTATTTCTTGATATGGTAGATTTTGATGTCAACTTGGGTATGGATTGGTTGTCACCTTATCATGCTATATTGGATTGTCATGCCAAGATAGTGACTCTAGCTATGCCGGGTTGCCTCGGTTAGAGTGGAAAGGAATTCCTGACCATTCTGCCAGCAGGGTTATTTCTTATATGAAAGCTCAGCGTATGGTAGAGAAAGGGTGTCTAGCCTATTTGGCTTATATTCGTGATCCAAGTGCGGATGTTCCTTCTATGGACTCAGTACTAGTTGTTCGTGAATTTTCAGAAGTATTTCCTGCAGATTTGCCGAGGATGCCACCCGACATAGATATTGACTTCTTGTATTGATTTGGCTCCGAGTAATTAGCCCATTTCTATTCCACCATACTGTATGGCCCCGCCGGAGTTGAAAGAATTGAAAGAGCAGTTACAAGACTTGCTTGATCAGGGATTCATTAGACCTAGTGTCTCACCCTGGGGTGCACCAGTATTATTTGTAAAGAAAAAGATGGCTCTATGTAGATGTGTATAGATTATCAGCAGTTGAACAAGGCCACTATCAAAAATAAATATCTGTTGCCAAGAATTGATAACTTATTTGATCAGCTTCAGGGTGCCAAGGTATTTTCGAAGATTGATTTGAGGTCTGGTTACCATCAGTTGAAGATTAGGGCATCTGATATCCCTAAAATAGCTTTTCGAACTCGGTATGTGCATTACGAATTCCTAGTGATGTCATTTGGGTTGACAAATGCCCCAGCAACATTTATGGATTTGATGAATCGGGTGTTCAAGCCCTATTTGGATTCTTTTGTGGTTGTTTTCATTGATGATATCTTGATTTACTCCAGCAGTCGAGAGGAGCATGAGCAGCATCTACGGAGTGTGCTTCATACTTTGAAGAATAATCAATTATATGCCAAGTTTTCAAAATGTGAGTTTGGTTAGACTCAGTTGCCCTTTTGGGGCATGTTGTGTCGGCAGAAGGCATAAAGGTGGATCCTAAGAAGATAGAGGCTGTTCAGAATTGGCCTAGACCTACTTCAGTTACAGAGATCCGGAGTTTCCTGGGCTTGGCAGGTTATTATCGTCGGTTCGTGGAATGGTTTTAATCTATAGCAAGCACATTGACCAGATTAACCTAGAAGGGTGTCCTATTCAGATGGTCAGATGAGTATGAGTTGAGCTTTCAGAAGCTCAAGATCGCTTTGACTACGGCGCCAGTGTTGGTATTACCCACAGGTTCAGGTTCAGGATCGTATATAGTATATTGTGATGCATCTCACAGTGGGCTTGGTGCACTATTAATGCAAGATGGCAGGGTGATTGCATATGCGTCACGGCAGTTGAAAGATCACGAGAAGAATTATCCTGTTCATGACTTAGAACTGACAGTCATTGTTCATGCGCTAAAGATTTGGAGGCATTACCTCTACGGTGTCTCGTATGAGGTATTTACTGATCATCAAAGCCTTCAGTACATGTTCAAACAAAAATATCTTAATTCGAGGCAGAGAAGATGGTTGGAGTTATTAAAAAACTATGATATCACCATTTTGTATCACCCCGGAAAGGCCAATATGGTGGCCGATGCTTTGAGTAGAAAGGTTGTGAGTATGGGCAGTTTTGCGTATATTTCGGATGGTGAGAGGCCATTAGCTGCAGATGTTCAGACTTTGGCTAATCAGTTCGTAAGGTTAGATATTTCAGAACCCAGTTGGGTTCTAGCTTGAACAGTCGCTCGGTCTTCTTTATATGAGCGCATCGGGGAGAGGCAGTATGATGATCCTCATTTATTTGTCCTTAAGGACACGGTGCGGTACGGTGATGCTAAATAGGTTGTTGTGGGGAGAGATGGAGTTCTGCGAATGCAGGGTCGTATTTGTGTGCCTAATGTGGATGGGCTTCGTGAATTAATTCTTGAAGAGGCACACAGTTCCAGGTACTCTATTCATCCAGGTACCGCCAAAATGTATCAAGATTTACGGCAACATTATTGGTGGAGGAGAATGGAAAAGGATATAGTTGCATATATAGCTCGGTGTCTGAATTGTCAGCAAGTTAAGTACGAGCATCAGAGACCTGGTGGTTTGCTTCAGAAGTTAGAAATTCCTGAATGGAAATGGGAGCGTATCACTATGGATTTTGTTGTTGGGCTCCCACGGACTCGGAGAAAATTTGACGCAGTTTGAGTCATTATGGACAGGTTGACCAAGTCAGCACATTTCATTCCAGTGGCAGTTACCTATTCTTCAGAGAGGTTAGCTGAAATTTACATTCGTGAGATTGTCCGCCTTCACGGTGTGCCTGTGTCTATTATTTCAGATCGAGGTACGCAGTTTACCTCACACTTCTGGAGGGCTTTACAGCGTGAGTTAGGCACGCGGGTTGAGTTGAGCACAGCATTTCATCCACAGACAGACGGACAGTCAGAGCGCATCATTTAGATATTGGAAGATATGCTTCGCGCTTGTGTTATAGACTTTGGAGGTTCTTGGGATCATTTCTTTCCACTTGCGGAGTTTGCTTATAATAATAGCTACCAGTCGAGCATTCAGATGGCTCCATATGAGGCATTATACGGAAGGCGATGTCGTTCGCCAGTTGGCTGGTTTGAACCGGTAGAGGCTCGATTATTGGGTACCAATTTGGTACAAGATGCCTTAGATAAGGCCAAGATTATTCAGGATCGACTTCGCACAGCTCAGTCTAGGCAAAAGAGTTATGACGACCGTAAAGTTCGTGATATTGCATTCATGGTTGGAGAAAGAATATTGCTCTGAGTTTCACCTATGAAAGGTGTAATAAGGTTCGGAAAGAAGGGCTAGTTGAGCCCTAGGTATATCGGACCCTTTGAAGTTCTTGAAAGGGTAGGTGAAGTAGCCTACAGGCTTGGATTACCACCTAGTTTATCAGCGGTTCATCCGGTGTTCCATGTGTCTATGCTCCGGAGATATCATGGTGATCCGTCCCATGTGTTAGATTTCAGCTCAGTCCAATTGGACAAAGATTTGACTTACGAGGAGGAGTCGGTGGCTGTTCTAGCCCGGCAGGTCCGACAGTTGAGGTCTAAGAGTTATCCTTCAGTTCAGGTGCAATGGAGAGGTCAGCCAGTAGAGGCATATACCTGGGAGTCTGAGTCGTACATGCGGAGTAAATATCCACACTTATTCACCAACTCAGGTACTTTTTCTAACTCCGTTCGAGGACGAACATTTGTTTTAGAGGTGAAGAATGTGATGGCCCAAAATATTATCTTTAAATTTAATAAGTAATTATGTGTTCTAAGACCTCGAAAAGCACCATTTATCATTTCTCGACTTGCGTGCGCAGTCCGTATAATTTTTTGAAAAGTTTTTATGTAAAAAATGGATTAAAATGTGAAATAGAGCTTTAAAACTTAACTGAGTTGACTTTGGTCAATATTTTGAGCAAACAGACTCGGATCAGTATTTTAACAATTTTGGTAGGTCCGTATCGTGATTTGGGATTTGGGAGTATGTCCGGAATCGAATTCCGAGGTCCCTAGCCCGAGATATGAAATTTTGATGAAAAATTTAAAACTTGAAAGCTTAATGATTTTTAAGAAATTACTGATGTTGGATTTATTGACCCCGTATCCGTATTTTGGTTTCGGATCCCGGTATAGGTCCACTATAATATTTATGACTTGTCTGCTGAATTTGGTGAGAATCGGAGTTGATTTGACGTGATTCGGACGTCCGATTGTGAAAATATAAGTTTTTAAAGATTTCTTGAAAATTTCATTAGATTGGGGTCCAATTCGTAGTTCTAAGTGTTATTTTGGCGATTTGATCGCGCGAGCAAGTTCATATGATGTTTTAGAACTTGTGGTCATATTTGGTTTGGAGCCCCGAGGGCTCGGGTGAGTTTTGGATGCTTAATGGATATTTTTGAACTTGGAAAAAACTGCAGAAATCTGCTTCTGGTATCCTTCTCCGTGTTCGCGAAGAAGAAACTAGAGGCAACGCGAAGAGGGGGCTGCGTTCGCGAAGGGAAGAGGGCAGTGTTCATCGCGAACACATGGAAGTGTTCGCGTTCGCGTAGAAGGAACGAGGCACAAGCTGAAGCACAAAATTTGTGCTATGCGATCGCACAAGGTGGTTCGCGATAGCGGAAGGCTGAGAAGTTGTGCTTCACATTCGCATAAGCCCTTCCGCTATAATTTTATATTAATTATTGCATTTATTAGAAAAATTCTTCTATAAGAATTGGTAAATGCATATATTGGAGGATCGGGTTGTACGCCGCAACAGAATTGATTGAAATGGATATATTGAAGGATCGGGTTGCACGCCGCAACAGACTTATTAAAAAGTCTATATTGGAGGATCGGGTTGCACTCCGCAACAGACTTATTAAAAAGTCTATATTGGAGGATCGGGTTGCACGCCGCAACAGACTTATTAAAAAATTAATATTTGCGGGATCGGATTGCACGCCGCAATAGACTTATTTAAAAGTCAGTATATATACTTGATTAAAAATAATTATATGAGAGGATTGAAATATAATATATTGTGAGAGCGGGTTGCACGCTGCAACAGAATTGAATGTGAATATATTGTGAGAGCGGGTTGCACGCTGCAATGGGAATTAATAGAAATGATAATTGGTTATGACTGCTGAGTTGGCTTCCATTATTATAAATGAGTTACCTGATTTAATTTTATTATCTGTTGTTGTTACTAATATTGCGTACAGGTTAATATAAGTGAACCGCCTTAGCCTCGTCACTACTTCGTCGAGGTTAGGCTCAGCACTTACTAGTACATGGGGTCGGTTGTACTGATACTACACTCTGCACTTCTTGTACAGATTTCGGAGTTGGTCCCAGCGGCGTGCCATAGATTTGCTCGGATTTCAGCTATTCGGAGGAGACTTGAGGTATAACTGCACAGCATCCGCAGTTCTGAATTCCCCGTTTATTTTACTTTAGTTGTGTGTTTGTTTTCAGACAGTTTTAATTTATTCAGACCTTTAATTGTATTTATTCTAGAAACTCGTGTACTTGTGACACCAATTCTGAGATGGTATTTAGACTCTGTTGTTTTTATGGATTACTCACTATATTTCAGATTTTACTTTCGCAATCGTTCTATGTTATTAATAAATTTAAAAATTATTTTAAAAATTATTAATATTATTCTAACGTTGGTTTGCCTAGCAAGTGAAATGTTAGGCGACATCACGATCCGAAGATGGGAATTTCGGATCGTGACATAAACATACCAACGGAGATAAGCAACTTTTTTAAGCTACAAAGGGTAACAAAATGCAAAGCAATGTCATTTTGAGGAAAATTATAGTGATAAAGAATTCTAAGTTGGTAAAGATTCATTTTCTGTTCTCTTTGAAGATAGACAAGTGGATTTACATATTATGGTTTATGATGTGTACTAAATCATAGCCAAACAAAAAACTTTATTAAATTAATGCTTCTTATATTTAATTATGTTAGGTTTTCAATACCTTTATTATACAAAGCCTTACATCAAGTTAATACCAAAAACAAATAAGAAAAAAAAAGAAGAGAAAATAACTTGTAGTCAACACCAATGGCGATCTTGCATTGCACTTCATCAAATTGGATTTTGAATAAAGACTTCAAAGCTAACACGATTCTTTTAATTTTTTTAATGAAAAGGGAATGAGAAGAGAGAAGAAACCTAGAAGAAAGAGAAAAAAAAAAAAGAGAGAGGAAAATTAGTAGTATCTTCTTTTTATTACTCCGTAGAACGTATTGACACTAAGAACAATTTTCATTTCATTTGACGTCAATTAGTTGATGTGGTCATTCAAATTAATTTACTTAATAGTTTAGCTTTAGAATAAATACAATTAAACTTCTCTACAATATTATTTGTTTCAATATTTTTTTATTTTTTATATTGATTGACTATTACACACTTATAACAGAATTTGACATTTAAATCTTATTTGACTGTTATAGACAACATTATTATTTGACTGTTGGAAACAAATATTATTCAAAAAAGTAATTTATTCATTTTTTAATGTTTAAAAATAAAAAAAATAATTAAATTTAATGGAAATTTTTTGATTATCAAGTATGAATCGATGTAATAGTCTTTGTCAAAAGTGGTGTACTGTATTAAATATTTCTAACATATTTGGTCAAAATATTAGACCTATCCTTGGTTAACTTAGAGCTTCTATTCCAATATGTGGAGTTATGACAGCAAGCATTAGTGTTTTTGTATTATTATGAAAATAATCACCAGCAACCAAGTGGAAAATAGTAAAACTAATAATACTTGAGTAAAAGGTAAGCGTTCATAGAGATAATTATGCAATATCACTGCTTTTCTTTGTGTGATATCATATCCTTGGTGTAATTCTAAATATAGTTTCAACAAGTTTAGTGATGCACGAAGTATCTTCAGAGGAATTTTCACAAAGCACTATGGTTTAGAACCTACTAATTATAATTTGTCTAATTATCATTCACAGTTATTATTCAATTGTTATCAACTTGTATCACTTGTATTCAAAAGCGCAATGAATACAACTTGTGTCATCTGTATACGTTCGCAATACAACTTGTATCAATTCTATTCGTTCACACAAAGAATACACCACGTATCAACTATAACCAAGGCGAAATACATGTGTGTATACAAAGGATACAACATGTATCAATTGTATACAGGGGTGTATACAAAGGATATAACACGTATCGATTGTATTCATTTGCGCAACGAATACAACCACGGAGACATACGGAAATACAGAAAAATAAATTCTCTTGTTGAGAGTCAAACTCAAGACCTCCACTAACTAAGCGGACACTCGGATCAACTGAGCTACGAGAGCTTGTTGCTCTTTTGTTTCAGTTCAAAACAATTAAAAATCTCTTGTTTCATGGATTTGATATAAAATTCAAATATAGCTACGAATAATAAATTTACTGAAAGTATAGTTATAAATAATAAATACAGTGTATATGTTTGATGTATCTCGTAATTTTTCCTATAGTGTTTACCTAAGGTTTAGGGTCGGGTCGCACCCTAAGAGAATATATTATAAGCAGCCTACAGTATTGATTGATTCCATTACTCAAACTCGTAGATCACACGAATTACAATTTAAACATTGCTCCAAAGTTGTTTTCAACAATATGTAGGAATCAAACAAATTTTTCATGAAAAAAACTAAGCTTGTCCGTTATGATAAATGCAGAGCATCACATTAAAGAATTTCGATGATGGATAAGGATCCAATCCTACCTTACCTTTTCATTTTTTTCAATATTCCTCCTCTCTTTTTTCCTTCTCACGACATACAAGGATTTAAACGGCATCGAAACTGAACAGTGGAGTGGAAAAATTGGATGATTCCTTTACAATTGTGACAAAATGGTGCGTTATCCTATAATTTGAACTACAAGACAAAGCTAATTATTGATCAAGTCCACAAGCCAAATAAAGCAATGAACAGACAGACCAAATAAAGTAGCTCATATACTTACCTCTATTTTACCTTACTGAACATGTTTGTTAACATATAAATGAAAAATAATAATGAGTACTATTCTATCTCCACCAATGGAGTGATAGAGCGATATATATATATATATATATATATATATATATATATAGGGATTCAACTGTTTGTATATGATCAAACACATTATTTTTGCCTTATTTGGAAGTATAATATTTCTAGCAAAAGGAAATTCAATTGAACCTCTTTTGTCAACATCTAGTTGCGCCCTCACTAGCATGCACCGCACTATACTTTTTTTAAAAAGAAATCATAAATAAAACGGCAAAGGGCTAAATATACCTATTTATTTTCGAAAATGGTTTAAGAATGCCCCTCGTTATACTATTGGGTTATCTATACCCCTGCAGTCATACTTTGGGTTCAAATATACCCCTCATTTAAACGGAGGGACACGTTTTATCGTCTTGTTGGTCAATTCTAAATATCTCCTAATTAATTAAAAAGACTCATTATCCGTGCCCGAAAAATAATTTTTTTTCATAAAAACTAAAAAAAAACTAAAAAAACATTTTACTAAAAATTGAAAAAAAACGAAAATATTTTTGTTTTTTCAGTTTTTACAAAAGAAACTGCTTTAAAAAAACTAAAAAATATTTTTTAAAATAATATTTTTGTAAACCGAAAAAAAAAATTATTTTTTCAGTTTTTACAAAAATATTGCTTTAGAAAATTGATTTTCAGCTCTTTTTTTCAGTTTTTACAAAAATATTATTTTAGAAAATATTTTTCAGCTTTTTTTAAAGCAATTTTTTTTTGTAAAAAGTGGAAAAAAAATAATTTCGTTTTTTTTCAGTTTTTAGTAAAAAAAAAATCAGTTTTTTCCAGTTTTTATATAAAAAATTACTTTAAAAAATATTCTCTAAAACAATGTTTTTGTAAAAATGAAAAAAAAAATATTTTCGTTTTTTTTTCAGTTTTTAGTAAAAACTTTTTTTAGTTTTTTTCAGTTTTTACAAAAAAAAAAAGTATTTTTCGGGTATGGATAATAGATCTTTTTAATTAATTAGGAGATATTTAGAATTGACCAACAGGAAGATGACACGTGTCCCTCCGTTTAAATGAGGGGTATATTTGAACCCAAAGTATGACTGCAGGGGTATCAATAGTATAACGAGGGGTATTTTTAGATCATTTTCGAAAGTAGAGGAGTATATTTGGCCCTTTGCCGTAAATAAAAACAAATATAATGTCTCAAAATACTTGATTCATACATGTAACATATTCATAGTGTACTCTTACAAATGGGGTGTGAAAAGCATAATGTATACGCAGACTTTATCGTTACTTTGTTAAGATACAAAGAATATTGTCAATAGATTCTCGGCCCAAGGATAACACATGCAAGCCGCAATGCACCCGGCCTCTAATATAGGCCAACTTAATCTACTAGTATATATATATATATATATATATTGACATTATCAATGTCCCTAACATAAAATTACGGTGAAGTACTTTATGTATCAGACACAAGTATCACCGTATACAGGTGAGAGAGAACTCTTATTTAATTTACGAAAAATGTCGAAATATATTTTTGTATTATACAAAATTGAGCATATTTGCCCTTCGTTAATACTTTAGCTCAAGAATGCCCTTACCGTCACATAATTGGTCTATATATGCCCTTAGATTCATACAGTTGGCTCATATATGCCCTTTTCGAAACTGAATCCACTCAAACTAATTAGATCTTTTGTTAATTGTACTAAAGTATATTACAAACACTATTTCCTTTTTATTACTATATTTTTTTTCTTTACCTTTCTCTTTCCTTTCTTCTTTTTTCTTTTCTTCTCTTTTTTTTTCCTTTTTCTTTCTCCCTTATCCAATTTCCTCCATTGCTGATGTCTTCTCCATTTTCGTCACCGATTTCACTTGACAAAACTCATGAATTCCAATTACTAAGAAAATTCTCCCATAAGGTAATCAAGTTCCAATTTCACTGGCCCTCTAAATAAACGAAATTAAATTGTTCCAAAAATTATGGTTTAAACTTTAAAATAATAAAAACATCCCAACCTTTAACAATACTCAAAAGACCAAAATATTTAAATTATTTTCAGAAAGATAATTTGAAAATTAAAAGTCCAGAGTTCAAGTTCTAGTGTTATAAATTTGAGTTGTTAGTCTTTTTTCATCTTTTTTCAGCTGGACGTTTTTTATTTTATTAACTATGTAAATTAGGGGTGTACATGGACCGAGTTAGTTCGTTTTTTATCAAAACCAAACCAATTATATCGGTTTGGATTGGTTCGGTTTGTTGAATTTTTCGGATTTTTTATTACATAAATATTATTTCAATCTTACTTTGTTATATTTTTTATAACTAAATATATGTTCAATAAAAATTAAAAAATTGGCAAACATATGATCTATTAAAACATTCTTATGGGAGAATTTTCTTAGTAATTAGAATTCATGAGTTTTGTCAAGTGAAATTGGTGACGAAAATGGAGAAGACATCAGCAATGGAGGAAATTCGATAAGGGAGAAAGAAAAAGGGGGGGAAAAAGAGAAGAAAAGAAAAAAGAAGAAAGAAAAGAGAAAGGTAAAGAAAAATATGTACTAATAAAAAGGAAATTGTGTTTGTAATACACTTTAATACAATTAACGACATAGCTAATTAGTTTGGGTGGATTCCGTTTCGAAAAGGGCATATATGGGCCAACTGTGTGACTCTAAGGGTATATATGAACCAACTATGTGACGGTAAGGGCATTCTTGAGCTAAAGTATTAACGAAGGGTAAATGCGCTCAATTTCGTATAGTACAAGGAGGACCTTTTCTTTTTAATTTATTCTTTTTCGGTTGATCCAATGACTCAAGACAATATATTTGATATCCTGTACAGTAAAAAGGATTCCAACTTTCCAAGTGAAAAAAGGTAGTTTTATCCTATTAATTATTACTAAATTGTCATAATCGAAGTGATAGAAAAACTTTTAAAAATGTATTATAAGTTTATTCGATTTTAGGAATCCCAATTACGACAAAAACATATTATTTGTCCGGAGTGGAAATAAATTATAAATGAGTTTAAGTTCTAATAAAATATTTACACTATGTGTTCACTTATAAGACAGTCATATGTACATCTCTATTTTTTTATTTTTTTGGTACGTTGGAAAAACTAAAAAGAAATTACTTAAATCTCTCGTAAGCTACATTGCTTGAATCAGCCAGGAAAAGAAACTTCATTTTCTTGAGCGACACCTCCTAGATATGTACATCGCTGAAATAAATATTACTCATATAATAACTTAATAAAAATAATATGTAATATGTTCATTTATCGTACAATAAATCTTTTTATTGACTAGTGTATATAACTTACCGTATATAAAATTGTGATACCTTTTTGGAGCTAGAAATGTAGCAGAATAATAATATTTGTCATCTAGAGAGTACAGACAATATCTCATGGGGAATTGATATTTGCTATTTATATTCAAGGAAGACTCTCTTTCTTGTCACAAATTATAAATTCTGTCCCCCTCTTCTCTTGTGTCCACTAATTCAATCAACTTCATTTAGACTTGTTCATTTTTTTCTCTGAGTAAAACTAACTTCATCTGTTCATCATAATACAATATGGCAGTTTCTTCAGGTCCTGTATTCAGAATTAACCAGCCTACTTCACCATATTTGACAACTCCAAGATTTCACAATTTGTCAAGGAAAAAGGTAAGTAAAAAAGATACCCCATTTGATTTTCTATTTATGCCGAGTTTTTACCGGAAACAGTTTCTCTACCTTCTGAAATGTCTGGGGTAAGGTCTGCGTACATACCCTCCCAGACGATTTTCAGTGGGTTTGTTGCTGTTGTTGTTGGAAAATTCTACATTCAAATTTATCTATAACAGCTTCATTTGTTCTGATATTTTTTGGTTGTTATAGTGAAGTGATGTTATAGAGGATATATATTCTTACGTAACATAAAAATCGGTTTCGAGGAAAATATGATTTTTATAGTTAATAGTTGTTATATAGGGATGTTATAGAGAGGTGTGACTGTATCTATTTTTTTTATGTAAAGTTAAATGTTCGGTATCTGAAATTCATTGGCCCGACTAATCTTGAAAAGTCCTTGTTTCAGTTTCTTGTAAAAGCTTCTTTGAATGGATCAGAAGAACATAATGGAAAGATAGTAACAAAGAAAGAGAAAGATAGTTGGCAGATTGATTTTTCAGGAGAAAAGCCAACTACACCATTTTTGGATACAATCAATTATCCAATGCATATGAAGAATCTATCCAAATTGGTAATTTACTAATTAAACCATTAAAAGTTAAGCCTTGCAACTTTTTTGAATTGTTTGATCATTTTTTTAATTTTAAAACAGGATCTTGAACAATTAGCTGCAGAAGTAAGAGCAGAGATTGTGTATTCAGTGGCAAAGACAGGGGGGCATTTGAGTTCAAGTTTAGGTGTAGTGGATTTAACTGTGGCTTTGCACCATGTTTTTGATACTCCTGATGATAAAATTATATGGGATGTTGGTCATCAGGTGATGAAATCCTAGTTCTTTTTATTTTCCTCAAGAATAGAAGGGGAGCCTTGGCGTAACTGGTAAAGTTGCTGCCATGTGACCAGGAGTTCACGGGTTCGAACCTTGGAAATTGGGTAAGGCTGCGTACAATAGACCCTTGTGGTCCGGCCCTTCCTCGGACCCCGTGCATAGCGGGAGCTTAATGCACCGGATTGCCCTTTATTTTCCTGAAGAATAGATAATTCCATAATATCATATATCAGCAAACTAAAGTGGACAAAAATTATTTGCAGGCATATGCACACAAAATCTTAACAGGAAGAAGGTCTAAAATGCATACAATTAGAAAGACTTCAGGGCTAGCACCTTTTCCTAAAAGGGATGAAAGTGTTTATGATGCTTTTGGTGCTGGGCATAGTTCAACAAGTATTTCTGCTGGTTTAGGTAATATTTCCATTCACATTATATTACTTTCTGTAACAGCTCACGGACAACTGGCGGTTGAACTCGAAAAGAGGTTGGCTGTAAAACTTGCCTTGGGCAAATCCCACATCGGAATAGGGGGGAAATTGACGCTATAAAAAGGCGAGTTCAAGATTTAAATCCCATTGAGGTGCCTTTTGGTTTAAAGCCAAAGGGAACAAAACCGTGATGGCCCAAAGGTTGGGTTACAACGGACAATGTCTTGACAGTTGGGTCTGAGCTGTTACGTTTTCACTAGGAAAAAAGTAGATAAATCCAAATAAATTCCAAGTTTACTTAGGTTAAATAATGTGTTGCAGGCATGGCAGTTGGGCGAGATCTTTTAGGCAAAAACAACCATGTTATTTCTGTAATTGGAGATGGAGCCATGACTGCAGGACAAGCATATGAGGCCATGAATAATGCAGGATTTCTCGACGCGAATCTTATTGTCATATTAAATGATAATGAACAAGTTTCTTTACCAACTGCAACTTTAGATGGCCCTGCAACTCCAGTTGGAGCACTCAGTAGTGCCTTAAGCAAACTCCAAGCTAGTACTAAGTTTAGACAACTTCGCGAAGCTGCAAAGGTATTATCGGATTCATTTTTCGTTTAGTCTTAGTTATAGATTGAAATTAGGCAAAGGTGTTGAGGATGTTTCTTGTGTTTTTGTAGAGTATAACAAAGCAAATTGGACCTCAAGCACATGAAGTTGCAGCTAAAGTTGATGAATATGCAAGGGGAATGATTAGTGCTTCTGGTTCAACTCTTTTTGAGGAGTTAGGACTATATTATATTGGTCCAGTAGATGGACACAATATTGAAGATTTGATTACTATTTTAAAGAAGGTAAAATCAATGCCTGCACCAGGACCAGTTCTAATTCACATTGTTACAGAGAAAGGAAAAGGCTATCCTCCGGCTGAAGCAGCAGCTGATAAAATGCATGGTAAGGCAATAAAATAAAAAGATTACATGTCGTAAAATTTTGTTGGTAAAGTTGCTGCCATGTGACCAGGAGGTCATGGGTCCGAGCCATGGAATCAGCCTCTTGCAGAAATGCGGGGTAAGGCTGAGTAAAATAGACCCTTGTCGTCTGGCCATTCCCCCGACCTGCGCAGAGCGGGAGCTTAGTGCACCGGGCTGCCCTTTTTTATGTTGTAAAATTTTAAAGAGGATTAAGGTTTTTTGTTTGTAATTATCAGGGGTGGTACAGTTTGATCCGAAAACAGGAAAGCAATTTAAGGCTAAATCGTCTACGCTTTCATATACTCAATACTTTGCTGAATCCCTGATTAAAGAAGCTGAAGTTGATAACAAGATTGTAGCTATACATGCTGCAATGGGTGGTGGAACTGGCCTCAATTATTTCCAGAAACGATTCCCAGAACGTTGTTTTGATGTTGGCATTGCTGAACAACATGCAGTTACCTTTGCAGCTGGTTTAGCTACAGAAGGCCTAAAACCGTTCTGTGCTATCTACTCCTCGTTCTTACAACGAGGCTATGACCAGGTAACTAAGAGAATGGTATTATAACATTTGAAGCATGGGATCCTTTCAGATTGTTGTACTAATATTTCATAATTGTAAAAAGGTGGTGCACGACGTGGATCTGCAGAAATTACCTGTCCGATTTGCAATGGACCGAGCTGGTTTAGTTGGTGCAGATGGTCCAACACATTGTGGAGCATTTGACGTCGCATACATGGCATGTTTACCTAATATGGTAGTCATGGCTCCATCAGATGAAGCAGAGCTAATGCATATGGTTGCAACAGCAGCAGCTATTGATGATAGGCCTAGTTGTTTCAGATTTCCTAGGGGAAATGGAGTTGGTGCACTTCTTCCTCCTAACAATAAGGGAATACCAATTGAGGTACAAATTCATTACCAATTCATCTCTACTAACATCTCAACAAAAAATGCCTAAGACGGTGTTTGTGTAAGTTCATAAGCTGATCAAACCAGCTTATAACCATTTTTTTGCATATTTACATATTTGATAAACACAAAAGGTGCTTATAAGCCAAAACCAACCAAAACGTCATAAGTTGGCCGCCCTCAACTCAACTTATAAGCAATTTTGGTTTGATCAAGATTTTTACTATTTTATCCCTAATATCTTTTGTACTTCTTGAAATACCTTTCCCAAAACAAAACCTTTAACTCCTCTCTATTTCATTTCTTTCTTTCGTACTTCTCCTTGTAAAGACATTTTTCTAATTTATACTTTTAAAAAAAAATTAAGGACATTTAGTCATTTTGACAAAAAAGTATTTATTAGCACTTTTACAACGAAACATCAACTGTATATTATCAGCTTCAGCACTCTATCCAAACACGTAAAGACTTATTTATAGAATCAATATCACTACTTAAGAATATATTTTTTTCAACATTTGATGCTTATCAGCTACTCTCAATCAGTTAAACCAAATAGGCTCTAAATTTTGTTGGCATTTATGTCTATATTGTAATATCAACAGGTTGGTAAGGGAAGAATACTGCGAGAAGGTGAAAGGGTTGCCATTCTAGGATATGGTTCCATAGTACAACAATGTTTGGGAGCTGCAGACATCCTAAATACACATAATGTAAGAGTAACAGTAGCCGATGCTCGGTTCTGCAAACCATTGGATGCTGATCTTATTAGGAGATTAGCCAAAGAACATGAAATCTTGATCACTGTTGAAGAAGGATCAATTGGAGGATTTGGCTCACATGTTTCTCATTTCCTAAGCCTAAACAGCATTTTGGATGGACCCCTTAAGGTAAAAGCATTATAAAAGTGTGATTGGTACGACGAAAGTCATTTTTGAGGAAAGAAAATTTTTAAGAGGAAATCATTTTCTGGTGTTTGATTACCAGAAAACATTTCCTCGGAAAACATTTTACGTCAGAAGGAGGAAATGACTTCCCTAACTTATAGACCGAAGTCAGTTTTTTCTTACAACAATCTTAACTTTTAACTTCATATTACTTGTTTCAACTGACGAATCTTTAGAACTCAAAAATTTCATCAAATCACAAACCAAACACCAAAAAATATTTTTATGGAAAATGACTTATGACATACCAAACACATTAGAATATAAAATTCAAGAATCTTTTCTGCTAGTAGGTTTGTCATTTTTCTTGTTCTTTTTTGCGATTTAATTGGAAACAGCCTTTGTACCTTCACTAGGTAGACCACGTACACACTACCCTCCCCAGATTCCAGCTGAGGGAATATACTGAGTCTGTTGTTGTTGTTTTGCGTTTTTAATTTTAGAATTTGAACTTTGCAGTTGAGGTCAATGGTACTTCCAGATAGATACATAGATCATGGATCACCACTTGATCAGATTGAAGCAGCTGGTTTGTCATCTAGGCACATATCTGCTACAGTATTAACACTATTGGGAAGACCAAAGGAAGCTCTTGTAGTAAATTAGATTTGCCAAGTGAAATTCTATAGAGTTTAAGAGAGGGATTAGATCATAGATCCAGGAAAATGTGTCATTGTTTTAGCACTGAATTAATCAGATGTATAACCTATTATTACCTTGTGCTCGTGTATATTAGTGTCATTTTGTGTATTGATGCAGAAACTGTTGTAAAACTGTTGTCTTTTTATTTTTTGTGCTTAAGGAAAAGGAGATTACGTCCTTGTTCTCCTTTAAAACATGCCAAATGAAACAGCCAGATTGAATAATGTCTCCCTTTGCTAGGGTGATAAAGATTTATTTGCACCGGGTGTTTATACTAAATTAATGAATGTGCACATTCACTTTTTACACTTAACCATGATTAAGAGATATATAATTGTGGAAAGATAGGAATTCATAATATCTCCGCGAAAGAGGGTTAATTTCACGTATGGTCACAATAAAGTTAACTATTTTTAATTACATACCACTATGACATTCAAGTTATAAACCTTTTTCGTCATATTGAAGCAACTGACTTCGAGCGCATAGTTGTAATAGAGCATGGCTACTGCTCATCTCCGGTATCAGTATAACTTATCCTTGCCTTGTTGCAGTAGAAACTATATATTACTTGCGCTTTAAGGGCGGACAGCCCGGTACACTAAGCTCCCACTATGCACGGAGCTTAGTGTAAGAGCCAGACCACAAGGGTATATTGTACGCAACCTTACCCTTTCTCGATTAAAAAATGTATCTATCATTCATTTGTCACGTCTACTCCCTGTTCAATTACATGCAAAAAATCTTCCTTCCAAACGGTCTAGTGTTACCGAATGATGATGAATTACTTCTATTTAATAGAATATTTAATTCGAAAATAAAATCTCAAAGATCCATGTTATTTTCATTCAACCGCTACAAGATCATTAATTCCATAAGTTTGGACTCCTGTTGCTGACATAAAAGAATCCATTAACAATAAAAATAACAAGAGTCAATTTGCACCCTATGTGAAGGTTACATTAAGATCAAGTTATCGAAGACAGATGTGAAAGGATCAGAAGCAGATGGAGCATGGCTTCAGTTGAACCACTGAAACCAGCAGTTTCGACACAGCACAAATACGTATGTTAAAAATCACTAAATTTCAACAAGTATAAATTTTGAACCCATAATTTCATAAATGCAATAGGTTCAGTTGTAAGAACCTTAAAGGTTAAACCCATCGAGTTTCAATCTCAGATCCACTTCCACAATGAAAGTGGTACACCACACCTGGTACCACATTAGCTCAACCAATTTACAGAGCAATGGCAACAGTAGTGTTTTGTTGTTTCGCACACACAAAGGCTTTACACAGACTGGTGTATTTACCCAAGGTCTAGCAACTACTTTACAGACTGGTGTATTTACTAGTGAATCATTATTAAGCAGAACTACTTTATAAGTGAGTAAGATAATAGGCAGCCCCTCTTTTTTTGCAATTAAACACTCTTTGGTATGGAGCATGCATACTTACAGGTTGCCAAATGCACCATAACTATTCACTAATGACGAAGGAATAAATCTCATCGGCATATGGGGGCTGCACCTATCTTCTGATTATAAGAGGATGAAGGCTTGATGAACGCTTTGTGCAATCTGGATCTGTTCAGGTGAACCAGATATGATCACCTTTCCATCACTTTCTCCAGGACCTGGATCTTGTAGAGCGACTGCTGCTCCAGAGATCTGATCCATAACATAGAAAACAAACACAATTAATATAAACTTCATGTGTTGATAATAATGAAAATTTCATAAAATCATGTTAACAACTTGATCCTGACCCTAATTGGGCTCAGAACCGCATTGGTTCATCCTAGTTCTCTTTCCTATCTGTCCTCACCCTTCCCTTAGCATTCTGTTGCTCTGATCTGTTGCCCTCTCTTCTTTTTTTCCGTCATTTTATTCCTTTTTACTTTTGGGAGGGTGTTGAGTTTACCTCTTTCAATCGAGCCAAATTGGAACCATTCTCGCCATAAACAGAACTAAATTTTTGTCCTGAAACAGTGATCACAATGGTTTTATTTGCTACCCCATTCTCATCCATCCTGCTCAGCCAACAAAACAGCAAGAAACATCACAAAGCAGGTACATATAGCTTCAGTTTTGATTGTAAAAAAAAACAAAATTTTCAGGTATGAAGTTTCTGTTATAAGACAATACAAAAATATGAAATAAGTTTTGTATTTAATGTCAGTCACAACTCAAACCTTCCACTTGCACGTCCACCTTGAGAACTCTTCCAGCCACCCATGCTTTCTTTGATTGTTTTGCCATTCAATCTATGCTTGGACTGCAATTAAAAACCGTCAAGCATTAAGTCCCCATAGACGTATTCCAGACAAAGAAGAAAAGGAGGGAGTGAATCCCAATAAGTAAACAGGATACATCTTTCAAACCTGTTTGTCCTGTAATAATGTACGAGGACCACCAAGATTTGGCACAAAACCAAGATGATCCATTTTGTCAAGAGAAGAAAAGCTGGGCAAGTGATCCAACTGAGAAGGCATACTAGTACCAATTTCATGGAGACTTCCATGGGAGCGCGAAGAATAAGGATAATTTCTAGGTACTGCTTCTTCAGAAACCAAACTGGAAAAGAAGGCCTCCCTCAGCCTACCAGTAAGTTGAAAAAGGGCACTCTTCACGCTGTCATGCTCGCCAACAATCTGTAAAATAATGCCTTTATCATCCAGTTGCAAATAAACCACACATGAATGTAAAAATATTTCAAAGTGAAATATTGCATGAATCCTGCTAGAAAATTTCAAAAATATGGAGGGTTAAAATCACATCTCAAACTCTTTGCATGTTAACCTCACCACCATTAAGATTTTGTAAGCTCGCTGGACAATAAACTTTTAGGTTAGCAAGAGGTACTTCCCCTTATAGTTTTTTGATTGGTTTAGGACTTTCCCTTCTAGTTAATCAGAACTCAAGAGAGTCCCTGACTCAACATTCTGCAACTAATGGATTAAAACAAGAGCCCCATTGATAACCTTTTCAAACCCATTTTAATACGAATTTTGTACCACAGAGAGTTACACAAGACCCACCTTTTTTTGATAACCGTGAAATTTCTGAGCTAGAAGATGGTTCAAATCTCGGTGGATAATAGGTCAGTTCCACTATCTTTCTCAACTTAAATACTACCTTTCTAACCCGTGATGTGCGCCTAACACATACATCACATGCTGCGCTCTTACCATTAGACCAACCCTTGGGCACATAAGACCCACTTTTCTCTGATCCATAATTCAAAAGAAAGAAAAAGCCAAAAAGTTATCAATGGACCAGGGGTCTTCACCTTCCATTCAAGGGTATATGTTTTCATCTTCATAGTTAGACTAAAATCACATGGAATTATACTGTCTTGTAAGACCTTCAATCTCTTGGAATCCATGCAAACTTAGCGCAAATAGTGCACAATGAAGAGAAAAAATCTGTATAAGGGTTACCAATTAGGTGTAATTAAGGCGTAGTTTATTCTCCTTGGAGATTTATATGCAAGTAGAAAATGTAAAGAATTTTAAGCATCTTCAAATATAGGATCGATACAGGTCTAAATGGAGCGACATGATACATAAAAAAAAATTAAAAAAAAAAAATATATATATATATATATATATATATATATATATATATATATATATATACAGTTACTAGCTTGAGGTTTAGGCGTGGTTGTTATTGTGTTATAGTTGGTACATGTGCCAAGTCAACTATAGACATCCAATTTGCAAAGGAGAAACTACCTTATAAAAATATTACCAATAAACTGGCCTTCAAAACACAGGGATAAATGGCCCGTCTACCGTTCTCCACTTAAATACCATGCTTAGTTGGCATGGCACAAGCTCGAACCAATGGCAGATTTAGGATTCTGAGCAAAGGGATTCAATACTGTAAAGATGTGAACAGTAAAAAGTTTCGCCGAATGGGTTCGTCGAATTTTTTTGAATTTAAACGTAATGTCAAATGGATTCAACAAAAAATTTTGAATCTAAACAAAAATTAAACTATTGTTAAAAATCATGCTAACGATATGTTGGATTAAAACTAATAGGGTTGTTTGTTTTGAATTAATCTTTTTTCAAAAGAATAAAATAAAATGATAGTAAAAGAAGGCATTCTAAGAAGAAAAGGCAAAAATATATCATGTATAATAAATAATAAACAAAAAATGATTTCAAAAACAATTACTTTAATAGTAATTAAATAAGAACAAATGACAGATATTTACATGAGTGGAGAAAAAAATGTCAAAACTGAACTCAAGCAGAACAAATCTTGAAATTTTGCAAAAGAACACTTTCTGAGAGTGGGAACTGGGAATCGAACTTGCACCCTTAAAGTGAGTTTGAACACCCTAGACTACTAAGTTGGGTTTTAGGCTTGTGTCAAGGGGATGCAACATATAATATATATCCATAAAAACAAAATTTAACCATATATACACAGTGTAATTTTCTAGCAAAGAGGGTTCGGATGAACCCCCTCCCGCACCCCTAGATCCGCCCCTGCTCGAACCTATGACCCAAGTCACAAGTCCCTCAACCTTTGCCACTTGAACTAAGCCCCGAGGCACTATTTTAGTACTTTTTATCACTACTACTTTCAAGTTTTACAGAAAGAGACATACATGACACGCTACTAGTTCTTTCGAGTTTTACATTAACAAATAATTTTCAGCTTAATTTCCTTCTTTATTTTTTGATATGGTACTTTGCTCCCTTAGTGGAGGGGTGCTTTCCACAACCTTAATTTCCTTGATTATTGTAATTACTAATTACAGATTAATCATTAATGAACGCATCATACCAGATAGATTTTGGTTAAAGAATTTTTATAATGGAATTATTAGTTGAAGTTTGATACAAGAACTACGATAAGAATATGATAGGTATTTATAGACCAGACTGAACCGGCCAGTTCAATTGGTTAAACTGGAAATTGGGCAGCAAGACAGGGCAGTCCAGTTAGATGTAAAAAAAGCAAAAACGCATTCAAGGATTTTTGGGTTTTGCCAGCTAGTTGGATCTTAGTGAATGGCATGATTTTCGTCTCCCCTTTGTAATTACCATTAACTAGAAACATCTATTAGACCTCATAGCTGAACAGCAACTTGTAAGCTTCACGGTTCAAGTTCAAAAACAGGTTATGGGTAGTTGGAATGACTGTTTTGTAATATCATCTCAAGCAGCAACAACTTCCATAACAAGAACAGGAGACATTAAACTAGAGCCAAGGTTAGTGTAGTTTCCACTTGAATTATTGCAACGTGGGTTAGTTCAATGTATCTGAAGTTTCTGAACTTCAAGGCATGAAGCTTGAGAGCACTCAAAAGAAAGAACATTGAAGAATAGGTTTAAGCTTTATCCGGTAAGATAAGTGAAAATATAATGGTTGCAACTTGCAACAACAGCATTTATGCTGTGTGCTAGATTGTCTGGCTGTTGCAATAATTGAAGCAAGATGACTTCTTTTTCTTTTTTAAGAAGTCGAAGCAAGAAGACTTTTTTTTCTTTTTTAAGAAGTTGAAGCAAGATGACATGCCATAGAAGCTTGAAAAACCTCGAATAGTTGCTAAAAATTAGTCTAAATATCTAAAAAGTTATAAAAATATGTCTACATTATGAGACATCATGTGGAGAAATTACAAAGGTATTCCAAGGAGAAAATATTGATCAAGGGGATAATCCGAGAAGGAGATAAAAGAAAAAGGACTAACATAAAAAATTCAGGATACAAGGTATTTCATTTTCTTCACTTTCACACCCTATCTTTTGTTTTGATTTCAGAAATCATTGTATCTGTACCGAATGTCTCGGTCGATTTTGGTCAAAGTATATGTTGACCAAATCCGGTACAGATCCCACACTCACATTGTGTCGACACGAGTGCGGCACCGAAAGCGAGGAGTCCAAGCAACTTAGGTTGTTTAACTGTTGATTATTATTATTGCATAATTTAGAAGTAGGTTATGCAACAACTGAATTACCTGAAGTACAACAACCCAGTATAATCCCACTAGTGGGGTCTGGGGAGGGTAATGTGTACGCAAACCTTACCCCTACCCTGGGGTAGGGAGGTTGTTTCCGATAGAGCCTCGGCTCCCTCCCTCCCAGAACTCCCCACCATGCTCTTGGGGTGACTCGAACTCACAACCTCTTGGTTGGAAGTGGAGGGTGCTCACCACCTCTGTTTTAAAAGGCGTTTCTGGGGCGAGCCCCGGGGCGAGGCGTACCAAAAACGCCCCGGGGCGATGGTGTGGGGCGAAAGTCTCAAGAGGCGTACGCCCCGCAATTTGGGGCGTACCCCGGGCATTCGGGGCATACGCCCGGGCGTTTGGGGCGTACGCCCGGGCGTTCGGGGCGCGTTTTTTAGTAAGGAGTAAGCCCCAAAGACTTTTTCAAATTAAAACAAAATTTGTTGAATTAGTACTTCATATAATACCCAAATTCTCAAAAGTGAGTTTGGTAATTACTCAAAAGGTTTAAAAAGGAACTCAAAAGTATTAAATTTAAAAGTAAAGACCATTTTTATTGATTTAAGCCCTAATTCATGGTTTTTCCAAATTTTTATCTTGTCCGCTAGTCTGCTAATATCTCCCAAAAGCAATGAATATTTAATTTTTTTTACAAATACAAAGAGAACTACATTTTTCTTCATAGCAGCAAATTCAAAGTTCAAATTGCAGGTTAATCATCATTTTTGTTCCTCCATACAGAAAACTTTATTCTTTTAGACTCAAATTACTTGTGCTTGTAAGTAACGTATAATAGATTGTTTTGATTAGTTTTTTGTGGGGATGGAGCACACATATATATAGTTTTCTTCAATATTTATGCAATTTTACCTGTTTATAAATATTAATTGTCATTATATTATTTTATAAAATATTAAAAATTGACTACCTATGGGGCTTACGCCCCGCTGAGGCATATGTAAAACGCCCTGCCTTACGCCCACGCTTTTTAAAACAATGCTCACCACTAGAGCAACCCACTCTTGTCTGAATTACCTGAAGTACATAAACAAAATAAAAAGAATATGCAAACAATTCATTTGTATTTGGTATATTTTAATGAATATGCTTAAATTGCATTGGTAACATTTTAATTTTTTTTTCAAATTTGGTACATTTTAATGAACTAGTAGTCGTACCCGCGCGATGCGCGGTCAATATTAAAAAATATTGATTAAATTAAAATGTGATTGAGCTTATTTGAACATATTAGAACATATTGTTTTAATAAATTTCAATTGTCATCTTATTTGTCAATACGATATACCCAATGTGATGCCTTTTTTCTTGGCTTTTAATAATATATAGATATAGATTAGACTTTTCTTCTATTTTATTCAATATAAAATTTTAATTTTTACATTTTTTACTTCGTCCAAAATACATATTCCTTAATTATTTTGTATAATGTATCTATATTTTTAGAATATTTTTTACTTGTCATCTTATGGTTATGCCACTTGGCATCATATAATTATTTTACCTCTATTTATATATATATATATATATATATATATATATATATATATAAACTACTCCTCAATTTGAATGGGTAGTTTTCTGTTTTTATATTTTCGTTTTTTATAGATATTTAAATTCAAAAACAATAACCAATAACTAATTATTAACTAAATAACCAATTGTTAACTAATTATGCCATGTGGCTTTGTTCTAGGCTGCCACTTGGCTTTTAATAATATATAGATAGATATGCTTAAACTGTATTTGGCACATTTTAATGAATATTTAAAACTTAGTTGTATGAAGTTAATCCACCATATCTAAAGCCTAAATTCTTTTGATAATTCACCATAAGTACAAGCTCCATTGGAGATTCATAAGTGACTTAAAATATCAAGTACATGTGATTAATTGTCATCACAACTTCCTTAATTAAGCCGGTATATGCTGATTCTCATAAAACTCAATCAACTGTAATGAATCCAAGATTTGAACATATTTTCTATAACACCCTTACAAGAATACAAGTGAAACAGGATTGGTAGTAATTCTTATTCCCAATTCTCTAATTTGAGAGTGTTGTATTTGAGATTTAGTCGGATATTCATCTGTTCTTTCCCCATTTCGTTATTGGTTAACATAGAGGTGAAACAAAATTTAGTAATTTTATGGTCATGAAATACGTTAAGAAAGGACAGAACTGTCAATAGTTTAAGTCATAGAGATCAAGGTAGTAGTTTATGTCATACCTGTACCACTTTATCATTCTCTGCAGCACAGTTTGGAGCATGCTCTGCACCCAATAGCTGTACTTCAACCCCCGTCGATAAACCTATATCCGATGAAACTCTTCCCCTTTCATCGTGGAGGCATTTGATTTCACTCGATCCAACTAATAAGATTCTTGCACTTATGGAACCACCCTTCCCCACACCAGGTATGTGTCTGTGTACACGGCTAACTTCTAAAGATCTTTCAAACACTCGAACTGTGGCAACTTGTGCAGGTGAGTACAATGGCTCCCGGCTCTAAAGAAGATCTCAAAACAGTTAGAGAAGACAGCATTTGCAAAAACCTGTCAAAGTGTCATTAATGAAGCACAATAGAAAAACTGGCATGACTAGAAGTTAAAGGAAGTAATGAATAGTCACTGAACTTCAAGCGAAGATATGGTGGCAACACGGTCTTTTGACCCTGCAATTGGAGTGGAAAACTTTATAGACGCTCCAGTATCTTTCTCTAAAGCTTTGACAATAATAGCACCCTTGCCAATCACACCTCCAGCAGCGTCATTAGAGCAAAGCAATCTAAAGACTACTTTTCTTTGCGCACTGTCCGCATCCAGATTCAAAACTCTATCAACATCTGATGATAATGACTGGACTACTGAAGAATCATTAACGGCATTTCTCTGCAAAGGTGGTATCGAGGGTTTGGTATCCTGAAGAAAGTCCACAGACTGTTCATGGAATGCGCCTTCCGAAGTAACATGGGCTGTTGTTCTCTCAGATGGTAAGCGGACTTGAAGACGCCGAGAAACGGAAACTAATGCTTTCTTTACAGCCAAAGTTCTACCCATTATCTGCATTGATTTAAACAATCACTTAGAGATAAACCGAATGCATATTTTTCCCCTACATAGATATCTCTTCATTTGCCACATACAAATATATCTCGATTTTCCGCTACAGAAGACAAATTTGGAACTAAAATATCAGAGTAAGGAGTTCTTTTGTCATTTGTCACCTTGCTCTCCATTATATGAGATGTAAATCTTAATTGCAAAAAGAGAGTAATGCCCCGAGATAAAATGAAAAAGAACACAAGAAAATAGTAAAAAGGATGCAAAAGTTGCCATATGCTTACACGCTTCTCCAACACTGTCTCTTCGTTGGGAACAAAAGAAAAGCCCATTTCCAGATCTAGTAAGTCCTTCATTTCACCTCAATATAAGTAATAACTAACTTTCCCAACTCTCACGTCAATACACAAACTGAGTTTTGATCTCCACACTCAAGCTGAGACATTCATCCCATGAGTTTCATTTAAAGCGACAACATACCTTTCCCCTCCTTTCTTTTTCAACGAATTTTTTTTTTTGGGTGTGGCTGTCAAACATACAACAACAACAACAACAACATATCCAGTGTAGTCCCACATGTGGGATCTGGGAGGACAGAGTGTACGCAGACCTTACCCCTACCTTAAAGAAGGCAGAGGGGCTGTTTCCGGCGTCTGGTGTGGCTGTCAAGCATGTGGCAGTAATATCAGGGACTTTGATTTACCTCGAATATTACCAAATTTACCAGATTCCCTCTTCATCCCACCTTAAGGAAAGAGGTCAACATAGGCGGGTAGCCACACCAGAGAACCTCTTTCTTCAAACCACATTCTATTACCATTCTCACCAAAATCTAAAGAAAAGATTAGTCCTACAGATCTGACATTTCATTTCTAGTTCACCACACATTAAGCTAACTATTGACAACAATTTGAAAGGTCAATACAACAACAACTAAATCTCAATCCCAAACTAGTTTTAATAAATCCTCTATATTGATTCCACTCTATCTAAGTCCACTTCATTTCAATATTCAATAACTTGTCACAATTTAGGGGTTCTCTGAAAATGGTTCTCTCAATCTCACTGTCACACAATCTCAAACTAAAAAGACCCCGTCAAAAACACCGACCAAATAAAGCATAGAAATTAAAATACAACACGATAAAGGTCAAAACTCGTTATCTTAGCAAGAATATAAGTTCTATGTACTGAAAGTGTAGAAAATATTTACACAATCAAATCATTTAAATGGTAATTGCAGGTAACTCTATTTAATAGCATTGATTAGTATCCTAGAATAAATGGTAAACAACTTGTTCACTATATGAAAACAAATCACAAAAAAATGGTAAGTAACCTGTTATAACAAGATTAAATTACACGTATGGTGTAAAAAATTAATTAAACCATCAGTGTATATAACACACACCTGAATCAACTCTTCTTCTGGTACAGCACAAGCAGGAAGCTGATCTTTTTTCAAAACCTTAATCTTGGCACCTGTACTTTTCCTTATACCCTCTACAATGGTACCACCTTTTCCCATTAAAGCTCCAATTTGACTTTTAACTGCAAGCAATCTACACCCTATTGCCCCACCTTCATTCCCTTCAACCTGCGATACCCTTTCGTAAACCCGAATCAAACCTTCTTGTGCTCTAGAAACTTCCACTACCTCCTCAACTTCCTCACTGTTATTATAGCTTATCCCTATTTTCTTATCTATATTTGAGTCACCAGTGATGTTTATAACCCGTTCGTGGCAATTTGGTAAAGGTTCTTCGAACCGGATTTTGCACCCGGTTTGAGCTTCGAGGTTCTTTATTACAGTACCGGAGTTTCCGATGACTCCGCCTGCGGTGTTGACGTGGCAGAGTAGTCGGAAATTTACCTGACCTGGTTGGACTACTGTTGTTGGATCTCCTCCTCCGCCACCGCCGCCCCTCTTTCTCGCTGGACGGTGGTGGTTTTGGTGGTTCATTTTTTTCAGGCAATAAACAGAAAGAGAATGATGAATGAAGTGGTGATAATGAGATGTGCGTTTTGTTTATATGACTTTGTACGGACTTTGTGACTGTGTGTGTGTGTGTGTGTTTTTTTTGGGGTGGGGGGCGTGTTTGGAGGTGAGATTAGCCGCGGAGTCACAAATTTGTAAAACATGAAAGAAATAAAAAACAAATTCCGACAAGGTATGTTTAATAGTATATATTTATATACCTCTAAAATTTAATATTTTACTTATATATATAATATAATTATTCGACGAAGGGTAATCAATTGACCACCCTTAGGCCAATATGACTTCGTCCCTATGTCATATTATTGAAGGTTTTTTTTGGAATAGTATAATTAATAACATGTTTGGCGAAACTACTAAAATTAGCTTATTTTGAAAATTATTTTTTCAAAAGTATTTTAAAAAAAAATATTTCTGGTGAGAATCAGTTTGTATTTGGTTAATTAATTTTAAAAGTATTTTTTAGCAACAATTAGTATTTGATCATATTTTTAAAAAGTGTTTTAAATATATTTTTCTTGAAAGTGCTTTAGTAAAAAAAATATTTTTTTTGCTTCTAAAAAATTGTTTCTACTTATACTCAAAAGCATTCTTATACTCAAAAGCATTCTTTTCCTTTTAATGTCTAGAACGAAATGTATTTAAACAACGAAAAATAAAAATATAGAAGAAACAGAAATTAATCTGAGTCCACTGTATTCACATTATTTTCTTAAGGAATTTAACCCCCTCCTAGTTCCCGAGGTTTAGGACTATTTCATCCCAGAATATAACGTATTACACACATTGGTATAGTGGTACTTCAAACCTCAGTGTTTTAGGAAACTCAAAGATTGGTAGCAATCACATTTATTTTATTTTTTTCTTGTTTGAAAAATAATGCAGAAGGAAGAAGAAGAATTCAAAATTTTCATAAGAAAAATCCGAGGGAATAACCTGGTATTTATAACCATCAAGTTGGGTTCAAACGAAGAAGTGCAACTCTTCAAAATGGCGTTTCGCGTAAAACGGCTATAACGAAAACGACTATTTATTCAAAATAAAACTGTAAAATAAAATAGTAGGAAGTGTAATTTTATATCTTCTAGCTCTTAAAGAATTGAGAAAAAGGTAAGCTTCAAAGCGTCGTCGCTCGGCTCGGCTTCGGTCAAATGATCTGATTGATTACCTTTTCTATAACGGTAATTTATATAAATACACGCACAGCCAAACTTCTCTATAACAACATCCTATATAATTTTCATTCACTATAAAAGCCATCTCATAATCGATTTTATAAGTTATATTTTATTCCTCTATAATAGCTTTTTACCTATAATAGCAACATCCATATTTATAGTAGAACGCTTTTTAAAATTACTCCTTTATAACAGGCATATACAATCTTTAAGATAACTAATAATCTATATTATATTAAAAGCACGAAGGGCCTTAGCGAAATGTTGAAATGTCGTTTGCCTTTTTGCCCATTAAAAATAGATTTCACAGTGGATAAATTTATAATCTAATTAAGTAATTATTAGTTTGAATCAATTAAAATATTAATTATTAATTCTTTCCTTATTTAAACTATGTAAAAAATCTAAATATTTTAGGAATTCAAAATCAACTATGATTTTCTTTACATAAATTCTTTCCTTATTTGAATTATGTAACATAATTTTTATTCCTTCCATATTATTTGACCCGGTAGTATAAAAAGACTTGCTAATCTATAGTACTTCGCCAACGATATATGCATTGCTCCTTAGTAGGTGAGTTATTTATGCTTTTTCCGATTGTTCTATAGAATATTGTTGTAATCTTTTGGAGTTTTTTCTTGTTTTAGTTTGTTGTTACTTTTGTTTTTAATGCTTTTATATGGGTTTTGGAAGAATTATTTTCCGTTAATGTCTTTTTCTTTTCTTATTGACCATCCAATTCAACTTTTTTTAGGAGTAAAAGATTATGCTGATTTTGGATTAAAAGAGGCTACACGTTTAAAGAAATATTTAAAGACTAATGTAAATCAATATGGATTTCTGTGACTAATCTGCAGGTTTTCATTCTTAGTCACAAGCTTCTTTCAAAATCTCTGAGGCTACCTTCTTTTCTTTTCTTATTTTCCATCCAATTTAATTATCTTTTAGTAATTAAAAATTATGTTGTTTGAGATTTTGGGTTAAAAGAGAATTCCTCACGTTTGGCAAAAAAATCCAAACACCATTGTCGCTAATCTATATCTATATTATATTAAAAGCACGAAAACCTTTAGCGAAATATCGTTCTCCTTTTTTACTTTTTAAAATAGATTTCATATTGGGTTGAATAGTCATTTCATAATTTTCTAGTATTAAGAACTTTCTAATCAAATAATATTCTTTTACTAAATTCTTTCCTTATTTAAACTTTGTAAAATAACCATAATACATGTTACTTTTCCTTATTTGAAGTTAGTTCCATAATACATTCCAAGTTAATTTTTCTTATTTGAAATTAAGTTTTTACTATTAAATATAAATAAAATCCTATAACGACCCAACCGGTCATTTTGCCTTCTAGAATCTCGTTCCCCTAAATAAGACTCTCCATATGTGCTTTTACTATTTTATGACTTGCGGGGATAGTTAGTTCGGGATTTGAAAGGGTTCAGGTTGAAATCGGAACACTTGGTTCCTTAGTTTGGCTTTAAAAGACCAAGTTTGACTTCGGTCAACGTTTTGAGTAAACGTCCTCGGAATTGGGATTTGACAGTTCCAATAGGTTTGTATGATGATTTTGGACTTGGACGTATGTTCGGATCGGATTTTGGACAAACCGGGAGCGTTTCGGCGCTTAACAGTGAAAGTTGACTATTTGAAGATTTTAAGGTTATTTAAATTTGGTTTGGAGTATGTTTGGAGTAATCGAGGTCCGTTTGGAATTCCGAGCCTGGAAATAATTCTGTATAATGATTTAAGGCTTGCACACAAAATTTGGTGTCATTCCGAGTAGTCTAAGTTGATTTGGCGCCTTCGGAGCAATTTGAAAACTTGAAGTTCATATTTTGATTCAATTCGGTTTTGGGGTACGATTCTTGGTTTCGTTATTATTTTACGTATTTCGAGAGTTCAAGCAGGTCTATATTATATTTATAAACTTGTTGATGCATTTAGACGGGGTCTCTGGTAGCTCGGGTGAGTTTTGAACCACCCGGAGCTAAGTTGGAAAAACCAAAAATTTCAGTTCTGGTTTCCTTCTTCGCGAATGCAGAAGGACCCTCGCGTTTGCGATGAAGGAAATGGGGAGCTGGGAAATTGCCTTCGCATTCGCGTGAAGGGCGACGCGTTCGCGAAGCTTGGGATCTTAGGCTTACGCGTTCGCGAAAGCCTTCTCGCGTTCGCATAAAAGGACGGGGGATTAGTGTATTTTTACCCTTCGCGTTCGCGAAGGCGCTCACGTGTTCGCGAAGGGTAGGCCAGGTAAGCCTTCACGTTCGCGAAGCACATTTTAAGGGCCTGAAAATTTTGCCTTCGCGAACGCGAAGCCTTTACCGCGTTCACGAAGAAGGACTTTACCGTGCTGGGCAGAATGCTTTAAAAATAGGGCTGAGCCATTTTTGAGCCCATTTCTTCCATTCTTGGGCGATTTTGGAGTTTCTTGAGAGGGGTATTCAACTAGCAACTCGGAGGTAAGTTAATTCTACTCATTGTGAGTTAAATACATAGATTATGGGTAGATTATAACATGTAAATTGTGGAAATCAAGGGTTTAGATGAAAAATTTAAGTTTTGACAAAAATAAAATTTTAACCACGAAAATGGTTATGGAATGAGATAAAAATTATATATTTGAGTTCTTGAGATTATGGGTAAAGGGTGAATTTTAAAAATTTTACCAATTTGGGTTAGGTAATTAATCTAATAATCTAATTTTAAATTATTGAGCATGTATTGATTAAATTATATAACATTTGGCTAGTTTCAAATTTTTTTGGCACCAAATTGAGGCCTTAACGCGAAGTTGTGATCGGGAAGTGAACTTTGAGATAAGGTAAGTTTCTTGTCTAACCTTGTAAGAGAAAATTTGCCCTATAGGTGTTTCAAATAAATAATTGTCTCTAATTGTGGGGGCTACGTACGCACGAGGTGAGGAGAGTCCATGCGTAACTACTATTATGCTATTGTCCGGGTAGTGTTTAGGACTCAATTCATGAGTTAATTGGAATTATTGCATCATACTTGTAAAAATTAGAAATGTCTAAATCATATTAGTAATTGTTGGAAAAATTGTGGAAGTTCGCTTATGAAATTAGTATTATTGTTGTATAAAACCCTCTATAATATCCAAGTCAAATGCTTATAAAACATTCTCCTCTTCTTGTGGAGCAGGCCGAATGCCTCGGCAGTAGATAGATGCATTTATGGTTCGTGCCGCTCGACCCTCAGCAGTGTACACATTATTCCGGATCGGGCCGTACGACATCGGCAGAAATCGTGCTTAATAATAAAAATTATTCGGTGCTTGATATTTATTTTATTGCAGTTTGTGAAGATAAATGAATATTTGAAAAATTTTGTCAAATTGTGAAGAATTATTTGTCTCTGCCTGCTAAGGAAAATTTATTATTGATCACATAAATTGTGTTTATTTAAATATTTTTATCTTAATATTATTAATCCATAGTGAGTGTCAAAGTCGGGCCCTCGTCACTACTTATTCGAGATTAGACTTGATACTTATTGGGTACACGTTATTTACGTACTCATGTTACGCTTGCTGCATTTTTTGTGCAGGATCTAAGACAGGTACATCAGGCGATCCCACCGGTGCGCATTCCCATTATCCCGGGGCCTAATGGTGAGCTGCCTTCTCTAAGCCCTTCAGCAACACCTAGTGTCTCTCTTTTTATGTGTATTCTGTCTATTTTATGTTCAGACAGTATTTTGAATTTTGTATAATCTACTAGATGCTCATACACTTGTGACACCAAGTCTTGGCACGCACTTTAGTAGAATTGTGGGTAGAAAATTATTATTTTGGTTTTATTTAGACTTTTATGTTTTTCTTAAATCTTGCAATTAAGGAAAACTTTATTACTCAGAAATTTATTAAAAGTAAAAAATAGATGTTTAATCCACTAGTTGGCTTGCCTAACGGTAATGTTGGGCGCCATCACGATCTATAGGTGAAATTGGGTCGTGACAACATGGTATCAGAGCACTAGGTTCACGTAGGTCTCACAAGTTATGAGCATAGCCTAATAGAGTCTTGTTGATCGGTACAGAGACGTCTGTACTTATCTTCGAGAGACAATAGGGTGTTAGAAAACTATCTTTCTTCATCTTCTATCATACAACTGATGTAATACTAAGTATTTTCCCCTTACTCTCTCACAGATGGTGAGAATGCGCTCTACAGAGGTTCTAGACCAGGGAAGATCTACTCCCCCTGTTATTAGAGGCCGAGAGAGGGTTCCAGCCTGTGGTAGGGGATGAGGACGTCCCAGAGTTGTTCCAGTTATGTCACCAGTAGATCCAGTAGAGGATATTATCATCGAGGAGCAGGGCGAGGCGCCCGCAGTAGAGCCAGCTCCAGTGGATTTCATGTCCGCACCAGATTTCCAGGAGATCATGGGCCGTATGCTGCGGTTCATGAATACTATGTGTAACAACCCGACCGGTCGTTTTGAGAGTAATAGCCCCAATCCCATGTTTACTGTTTTCCCTGCACCTTTTTCTGCTTATGTGACTTGCCGAGAGGTCTTATTTTTGGTTTCGGAGTGAGTAGGGACACTTAGTCCCTAAAACGAAAGCTTAAGTCTTAGGATTTTGACCGTAGTCAGAACTATTTGAAGACGACTCTAGAATTGGGTTTCATCAGTTCCGTTAGCTTCGTTGGGTAATTTTGGACTTAGGGGCGTGTCCGGATTGTGTTTGGAGGTCGATAGCTGATTTAGGCTTGAAATGGCGAAAGTCGAATTTTTGAAGATTTTGATCGGTAGTGGACTTTTTGATATCGGGGTCGAAATTCGATTCCGGAAGTTGGAGTAGGCCCGTAATGTCAAATATGACTTGTGTTCAAAATTTGAGGTCAATCATACGTGATTTGATAGGTTTTAGCATCAGTTGTAGAAGTTTAAAGTTTCAAGTTTATTAAGTTTGAATCGGAGGGTGATTCGTGTTTTTAGGGTTGTTTGATGTGATTTGAGAGCTCGACTAAGTTCGTATGGTATTTTAGGACTTATTGGTATAGTGGGTTGAGGCCCCGGGGCCTCGGGTGTGTTTCAGATGCTTAACGGATTGATTTTGGACTTAGGCAAATGGCTGAAGCTTCTGGTTTCTGGTATTTTCGCACCTGCGATGGGGAGACCGCAGGTGCGGACTCGTACGTGCGAGAGGAGGATTGCAGATGCGGACTGGAGGAGTTTGGCCTAGGGTCACTGGTGGGACATGAATGCCGCAGGAGCGGAGTTGTTTCTACGAAAACTTGAACGCAGAAGCGGAGAGGCCTAGGAGGTTTGGGATCACAAGAGTGGAAAGGTCTCCGTAGAAGCGGGATCGCAAGTGTGATCCCTGGTCCGCAGAAGCGGAAACCCTGGACATAAGTGGAATCTGCACCAACAATGATTTTTCCGCAGGTGCGGCGTCGCATGTGCGACTGGTGGTTCGCATATGCGGGAATGCCTGGGCAGAACTCTTTTAAGCGAGGCTTCGAGATTTTTGGCCATTTTCTTCATTCTTGAGCTCGGGTTGGCGATTTCTTGAGAGCATTTTCGGGGGATTTCGTGAGGTAAGTTCCTTGTGCTTATTGTTTATTAATAGTTTTGCTTCCCCATTTACTTTTCCACCTAGTTAGTGTGTATTTAAGGTGGAATTTGGGAGTTTGAGACTAGGGATTTGAAGAGTTTGATTTTGGGTTTTGAGTGGTCATTGAGGTCGGATTTTGATAAATTTAGTATGGTTGGACTCGTGAGTGAATGGGCTTTCGGATTTTATGATTTTTACCTGATTCAGGGACGTGGGCCCGGGTCGACTTTTTAGGACGGATTTCGGAATTTTTGTTAAAGTCTCGATTTCATTAATTAGATTAGTCTATTATAGTTGTATTTATGATATGCAATTATTTTTGGCTAGACTTGGGCCATTCAGAGCCGAATATTCGTGGAAAGAGCATTGCTATCGATTGATTGAGCTTGGTTCGAGGTAAGTGTTTTGCCTAACCTTGTGGGGGAGGGGGGGGATCCCCTTTAGGATATGGTATTGTTATGATATGTGAGCACCGTGTACGCAAGGTGACGAGTACGTACACGAGCTATTTGTGGAAAAACCTGATTTTTATTCAGTAATAGCCTGTTTTCATCTTATATGAGTATACTAACATGTGTAGTTATCTTGTTAGCATAGAATAGCATGTCTACGTGTCCTAATTGCCTATTTGAACTCTTTTCAGCATGTTTAGTAAGTCATGTTTCTTTCTTGACTTGTACTTAGCCTAAATTGTAGGTTTTCTTGTTGTAACTATTATATTCATTTGTTTGAGTTGCGTATTTATTTTGGGACTATGGGACGGTATCCCGGGAGATCCCCATATACTGCATATTTACTTTGGGACTACGAGGCGTTTACTCGGGAGATCCCCCTGTACTGCATATTTACTTTGAGTCTACGAGGCGATTCCTCGGGAGTTGTCCCTACACATTTACTTTTGAAACTACGAGGCGGTTCCTCGGGAGTTATTCCTGCATATTTACTTTTGGGACTACGAGACGGTATCTAGGGAGTGCCCCTATTGTTATATCATTGTGCGGTGTTGTTATTGCGTTGTGAATACTTATTGTTGTCTTCTCCATTTTTACTTCATGTTTATTATAACATCTGTCTTATTATTATATACCAGTAGGGCCCGGACCTGACCTCGTCACTACTCTACCGAGGTTAGGCTTGGCATTTACTGGGTACCGTTGTGGTGTACTCATGCTACTCTTCTGCACATGTTTTGTGTGCAGATCCAAGTACTTTTTATCAGCCCCGCTACTAGCTGAGAGTGCTTGTTGTTGTACAGAGACTTCAAGGTATATCTGTCGCGCCCGCAGACCTCGGAGTCTCCCTCTATTCCCTCCTATGTTATTTACCTTCCTTACTTCTTTTATTAGACTCTAGTGTATAGAGATACTAGTTTCCTTCTGTAACTTGTGACTTATGTGTTCCGGGTTGTGGGAAACTGTGTACATCTAGTGTTTTGGTTATTGTATATACCGAGCGACATTATTATTGGTTATTCAGTATCTAATACAGTTAATTGTTAAGTTTTGTTTCCATTTTTTTTACTTTCGCATCTCTGTTAGGCTTACCTAGTCGTAGATACTAGGTGTTGTCACGACATCTTACGGAGGGAGAATTGGGTCGTGACAAGTGAGTCACAAGCAAGTTTAGTAGAGTCTTGCGGATCGGTGCAGAGACGTCTGTATTTATATTCGGGAGGCTATGGAACTGTCGGAAAATTTCACTTATTTGATTCCTTGTCGTGCGAAATTGTTGACTTTGAAATTCTAAACTTCTATATTCTATTCTCTCACAGATGGTGAGGACACGTACATGCGGATCTGATGACCAGGCACCCACACCCCCTGCTAGAGCCGCGAGAGGCCGGGGCCGAGGTAGAGGCCGAGGATGTCCACGCGGTGCAACTAGAGCACCCGCATGAGCTGCTACAGAGGAGCCCCTAGTAGCTCTAGCTGGAGGGCAGGCACCTGAGATACCTGTTGCTGCACCAGCTCTCCAGGAGACTCTAGCCCAGTTTCTGAGCATGTTCAGCACCTTAGCTCAGGCTGGATTGATTCCACTTGCTCCTGCCATATCTCAGGCTGGGGGAGGAGCACAGACTCCCGTCGCTAATACTCTAGATCAGTGGGTTTAGGCCGACCAGGTTCCAGAGATTATACCGATACAGCCGGTAGCTCCGGTTCAGCGCGAGACTAGGACAACTGCTTCTGAGGCGGAGCAGCTCAGACATGAGAGGTACAAAAAGTACAACCCACCTACCTTTAGCGGATTGGCTACAGATGATCCTCAGGGTTTTCTGGAGGAGTGTCATCGTATTCTCCGTACTATGGGCATAGCGGAGACGAGTGGGGTTTCTTTTACCACCTTCCAGCTTAGAGGAGCAGCCTATCAGTGGTGGCATGCTTATGAGTTGAGTAGTCCGGATAAGGCGGCTTCACTTACATGGACTCAGTTCTCGGATATGTTTTTGAGAGAGTATGTCCCTCAGAGCCTCAGGGACTCATGGCGCATGGAGTTTGAGCAGCTGCGCCAGGGGTGCTATGACTGTGTCAAAGTATGCAGTCTGTTTCAGTTATTTGGACCGACATGCACTGGCCTTGGTTGCCACAGTTCGAGAGAGGGTTCGACGGTTTATTGAGGGACTCCACCCCAGTATCCGGATTAGTATGGCCAGGGAGTTGGAGATGGATATTTCTTATCAGCAGGTTATGAGTATTGCCAGGAGATTGGAGGGCATGCTTGCTTGGGATAGAGAGAAGAGAGAGGTCAAGAGGTCTCGAGAGACTGGTTCTTATTCTGGTGCTCATTCCCCAACAGCTCGCCATGGTAGGGGTTATGTGAGTCACCCCGTTCATTCAGCACTTCCAGCCGCCAGTGGTATTCCGGTCCCTTCTAGGCCCTAGGAGCCTTATTATGCACTGCCAGTATCTAGTGCACCTCCTGCATGGGGTGCTTTTAGCGGTCAGTCCAGCAGACTTGGCCCGAGCCAGTCACAACAGTCACGCCCTCCGAGAACTTGTTTTGAGTGTGGCGACACCCGTCATATGGTGAGGGATTGCCCCAGATTTAGGAGGGGTTCACCTCTACAGACTTCTCAGACACCGCGTGCTCCACCGGGTCCTCAGGCTATGATTCCAGCACCAGCTACCGCCCCACCTATTCAGCCAGCTCGAGGTAGAGGTCGAGGTCGCCCTAGAAGAGGAGGACATGCCAGATATTATGCTCTTTCAGCTCGTACATAGGCAGTTGCTTCCGACTCTGTCATTACAGGTATTGTTCTGGTTTGTCATAGAGATGCGTCGGTCTTATTTGATCCAGGCTCTACATATTCCTATGTGTCCTCTTATTTTTCCCCGTATTTGGGCGTATCTCGGGATTCCTTTAGTTCCCATGTTTATGTGTCTACTCCTGTGGGAGATTCTCTTGTTGTGGACCGTGTGTATCGGTCGTGTTTGATTGCTCTTAGTAGTTTTGAGACCATAGCCGATTTATTATTACTCAGCATGGTAGACTTTGATGTTATCTTGGGCATGGACTGGTTATCGCCCCATTATGCTATTCTTGATTTTCACGCTAAAACTGTGACGCTGGCTATGCCAGGATTACCGCAATTAGAGTGGAGAGGTACCTAAGAGTATACTCCCAGCAGAGTTATTTTATTTCTTAAAGTTCAATGAATGGTTGAGAATGGGTGTGACGCGCATCTAGCTTATGTGAGAGATGTCAGTATTGATACCCCTACAGTTGAGTCAGTCCCGGTAGTGAGGGATTTTCCATATGTATTTCTAGCTGATCTTCCGGGCATGCCGCCCGACAGAGATATTGATTTTGGCATTGATTTGTTGCCGGGCACTCAACCCATCTCTATTCCTCAATATCGTATGGCTCCTCCTGAGTTGAAGGAGAAGTTACAGGAGTTGCTTAATAAGGGCTTCATTCGGCCCAGTGTGTCACCTTGGGGTGCTCCTGTCTTATTTGTGAAGAAAAAAGATGGCTCTATGGGGATATGTATTGATTACCGCCAGTTGAACAAGGTCACAGTGAAGAACAAGTATTTGTTGCCTCGTATTGATGACCTATTTGATTAGTTACAAGGTGCTAGAGTGTTTTCCAAGATTGACTTGCGATCAAGCTATCATCAGTTGAAGATTCGGGAGCCAGCTATCCCGAAGACTGCTTTCAGGACTTGGTATGGTCACTACGAGTTCTTTGTGATGTCTTTTGGGCTGACCAATGCCCCAACAGCTTTTATGCACTTGATGCACAGTGTGTTGCAGCCCTATCTTGACTCATTCGTCATTGTGTTTATTGACGACATTCTGGTGTACTCCCAGACTCGGGATGATCATGAGCAACACCTGATGATTGTGCTTCAGATCCCGAGAGAAAAGAAGTTATATGCAAAATTCTTAAAGTGTGAGTTTTAGCTAGACTCAACGGCATTGTTAGGTCATGTATTATCGAGTGATGGGATCTAGGTGGATCCGAAGAAGATTGAAGTAGTGCAGAGTTGTCCCAGACCGCCCTCAGCTACGGGGTTTTCTTGGTTTGGCGGGGTATTACCGTCGATTTGTAGAGGGTTTCTCATCTATTGCAGTACCTATGATTAGACTGACCTAGAAGGGTGCTCCGTTCAGGTAGACAGAGGAGTGTGAGTGTGAACACCTAATTTTTTACCGTGCTTGAATATTTTCCGCTCCCATCTTCCCACGCGTGTCCCCACTCTTTGTCCCCCACACTTTTTCCCCACTCCACTTTCTCTTGTCCCCCATGCTTGCCCTCATGCTTGTCCCCCCAACACTTTGTCCCCTCTCTACTTTCCCTTGTCCCCCATGCTTGTCCCCCACTCACAAACTCCATACCACTCTCCCTACCCATTAAAAAAAACCCCAATTCCTTTCTTCTTGGAGGAGATGGACAGAACATCCCCTAGAAGGAACCCTAAAGCCCAAAAAGAGAGGAAGTGGCACAGCAGCATTAGGAAAGGAAAAGGCAGCTGCTTGGAAAAGAAAAAAAAACACAGCAGCTGCTGTCCATCTTCTTGCTCAAAAATAACCTCAAAACCACTTCATCTTTCTCACTCAATAACAATGAAAACCAGCTGAAACTTCAGCCATTAAAACACCCCAAAACTCAGCAAGGATTAGCTAAATCAGAGCTCAAAATTCACCCCAAAATGACCTCAAAACACGCTCCAAAAACGAGCTGAAAACTGACCCCGAACCAGCCCAAAAAGACACATGAAACTTCCAAAACGCAGCAGCTTAATCCCCTCTAAACCCCTCCATACACCAGCTCTTAAAACCATCTTGAAATAGTCTCAAAGCAGTCCCAAAAACCAGTAAACAATACACCAAACTCTAGCTCAAAACCAGCCACTTCTCTAAAAGTTTCGGCCGAGCTTTGAGGTTGCCGGTGAGGTTCCGTTCGAGGTCGACGGCATTGGTTTCACATTCCATTTACTTAATAGGCGATTTGCTGCACAAGTTCCCTTATCAATATATTGGAAGGATTTGAGGTTCATTTTTAGCCTTATCTAGTCTCTTTTAATGATTTCAAATGTTTATAATACTTGCTTTAATTGCAAGTTACTGATTTCTGCTTGGGCACACTGATCTTGAATTGCTCACTTGTTTTATTTTATCTATGTCGTTTGGCTGCCTAATGCGTTGGAAGGTTGTTGTTTGCGCGACATGAGTTTTGTAGCGTTTTGAATCTAGCTAATTTGTTTCAATACAGTAAATATTTTTGTGTTAGTAAACGTCATATTCTCGTTTCTTGCTTGAGTTTCGTATGAGAAGTTGGTTGCTTTAATTTTGTCTTCTAGTATGAGTAAGTTATGATTGTGAGTATGGAATTTAGTATGATTCAGTTTCTAAATGGATTGAAACTAGAATTGGGCCATAGATAAAGATTTGTAGGCCATGGAGAAGTGATCCTAAAATTGGAAATTGTTGGACTTTACACTTAAGTTATGATTTAAAGTAGTATGGTCCAAAATAGACTTTGTCCAACCCAATAATATCACAATCACATACCATCTCTCCCACAATAATATTTGATTCTTAAGTCATGGCCTCACAATAATCTCAAAGTTTAGGAAGAATAATGAACATCGTTATAGTTGCTTTAGGCGCGCTTTTAATTAGTTTATCGCGATTATGTATACGTTTGCGCGACATAATTGTGATTTCCAAAATTAAAATCGAAGTATGTGTTCGCGCAACTTTGACCAAGATAATCTTAAAATAATAAAAATGCTATTAATTGTGCACATGTACGCGTGACATGATTTTGGCACAATAAACAAAACAAATTCACACACGTGATTCGCTTCAAAGAAAATTCCATATTTTAAAAGCGGATAGATAAAACATGGAAACCAATAAATCACAGTTTATCCAAATTTAATCAAAGTCAAGTTGTAGTCAATAAAGCGACCGTGCTAGAACCATGAGACTTGGGGAATGCCTTACACCTTCTCCCCGGTCAATAGAATTCCTTATCTGGACTTTGTTTTCGCAGACCAATAATAATAGAGTCAAACCTTCCTTTGACTAGGGATTCAAATAAAAGGTGACTTGGAACACCCGAAAATCAATTCCAAGTGGCGACTCTGAACAATAAGATAATCCCTATTTCAAATTGTCACTTTAATTGAAAAAACTCTTTAACTCACAACAATCCAATAACATATTTATCTTTGTTGGGGGGTAAAAAGGAGGTGTGACATCTCTGGCGACTCTGCTGGGGACCTTCAAGAATTTGAGCTTGTACATTGACTTTATTTGGCTTTATTAATTTTTGTATATATTGTGATTTATTTGGGCCTAATGTGTTACTTGTCGAGTTTTTACCGTTTTGATATTGTTGAATTGTACATATAAATTGTATCTTCTCTCGTATTCCTCCGAGTCTTCTGATAATTAGTTATGTTGTGTTTGCCTACCAGCATCACAAAATTTCTGTCTTGAGATAAAGCTAGTTAGCCTACCAGCTTCTGGTGAAGGATTTAGTCACACGCGTTTAGGCGGGAGAACCGTTAGCTAGCCAGTGTTGTTCTACTACTGGTGACGCTTGACGCTCCTCGGCTCGGGTTGTCCGCCCGGGTAAGCCAGGTCTAGATACCATCTCCTTTAGGATTTACAAACTTAGAAGAATAAGCCACAAGCAATGAATATCCCTAGTATGCTACGCTTTATTTGCATCATGTGCATTTGACTTAGCATCGCTCGACATAAGGGCCGAGTTCTGTTTTAGGACAGATACCTTGTTGAGACCATTATGTCATGTTATGTGCTACTTGTTCCATTATTTGGGAGGCTTGCATGTCGACCGACTTCAGCATAAATCAGTTGAATGAACAGAGAAAAAATGATATGGTCTAGTGCATATGGTTTTTAAAGATTAATTTTCATAAAACAAATAAAAAAAATAGTCGGTTTTGACCGAACTACGCGGGTCTGATTCTCACCAGGATGTGAAATACGTAGGCAAACCTCATCGGTTCCGGCCCCAATTTTTTTTTAAAAAAAATACTAAATCCAATTTTTTTTATAGTTCCACAGTTTAGCTTTAATTTATTTATTTATTTATATTCTTTTATAGAGTCAAAACACGAGAAATCAGAATTTTTGTGTGTCAATAATATGTTTGATCAAAGCCTAACCCCGTGTCTGGGTAGACAGGTATACCATGAGTGGGAAAAGAGGTAAGTCTGAAAAGAGGCCCAGATCAGAAGGGATACCAGATTTTCTGATTGTCGATCAGATACCACAGTTGTTGTGGGATTGGTGGAGAGACTTTAAGGAATATGAGCGAAACCAGATAAAGAAATACTTGGGACATTTGGCTCACATGATTACGATAAAGCCCAGGAGGGATGTGATTGAAGCTTTGATTCTGCACTGGGATCCTGAAAATAATGTGTTCCGTTTTACCGATTGTGAAATGACTCCGACCTTGGAGGAAATCGCCCATTTCCAGGGGTGGGCCACAATCTTCGCCGCCAAAGGCCCATAGTACCAAAAAATGTGAACGAGGGTAGGTTTCTGAAGCTTTTGAACATAAATTATGGACAATATGAAGGTCTAGGAGGCAAATGGGTTAAGTTGGGCTTTTTGTTTCAGTTGTATGGCCTAGAATGCAATTTCGTAAGGAATGTGGGAAAATTGAAATCAAAGGAATATAAGGAAACATGGAAGGTACATAGAAGGTTTGCATTTATGGTCACTTTTTTGGGACGTGTAGTTTTCCCGAAAAGAGAAGGACGCATTAACATCCGCTTGGCAGGTGTAGTTGAGGCTCTGACCTCAGAAGGGGGTGATTATACTTTGGTCCCTATGATTCTTTTTTGCATTTTTCGTGCTTTAACTAGATGTAAAATGGGCGCGCGAAACTTTGATGGTTGCAACATTTTGTTACAGATATGGTTTTTGGAGCATTTCTATCGGCATCCTACGATCACTAATTTTAGTGAGCTATGGCCCAATCATACTTATGATCACCAAAAAAGAATTGACGAATGTGACTTACCAGAGGGGATTGGCGTCTGGAAAGAACTACTTCTTACTCTGTCTGCCAAACGGATCACTTGGAACTATAATTGGTTCTCCTCTAAAGAGGTCATTTGTGAGTCTGCATACCATTCTTATTTGGTACTCATAGGATTGGATGGTATTCAGTCTTATGCTCTACTTCGGGTAATGCGCCAATTTGCACGACTACAGGAGGTGCCACCAACACGAGATATGAGCAAGTTCTGTTATGATTTTGGTAAAGATCAACCTCATGACGAAGAAGAAATTATGAAAATTTGGTATGCAAGTAAAGTCTCGGAGTTGACTGATATGGTAAAAGACCGAGATCATGGAGAGGTGATCCCTGAATATATTACCTGGTTTCATGACCCTTCGTCGATTAGAGATAGGCCTGAAGGATCCAACAGGAGGAGAAATGATCAAAGAGCTATAGAAAGGTTAAAAGAGGAATTGGAGCATTCCCGGATCACCATATCTAAACAACAAACCCAAATGCAAGCCGGAGTTGCTCAGATTCATTTAAATATTGAGAAAGATTATCAATCGGCCTTACGGGGAATGGATAAAGATCTAAAGCATGCTAAAAATGAGGCGGCCCGCTTAGAAGAAGAATTGGCAAGCACTATTGGTTTAGTTAGAAGAGTTGAGGAAAATAAAAATGCTGAAATGCATAAGCTGCAAGAAGACTTGAGTATCATTGAAGAGGATGCGCACCAACAAAAATTGGAGTTTGATCAGCAGAGAGAGCAGTTTGAAAGAGAAAGGGCCCATTGGATACGCTCAAAGGGTCAGTTTCTTGCACAATTGGAAGAAATAAAAAGGCATAAGGGAGGTCATCAACATGCAGATTTTGAGGTAGAGCGGCGTCAGTGGATGATTGAGGGAGCTGTGCTAAATCGCCGTATTGAAGAATACGAGGGATGCGAGACTGAGATGGGTAACGCCCTCAACACTACCCAGATATGGTTGCAGAATTGTCACGTGAATATGGGGCAAGCTAGAGAGCAAGTACTTCAATTGGCAAAGAAAGCAGCATATATTCATGACGATCATCGTCATCTAAACAATGAGAAATTTGGTCAACATGCACGTGCCCTCGTTCCACAATTGCCAGGAGTGTTTCAGAATTTGTACGAGATGTTGGGGGGAGAGAGGCCAAGGGATGTAGACCATTAATGATATCAGTTTAAGAAAGAATGCCATTGAAGATTAAAGTTTTAGTGCAGTCAATTAGTTTTTAGTTTCATTTTTTATTTGTCGTATTTTTAATTTTATATTTGTCGCATTTTCAATCATATTTATGCCTTTAGAGTCAATTTGAATAATAATTAAAAAAAAATCAAAATTGTTATTATTTCCCCCTGAACTACGTAATAATTTGATTCATGCGGCGACATGATACGTAGGCAACCCACAAAAGGTTCAATCAAAATTGTTTTTCAATGATTCTAAGATGAGGGATCAAAATGAGGCGTAAGTGAAAAAAAAGAAGAAGAAGAAAATAAGAGCGTCAATAAGAAGCTACTTCATAAGCCACAATGAAACATGAAGCCTCCAAAAGTATGTTAGAAATAGTGACAATGATAGGAGCATGGCACATTATGTGTGATTCATATCTATAAAATGCTTAACCCTAACACGTTTGCTGTCTCTTACGTAGTAAGCTTAAGGTGGTTGGTTTGTGGTGAAACTAGCAACACACCATTACTTCACTAGATCTAAGGAAGCAGTAGTAATGGCCAACGATGATGAGATCGAGCTGATCAGTGATGACCCCCAGGGTCAGTCAGTTGAACAAGAGTCAGAGGAAATAAGAAAATTGAGACAACAATTGTCTGATGTATATCAAGCTTGGGTGTCTGGTCAGCCTCCACCCTGGGGTCCCTCAGAGGGAACTTCCACCGTACCCCTGGCTACTCAACCACCGCTCCATGCAACGAGCGACCACATTCTACCACCAGGGTATGTGCAAAACTACAGCCTCCACGTTGCTCCCGGTACCTCTAATGTGCGACCTCCAGTCGCACCGGTCAGGAACACTCCTTTAGTCGTGTCTGGCGCACCGATATACACAATCCTGCCTCCACCTCCTGTGATGAGGCCAATCAACGAGCCACTATCTCATACTTATGATGGCCAATACTACTCTCCAAATATGGCTTTCGGGGTCTCGGCTCCATGTAATCAGACTCCTCAGTACGAGTCACCAGTGGAAAATGAAAAGCTTGCCAAGACGGTTGAGCCGGATGAGATGGCCAGGAAAATGAAAAGTCTTGAACAGAACATAAAGAACATACAGGGACTAGGGGGTCACAAAAGTGTTTCGTTCAGTGATCTATGCATGTTCCCTCACGTCCATTTGCCACCAGGGTTCAAGACCCCAAAATTCGAGAAGTATGATAGACACGACGACCCTATCGCATATTTGAAAAGGTACTGCAACCAGTTGAGGGGTGCATGTGGAAAAGAAGAATTACTGATGGCTTATTTTGGGGAAAGTCTTGTGGAGGTAGCCTCCGAATGGTTCATTGACCAAGATATCTCTCACTGGCATGTCTGGGACGACATGGCCCAAGCCTTCATCAAACAATTTCAATACAACATAGATATTGCGCCGGATCTCAATTCCCTATCCAATATGAAGAAAAAGCCGACTGAAAGCTTTAAGGAGTATGCAATCAAGTGGAGGGAGAAAGAAGCTAGAGTTAAGCCACCCATGGATAACCACGAGTTGATCACTGTTTTTCTGGAGGCCCAAGAGCCTGATTACTTTCAGAACATGATATCCGCAATGGGTAGACCTTTTGCGGAAGCGATCAAAATAGGAGAAATGGTCGAAAATGGCCTCAAGACTGGCAGAATTGTAAGTCAAGCTGCTCTCAAAGCCACCACCCAAGCTATCCAAAATGGGTCGGGAAGTTTGGCAAATAGAAAGAAGAGAGATGAAGGGTCCATGATGACTTCGGGATCCAGGGAAGTTCAAAGAGGGGCATCGCACCCTTATGTGCAAGTTTAGCAGGGGCAATCTAGCTACCCTCAACATTACTATCCCCCGCCAATTCCTCAGTACTCCGTGGGACCGCCACAATATACAGTGTTTAATGCTCAATCATATGCTCATCCTCCCAATCAACAAGTACGGGCACCAGCTCTAAGATTCCCCCGACCTCAGCAGCAAAATTTTCGGGCACCGTACAATGCACGTCCTAGGCAGGATTATGGTCGAGAGCAGAGGCCGGTGGAAAAATTTACTCCATTGGCTGAATCATACTCTAGTCTGTTCCAGAAGTTGAAGCAGATGGGCGTGATTGGACCCATCGCTCCCCACCATATGCATCCCGATTAACACGGATTTCAAGCAAATGCTAGATGTGAATATCATTCAGGTGCTCTGGGGCATAGCACTGATGACTGTTGGACCCTGAAAAGAGCCATAGAAAGACTCAATGTTGAAAAATTGATTGTAGTCACGAATGGCGAGGACCCTCATAATGTGACCAATAACCCGTTGCCAGTACACAATAATGTTCATTTTGTGGGAAAAATTGGCCGAAATCATGAATACAAGCCGGTTGGTCGAGCAGAAATGACAGTGGTAACGATTCAAGAGGTAACCAAACTGGAAGTAAGTCCAAGCCTAGATGCACCGTTGATTGTGAAAGGCGCCCAGAGCTCAGAGAAGGCAACTTTATTTGTTTCAAAAATCTCGATGTTGGAAGTTCGCTCCAATGTTCCAAACCCAAAGTTATACGTCCTTAGAGTTCACCCCATCACAAAGCAGAATTTGGGCAATACGACGGGTATAATAAGACCGATCATAATCAAGCCTGCCACACAACCCCGTGTAACAAATACGAAAACCATCCCTTGGAACTACAACAAAACTGTAGTAACCTACAAAGGCAAGGAAATCATAGAAGAAGTGGGGAAACTGGAGGTTTGACTCGATCAGGGAGGTGTTACTCTCCAGAAGAGTTGAGGAAGGCTAAGCAAATCAGAGAAGGCCAAATGCCAATAAAGAAATCGGTCACTGAAGAAGAGGCAGAGGAGTTTTTGAAAAAGATGAAAGTTTAGGATTACTCAATCATTGACCAGCTGAGAAAGACTCCTGCCCAAATCTCTCTGTTATCTCTGCTCATACACTCAGGAGAGCATGCCCGTGTACTAATCAAAATCCTGAACGAGGCACATGTCTCAGAGAATAACACCATGAATCAGTTAGAGAAGATGGCCAATAGATTTTTTGAGGTGAACAAAATTTCATTTACTGATGATGAACTTCCTGAGGAGGGATCCGGTCATAATAGGGCTTTGTACTTGATTGTCAAATGTGAGGGGCATTATGTGAAGCGAGTCATGGTTGATGGAGGCTCGAGTGTAGATGTATGCCCCCTCTCTACCTTGCAAAGTATGAAGATCAATACAGACAGGATCCGACCCAGCAATGTTCACATCCGGGCTTTTGATGGCTCAGCGAGAGATACCATTGGGGAGATCAACCTCACCATGACGATTGGGCCTGTTGATTTTGAAATTGTCTTCCAAGTAGTGGACATGGAAACTTCTTATAACTTTCTTCTTGGAAGGCCATGGATCCATACGGCCCGAGCTGTGCCATCCACCTTGCATCAGATGCTCAAATTTGAGCACGACATGTAAGAAATTATTGTTCACGGAGAAGACGAGTCATCCATTTATAAAGACCCGTTAATCCCATGTATTGAGGCCAAGGAAGGATGTGAGTCTATTGTCTATCAGGCTTTCGAAGTGGTTGCTGTGGACCATGTTGAGGAAGAAAAGCCCATTCTGCATCCTCGTCTCTCCACCACATCTGTAATGGTGGCTGCACTTATGATGAGACAAGGTTATGAGCCAGGAAAAGTCTTGGGGGCATCATTGCAAGGAATTTCAGAAACCATTTCTCCGTTCAGTAACAGGGGTACTTTTGGTTTAGGCTTCAGGCTAACACAAGCAGACAAAGACAAAGCCAAGCACCGCAAAAAGTACGGGTGGGTCTTGCAGCAACCTATCCCTCACATTTTCTACACTTTTGTCGAGCCACGATTCAAACATGGTCAAAATTCCACGGCGCATGTAAACATTGATGAAATTTGCCATGGCCTCAGGCAGATGTTTTCTGAAGTGGATATGATCCAGGCTGGTGAAGACACTAGTCGTGCCGATATGCAACTAATTAGCCCAGAAACCATGCTCAATAACTGGGAAGCAACTCCTCTCCCCACAAGGAAGGAGTCTTGGTAGTTGACTTTTGCAGCTTCTTTATTTTGTACTTTGGGTTACTTTCAAGGTTGTAATCCAAATATCTTAGTATGATTGTTTTATTTTGACGTTAACCCTTCTATCCTTTAAAATTCAATGAAATGCAGTTCAGTTTCGTATTAAATTTTGTATCTTTTCCTTTTCCTAATTCCTGCCATTTTATTTCCATTTCAGTTTTGTTAATACCGGCTTTAATAACATGACATGCATGCGGAATTCATGCCCAGATCTCAAAAAGCTATCTAATTTCGAAATAATGCATCAAGAGGTCGAATATGATGAAGATAAGGTTTTTGATGAAATAAAAAGAGAGTTGGAACAATTTGAAAACAAGCCTAGGCCTAACCTCAATGAAACCGAGCCAATTAATATCGGAGGTCATGAAGAAGTCAGAGAAACAAAGATAAGCATTCACACTGAACAAAAAACTAGAGATGCCTTGATTCAACTTTTATTTGAGTATAGAGATGTGTTTGCCTGGTCTTATGATGATATGCCTGGTTTAAGTGCCGATTTTGTGGTTCATAAGCTTCCCACGTATCCTGATTTTCCACCAGTCCAACAGAAGCAGCGAAAATTTAAAACGGACATGAGTGATAAAATCAAAGAGGAAATAATGAAGCAATTGAGCGCCAATGTTGTCAGAGCCGTATGATACACCACCCGGGTGGCAAATGTTGTGCCCGTGCCAAAGAAAGATGGTAAAACTAGAGTCTGTGTTGACTATAGAGACCTGAATAAAGCAAGTCCGAAGGATAATTTTCCTTTGCCAAACATCCATATTCTTGTAGATAATTGTGCAAAGCATGAGATACAATCGTTCGTGGATTGCTATGCTGGGTACCACCAGATTCTAATGGATGAGGGTGATGCAGAAAAGACCGCTTTCACCACTCTGTAGGGTACCTATTGTTACAGGATCATGCCATTCGGTTTAAAGAATGCAGGGGCAACTTACATGAGGGTCATGACCACCATTTTTCACGACATGATGCACAAAGAGATTGAAGTATATGTCGATGATGTCATCATAAAATCAAAGACACAGGCTGATCACGTGAATGATTTGAAAAAGTTCTTCGAACGGCTTCGAAGGTATGACCTTAAGCTCAATCCATCCAAATGTGTGTTTGGGGGTTCCATCTGGGAAACTCCTCGGTTTTATAGTCAGTCGGAGAGGCATCGAATTGGATCCATCTAAGATAAAGTTCATTCGAGATCTGCCACCCCCGAAGAACAAAAAGGAGGTCATGAGTTTGCTCAGAAGGTTGAACTACATCAGTAGGTTCATTGCTCAGCTCACAACCACGTGCGAGCCCATCTTTAAGTTGCTAAAAAGGGATGGTGCAATCAAGTGGACGGACGATTGCCAAAATGCTTTTGACAGGATCAAAGATTATCTATCAAAACCCCCCTGTGCTGGTCCCACCTGAACCTGGTAGGCCTTTGTTTTTATATCTATCGGTGATGGATAATTCCTTTGGATGCGTTCTGGGGCAATATGATGCGACATGCAAAAAGGAACAAGCAATATATTATTTGAGCAAGAAGTTCACCAATTATGAGGTTAAGTACACCCTTTTAGAAAGGACATGTTGTGCCTTGACTTGGGTCGCTTAGAAGTTGAGATATTATCTTTTGGTCTATACTACTTACCTCATATCCAGAATGGATCCTTTGAAGTATATCTTCCAAAAGCCAATGCCCACCGGCAGGATGGCAAATCCTGCTCACAGAGTTCGACATCGTCTATGTCACTCGCACCGCGATGAAAGCACAGGCTTTGGCCAATCATTTGGCAGAGAATCCAGTTGATGATGAGTATAAGCCACTTACCACATACTTCCCAGATGAAGAGGTCAACTCAATAGAGGAAGTAGTTCCAGACGACAACCCTCTATGAAAAATGTATTTTGATGGAGCTGTCAATATCAAAGGAGTTGGGATCGGGGAAATCCTCATATCACCTATTGGACAGTATTACCCTACAACAACCCGACTTCGATTCTTCTGTACCAATAATACGGCAGAATACGAAGCCTGTATCATGGGTTTGAAAATGGCCCTCGATCTAGATGTGCATGAACTATTGGTTATAGGAGATTCTGACTTGCTTATCCCGCAAGCCCAAGGCGAATGGGAGACTCGAGACATCAAGCTTATTCTATACAGACAATGTGTACAAGATTTGAGCAAAAGATTCAAATCCATCGAGTTCAGGTACATTCCCAGGTTTCACAACGAGCTAGCCGATGCTTTGGCTACTTTAGCCTCGATGCTCCCTTATCCGGGAAACACACATATCGATCCACTAGAAATCTAAGTTCGGAATCAACATAGTTACTGCAATACAATTGAGACAGAACCAGATGGTGAACCATGGTATCATGACATAAAACAATTCCTGAAAACAAGAGAATACCCAGAGAACGCCAAGGGAGATCAAAAAAGAAATATAAGGAGGCTCGCCAGCGGTTTCTTCCTGAATGGGGAAATTTTGTACAAAAGGACCCCAGATTTGAACTTGTTGAGATGCGTAGATGCCACAGAAGCTGAGCGAATCATGAGTGAAGTGCATTCGGGGGTATGCGGACCTCACATGAATGGATATGTTTTGGCAAAGAAGATTCTGCGAGCAGGGTATTATTGGCTTACAATGGAGCGAGATTGCTTCAGTTTTGTTTGCAAGTGTCACCAATGCCAGATTCATGGTGACCTGATTCACTCGCCACCTTCGGAGTTGCATCCCGTGTCCTCTCCTTGGCCTTTCGTTGCTTGGGGAATGGATGTTATTGGGCCAATTGAGCCAAAGGCTTCAAATGGGCATATATTCATTTTGGTTGCAATTGATTACTTCACCAAGTGGGTGGAGGCCGTCACTTTCAAAGCAGTCACCAAGAAAGCAGTGGTAGACTTTGTTCATTCCAACATCATCTGCCGCTTTGGTATCCCAAATACCATTATCACTGACAATGCAGCCAATCTCAATAGTCATTTGATAAAGGAGGTATGCGAGCAATTTAAAATTATGCATCGCCATTCTACCCCTTACCGGCCAAAAGCCAATGGAGCCGTTGAAGCAGCGAACAAGAACATCAAGAAGATTCTTAGGAAAATGATCCAAGGTTCGAGTCAATGGCATGAAAAGTTGCCTTTTGCACTTTTGGGATACCGCACGACTGCTCGCACATCTGTTGGTGCAACTCCTTATCTGTTGGTATATGGAACGAAAGTTGTAATACCGGCTGAAGTCAAAATTCCCTCTCTTCGGATCATTATGGAGTCGGAGATTGAAGATACAGAATGGGTAAAGACCCGATTAGATCAACTAATGCTGATTGATGAAAAACGGCTAGCAGCAGTGTGCTTTGGCCAGTTATACCAGCAAAGAATGGCACGCGCTTACAACAAGAAAGTGTGTCCAAGGCATTTCGAGGTAGGCCAACTCGTTCTGAAATGCGTTCTTCCACACCAAGTAGAAGCTAAAGGAAAGTTTGCCCCAAACTGGAAATGACCCTACGTCATCAAGAAAGTGTTACCAAAAGGGGTCTTGCAATTGGTAGATGAAGAAGGACGGGTACCAGACATGACTATTAATGCAGATGCAGTCAAAAGATATTATGTCTGATATATACCCACTGTGGAACTTTCATGCATGGTTTTCTTAGATCGAGATGACGAAGGCTACCATTGCTCGTTATTCCAAGCAAGTGTCACCTTTTTGTTACCCCTTTTAAGCTGTATTTTTTTTCCTTGTTTTCCATATTTTGGAACCTGTGTACTTAAAAAAAAAGGAAGTCAAATAATAAAATTTTTGAGTCATTGAACTACGTCCGACCTGATTCCGAAAGGATACGTAGGCAGCCTTACCCTGGGTTCGGTCCCATCGCAACAAAAATCCATATTCCCAATACTCCAAAACTGAGGCAGAAGTTTGTTTTTATCTTACGGTTTTCCCGTAGAAACAGTTCCCAAAGTTATAATTCAGTTCAAGGTTCTTTTCACCTTTTCCTGTTAAGAATTTCTGATCGATCTTTGAGAATACTTGAAGTCCTTATGCCAGGGGCATTGGCCAACCTTCCGCATGGAAAAAAAAAAACCAGATGAGAGAGTCTTATCGGTGAAAACCCGTATGAGCACTGTAAGGCAATAGTGAGCAGAGAAATGCAAGAGTCTTATTGGTGAAAACCAGATGGGCACCATAAGGCAACAGTGATTAGAGAAATGAGAGAGGTCAGTTAGCAAAAACCCGCAAAGGGCTCTACTAGCCGAATGAGGGTCTTTGATGCTCCGTCATGAGCACAACCAAGACAGTTTCAAGATGAACATTTGCGACGTATTTTGAGAATTAGACAGCTCAGACAGATCAGGCGTCCAGTCCAAAATGCATGTCATGATTCATTGAAGTCGGCACATATCTCCAGATAAGTCTCCTTATTTCTCTCCCCGAAAGGGACACCTTTTATTTAGACACAATTTCTTTTTCACTTCCAATTGCTCTTCTATTATTTTCCATAATTTTTCTTAGATTCTCTTTCGATCTAATCTTGTATCAAAAGCAAAGCAAAAATGGCTGCAAAACTGTCTACAGTTTTCCCGTAATACCGAGCACAATTTGGAGCATATACGGCATTGACGAAAGCAGGAATCCATCTGTGATCTCTTTTGATAAGGCGGACAAAGTGTCTCAAAGAAACAAAAAAGGTCGTCTAGGCAAGACTTGTTTCATGGGAAAAGTTGATAAGCACTACAGACACAAACTGGTTCTGAGTGCAAGACAACTAGGTTTGATTTTAAAGAAAAATTGCTTTTCCTTAGATACAAGGGTTAACGGTACCGTGGACATCCGGGTATGAAATAGCCAGGGGAGAAGTCAGAAAGACAAAGTCTCCAGAAAACGATACAAAGTATCCGAGCATCTCGGTACTACTCTGATAGAATCAGTTCTTCGACAACGGGGTGTCCGTGAACTCAAACTCCTCAGTGCATCAAGGCCACAAACCGACCACCACTTTAAAAACTCACAAATTTTCTTTGTTTGAAGTAGGAACAAAGCAGTGTAGAATGGCGGTTCTCAAAGGACGAATGTCACCAAATGTAAGCTCCTTAAATTATTCAGCATGCATCACTACTGTCCATACCTCTCATTTTCATAGTTTAACCCAGGCAAAACCTTTTCACCTAGGGGGATCCAGCTCATAGGTCCGGGTAGAAGTATTCTTCGCCCAAGTTATTTTACAGTAGCTTAACTCAAGTAGAACCTTTTCACCTAGGGGGATCCAGCTCATAGTTCCGGGTAGAAGTACTCTTCGCCCATGCTGTTTTTCGTAGCTTAACCCAGGTAGAACCTTTTTCGCCTAGGGGGATGCAGCTCATAGTTCCAGGTAGAAGTGCTCTTCGCCCAGGCTGTTTTATGTAGCTTAACCCAGGTAGAACCTTTTCGCTTAGTGGAATCCAGCTCATAGTTCCGGGTGAAAGTACTTTTCGCCCAGGCTGTTTTAGGTAGCTTAACCCAGGTAGAACATTTTCGCCTAGGGGGATCCAGCTCATAGTTCCGGGTAGAAGTACTCTTCGCTCAGGTTGTTTTACGTAGCTTAACCCAGGTAGAACCTTTTCGCCTAGGGAGATCCAGCTCATAATTTTCGGATAGAAGTACTCTTCGCCGAGATTGTTTTACGTAGCTTAACCCAGGTAGAACCTTTTCGCTAAGGGGATTCAACATTTGTTTTCAGTAATATAAGGCGCCAACCCCTGGTTATATTTCCTTTTCAGTAATACAGGGCGCAAACCCCTGGTTACATTTCCTTTTCATTAATACAGGGCGCCAACCCCTGGTTACATTTTCCTTTTCAGTAATACAGGGCACCAACCCCTGGTTACATTTCTTTCCCAGTAATACAAGGTGCCAACCCCTGGTTACATTTCCTTTTCAGTAATACAGGGCGCCAACCCCTGGTTACATTTCCTTTTCAGTAATACAGGGCGCAAACCCCTGGTTACGTTTCCTTTTCAATAATACAGGGCGCCAACCCCTGGTTACATTTTCCTTTTCAGTAATACAGGGCGCCAACCCCTGGTTACATCTCTTTTTCAGTAATACAGGGCACCAACCCCTGGTTACATTTCTTTCTCAGTAATACCGGGCGCCAACCCCTGGTTACATTTCCTTTTCAGTAATATAGGGCGCCAACCTCTGGTTACATTTCCTTTTCAGTAATACAGGGCGCCAACCTCTGGTTACATTTTTCTTCTCAGTAATACAGGGTACACCAATCCCCTGATTATATTTCCTTACCAGCATAGGGTACACCAGTCCCTAGCTGTGTTCTCCAATATAGGGTACACCACTCCCTAGTTGATTTGATTTTAAATGCAGGATACACCACTCCCTGGTATCATTGCCAATATAGGGTATCCCATTCTCTGACCATATTTTCCCAACATAAGGTACACAAATCCTTAGTTGAGACATTCTTTTCGGGGTACACCATTACTTTTTTTTTTATTTGCTTTCAATAAAGAAGTAGTTTAGAATTTTATTACAATAACTCACGAAATTTTTCCTAGTGAAAACTGGGGCAGAAAAATTTTGTTCGTTTGTTTGTTGTGATATCTGAGCAGGTTTTACCTCGAGGCACAAGGTTCGAGATGAACAAAAGAAGAGGTCTGAATCCAAAATAAAGAAAAGAAAAGGAAAAAAAAGTGAATCCAAATACAGAAGCAGATGGAAATGATATGGACTGCTCAAAACATGACTGAAGTTACGAGCTTCACATTTCCCGTTTTGCTCAGAAGAAGCTGTATAAGAATGAACTAGCACCTACAGCTAGCAAACATCAAGGTTCAGATCAGAGTCTGCATGAACAACCAGTCAAGACTCAAGATCAAGGCTCAGAAGACCTATAAATAGGAATCTTGTAACTTATAGCTGATAGGTTTGTTTAGTTCCTTTAGATTTTGATGTAATAACAGGGCCACATGCCGGAGCCTCGACGGAACCTAGCTCGACTTTCGAACTCATCACTCCATCATTCTTCTTGAACTACACGCAACCTGATTCCCTTATAACCCGGGATATGTAGGCTGTCCAAAATCAGGACTCGGTTGCACCTTTTTCTTTTATTTTCTTCCTCTTTTGAATAACGATATGGTCAAAATTTAGTCACACGGCTCACATTATTTTTGCCTGAAAACTTTTAATGTTTCCAAGCAAAGAGGGGCATGCTGTGAGCACCTAATTTTTTACCGTGCTCGAATATTTTCCGCTCCCATCTTCCTACGCATATCCCCACTCTTTGTCCCCCACACTTTAACCCCACTCTACTTTCTCTTGTCCCCCATGCTTGCCCTCATGCTTGTCCCCCCACACTTTGTCCCCTCTCCACTTTCCCTTGTCTTCCATGCTTGTCCCCCACTCACAAAATCCATACCACTCTCCCTACCCATTAAAAACAATCCCCAATTCCTTTCTTCTTGGAGGAGACGGACAGAACATCCCCTAGGAGGAACCCTAAAGCCCAAAAATAGAGGAAGTGGCGCAACAACATTAGGAAAGGAAAAGGTAGCTGCTTGGAAAAGAAAAATAAATGCAGCAGCTGCTGTCCATCTTCTTGCTCAAAAACAACCTCAAAACAACTTCATCTTCCTCACTCAATAACCATGAAAACCAGCTGAAACTTCAGCCATTAAAACACCCCAAAACTCATCAAGGATTAGCCAAATCGGAGCTCAAAATTCACCCCAAAATGACCTCAAAACACGCTCCAAAAACGAGCTAAAAACTGACCCCGAACCAGCCCAAAAAGCCACATGAAACTTCCTAAACACAGCAGCTTAACCCCCTCTAAACCCCTCCATACACCAGCTCTTAAAACCATCTTGAAATAGTCTCAAAGCAGGCCCAAAAACCAGTAAAAAATACACCAAACTCTAAATCAAAACCTGCCACTTCTCTAAAAGTTTCGGCCGAGCTTTGAGGTTGCCGGTGAGGTTCCGTTCGAGGTCGACGACGTTGGTTTCACATTCCATTTACTTAATAGGCGATTTGCTGCACAAGTTCCCTTATCAATATATTAGAAGGCTTTGAGGTTCATTTTTAGCCTTATCTAGTCTCTTTTTAATGATTTCAAATGTTTATAATACTTACTTTAATTGCAAGTTACAGATTTCTGCTTGGGCACACTGATCTTGAATTGCTCACTTGTTTTGTTTTATCTGTGTCGTTTGGCTGCCTAATGCATTGGAAGGTTGTTGTTTGCGCGACATGAGTTTTGTAGCGTTTTGAATCTAGCTAATTTGTTTCAATACAGTAAATATTTTTGTGTTAGTAAACGTCATATTCTCGTTTCTTGCTCGAGTTTAGTATGAGAAGTTGGTTGCTTTAATTTTGTCTCCTAGTATGAGTAAGTTATGATTGTGAGTATGGAATTTAGCATGATTCAGTTTCTAAATAGATTAAAACTAGAATTGGGCCATAGATAAAGATTTGTAGGCCATGGAGAAGTGATTCTAAAATTGGGAATTGTTGGACTTTACACTTAAGTTATGATTTAAAGTAGTATGGTCCAAAATAGACTTTGTCCAACCCAATAATATCACAATCACATACCATCTCTCCTACAATAATATTTGATTCATAAGTCATGGCCTCACAATAATCTCAAAGTTTAGGAAGAATAATGAACATCGTTATAGTTGCTTTAGGCGCTCTTTTAATTAGTTTATCGCGATTATGTATACGTTTGCGCGACATAATTGTGATTTCCAAAATTAAAATCAAAGTATGTATTCGTGCAACTTTGACCAAAACAATCTTAATATAATAAAAATGCTATTAATTGTGTACACGTACGCGTGATATAATTTTGGCACGATAAACAAAATGAATTCACACACGTGATTCGCTTCAAAGAAAATTCCATATTTTAAAAGCGGATAGATAAAATATGGAAATCAATAAATCACAGTTTATCCAAATTTAATCAAAGTCAAGTTGTAGTCAATAAAACGACCGTGCTAGAACCACGGGACTCGGGGAATGCCTTACACCTTCTCCCCGGTCAACAAAATTTCTTATCTGGACTTTGTTTTTGCAGACCAATAATAATAGAGTCAAACCTTCCTTTGACTAGGGATTCAAATAAAAGGTGACTTGGAACACCCGAAAATCAATTCCAAGTGGCGACTCTGAACAATAAGATAATCCCTATTTCAAATTTTCACTTTAATTGGAAAAACTCTTTAACCCACAACAATCCAATAACATATTTATCTTTGTGGGGGGTAAAAAGGAGGTGTAACAGTGAGGAGAGCTTTCAAAAGCTCAAGATATCTTTGACTATAGCCCCAATATTGATATTGCCTTCAGGTTCGGGATCTTATACAATATATTATGATGTGTCGTGGATTGGTCTCGGCGCAGTGTTGATGCAAGGTGGTAGGGTGATTGCCTACGCGTCCAGACAATTTAAGGTGCATGAAAAGAACTATCATGTCCACGACCTTGAGCTAGCAACTATTGTTCATGCCTTGAAGATTTGGCGGCACTATTTGTTCGGTGTCCCTTGTGAGATCTACACCGATCACTAAAGTTTGCAGTATCTATTTAAATAGAAGGATATTAACTTGCGTCAGCGGAGGTGGTTGGAGCTGCTTAAGGATTATGATATCACCATTTTGTACCATTCTGGGAAGGCCAATATGGTGGCCGATGCTTTGAGTAGTTGGGCAGAGATTTTGGGGAGTCTGACATATCTATCAGCAGCAGAGAGGCCATTGGCATTGGATGTTCAGGCCTTAGCCAGCCAGTTTGTGAGATTGAATATTTCTGAGCCGAGTCGAGTTTTGGATTGTGTGGTCTCTCGGTATTCTCTTTATGATCGTATCAGGGAGCGTCAGTATGATGACCCTCATCTGCTTGTCCTTAAGGACACGGTCCAGCACGGTGATGCTAAGGAGGTCACTATTAGGGATGATGGTGCATTTAGGATGTAGGGCAGGTTATGTGTGCCCAATGTAGATAGTTTGCGAGAGTTGATTCTTCAGGAGGCTCACAGTTTGCGGTACTCCATTCATCCAGGTGCCGCGAACATGTATCAGGACTTGAGGCAGCATTAGTGGTAGACGGGGATGAAGAAAGACATAGTGGAGTATGTGGCTCGCTGTCTAAATTGCCAGCAGGCGAAATACGAGCATCAGCGGCCAAGTGGGTTGCTTCAGAAGTTAGAGATTCCGGAGTGGCAATGGGAGCGGATCACTATGGATTTCGTTGTTGGACCCCCACGGACTCAGAGGAGGTTTGATGCAGTTTGGGTAATTGTGGATAGGCTGACCAAGTCGGCTCATTTCATTCCTGTGATGACTACCTATTCTTCCGAGCAGTTGGCTCAAATTTATATCCACGAGATTGTCAGACTTCATGGTATACCGGTCTCTATCATCTCTGACTGGGGTACGTAGTTTACATCACGGTTCTGGAGGGCTGTACAGTAGGAGCTGTTTACTCAGGTTGAGTTGAGCACATCATTTCACCCTCAGACGGACGGACAGTCCGAGTGCACTATTCAGATACTGGAGGATATGCTCCGTGCTTGTGTGATAGATTTTGGGGGTGCTTGGGATCAGTTCTTGCCACTTGCGTATTTTGACTATAACAACATGTATTAGTCGAGCATTCAGATGGCACTGTATGAGGCTCTGTATGGTAGGCGGTATCGGTCTCCAGTGGGTTGGTTCGAGCTGGGCGAGGCTAAATTACTAGGTACAGATTTAGTTCAGGATGCCTTGGATAAGGTGAAGGTGATTCAGGATCAACTTCACACAGCCCAGTCCAGAAAGAAGAGTTATGCGGATCGGAAGGTTCGTGATGTTTCATTCATGGTTGGAGAGAGGGTCTTGATCCGGGTTTTGCCTATGAAGGGCGTTAAGAGGTTCGGGAAGAAGGGCAAGCTGAGCCCAAGGTTTATTGGCCCATTCGAGGTGTTACGTCATGTTGGGGAGGTTGCTTATGAGCTTACCTTGCCTCCTAGTCTGGCATGAGTTCATCCGGTATTCCATATTTCTATGCTCCGGAAGTATCACAGTGATCCGTCTCATGTGTTGGATGTCAGCTCAGTCCAGTTGGACAATGATCTATCTTATGTTTTGGAGCCAGTGGCTATTTTGGACAGGCAGGTTCGAAAGTTGAGGTCAAAGAACATTGCTTCCGTGAGGGTTCACTAGAGGGGTCAGCCGGTCGAGGAGGCGACTTAGGAGACCGAGCATGATATGCATAGCCGTTATCCTCATCTTTTCACCACTTCAGGTATGTCTTTATGCTCGTTCGAGGACAAACGATTGGTTTAAGAGGGGAAGGATAAAATGACCCGGCCGGTCGTTTTGAGAGTAATAGCGCCGATCCCCTGTTTACTGTTTTCCCTATACCTTTTTCTCCTTATGTGACTTACCGAGAGGTCTAGTTTTTGGTATCGGAGTGAGTTGGGACACTTAGTCCCTAAAATGGAAGCTTAAGTCTTAGGATTTTGACCGTAGTTAGAATTGTGTGAAGACGACTCCGGAATGGGGTTCTATCAATTCCGTTAGCTCCGTTGGGTGATTTTGGACTTAGGGGCGTGTTCGGACTGTGTTTTGGAGGTCGGTAGCTGATTTAGGCTTGAAATGGCGAAATTCAAATTTTTGAAGATTTTGATCGGTAGTGGACTTTTTGATATCGGGGTCAGAATCCGATTCCGGAAGTTGGAGTAGGTCCGGAATGTCGAGTATGACCTGTTTACAAAATTTGAAGTCAATCGGACATGATTTGATAGGTTTTGGCATCGGTTGTAGAAGTTTAAAGTTTCAAGTTCATTAAGTTTGAATCGGAGGGAAATTCATATTTTTAGCATTGTTTGATGTGATTTGAGAGCTTGACTAAGTTCGTATGATGTTTTAGGACTTGTTGGTATAGTGGGTTGAGGTCCCGGGGGCCTCGGGTGTGTTTCATATGCTTAACGAATTGAATTTGGACTTAGGCAAATGGCTGAAGCTTCTGGTTTCTGGTATTTTCGCACCTGTGGTGGGGAGACCGTAGGTGCAGACTCGCATGTGTGAGAGAAGGATCGCAGATGCGGGCTGGAGAAGTTTGGCATGGGGTCGTAGGTGCGACATGAAGGCCGCAGGAGAGTAGTCGGTTTTGCGAAAGCTTGAATGCAGAAGCGGAGAGGCCTGAGAGGTTTGGGATCGCATGAGCGGAAGGGTCTCTGCAGAAGCGGAAACCCTGGACATAAGTGGAATCCGCACCTGCGATGAATTTTCCGCAGGTGCAGCATCGCATGTGCAACTGGTGGTCCGCAGATGCGGGAATGCCTGAGCAGAACCCTTTTAAGCGAGGCTTCGAGATTTTTGGCGATTTTCTTCATTCTTGAGCTCGGGTTGGCGATTTCTTGAGAGCTTTTTTGGGGGATTTCATGAGGTAAGTTCCTTGTGCTTATTGTTTATCAATAATTTTGCTTCCCCATTTATTTTTCCTCATAGTTAGTATGTATTTAAGGTGAAATTTGGGAGTTTGAGACTAGGGATTTGAAGAGTTTGATTTTGGGTTTTGAGTGGTCATTGAGGTCAGATTTTGATAAATTTGGTATGGTTGGACTCGTGAGTGAATGGGCTTTTCGAATTTTGTGATTTTTACCTGATTCTGGGGCGTGGGCCTGGGTCGACCTTTTAGGACAGATTTCAGAATTTTTGTTAAAGTCTCGATTTCATTAATTAGATTAGTCTATTATAGTTGTATTTATGATATGCAATTGTTTTTCGTTAGACTTGGGCCATTCAGAGCCAGATATTCATGAAAAAAGCATTGCTACCGATTGATTGAGCTTGGTATGAGGTAAGTGTCTTGCCTATCCTTGTGTGGGGGAAATCCCCTTTAGGATTTGGTATTGTTATGATATGTGAGCGCCGTGTACGCATGGTGACGAGTGCGTACATGGGTTATTTGTGGAAAAACCTAATTTTATTCAGTAATAGCTTGTTTTCATCTTATCTGAGTATACTAGCATGTGTAGTTATCCTGTTAGCCTAGAATAACATGTCTACGTGTCCTAATTGCCTATTTGAACTCTTTGCAGCATGTTTAGTAAGTCCTGTTTCATTTTTGACTTGTACTTAGCCTACATTATAGGTTTTCTTGTTGTAACTGTTATATTCATTTGTTTGAGTTGCGTATTTATTTTTGGACTACGGGACGGTATCCCGGGATATCCCCATGTACTGCATATTTACTTTGGGACTACGAGGCGTTTACTCAGGAGATCCCCCTGTACTGCATATTTACTTTAAGACTATGAGGCAGTTCCTCGGGAGTTCTCTCCTTGCACATTTACTTTTGAGACTATGAGGCGGTTCCTCGAGAGTTCTCCCTGCATATTTACCTTTGGGACTACGAGACGGTATCTCGGGAGCGCCCCTGTTGTTATATTATTGTGCGGTGTTGTTATTGCTTTGTGAATACTTGTTGTTGTCTTCTCCCTTCAGGTTTATTATAGCATCTATCTTATTATTTTACTTATTGGGTACCGTTGTGGTGTACTCATACTACTCTTCTGCACATATTTTGTGTGCAAATCCAGGTACTTTTTATTAGCCCCGCTACTAGCGGAGAGTGCTTGCTACTGCACAGAGACTTCAAGGTATATCTGCCGCCTCTGCAAACCTCGGAGTCCCTCTTTATTCCCTCCTATGTCATTTATATTCCTTACTTCTTTTATTAGACTCTGGTGTATAGAGATAATAGTTTCCTTCTGTAGCTTGTGACTTATGATGTTCCGAATTTTGGGAAACTGTGTATGTCTAGTGTTTTGGTTATTGTATATGCCGAGTGGCATTATTATTGGTTATTCAGTATCTAATACAGTTAGTTGTTAAGTATTGTTTCCATTTTTGTTACTTTCACATCTTTGTTAGGCTTACCTAGTCGTAGAGACTAGGTGCTACCACAACATCTTACGGAGGGAGAATTGGGTCGTGACACTATGACTTAGGTGGTTTATTTCTGACAGACCCAGCCAAATCTCAGGCGGAAGGGGGAGCACAGACCCCTACTGCGCAGGCTCATGGGCAAGCAACTACTGTATACTAGACCCAGGGTGCACTACCCGTGGACGGAGCTCATCTAGTTGCATCAGCTACACCGGAGCCCATACCAGATGTGGTAGGTGATCCAAACAAGCTACTGGACAGATGGACTAGGCTTCATCCTCCTGCTTACGGAGGTAAGCGACATAAGGACCCATAGGATTTTATTGATCGGTGCAGAGACAGACTGCATAACATGAGGATACTAGAATCCCATGGGGTGGACTTCACTACTTTTAAGCTGGAGGGCAGGGCCCGTAGGTGGTGGCAGTCACATCGTCTCGGCAGACCAGCAGGTTCACCTCCCATGACTTGGGATCAATTCACACGCCTCTTCTTGGACAGATACATACCACCCTCTTAGAGGGAAGAGTTGCGGTTCCAATTCGAGCAGCTCCAGCTGGGTCAGATGTCAGTGACTGACTATGAGGCGAGGTTCTCTGAGTTGTCTCACCATGCACTTATGATACTACCTACCGATGCATAGAGAGTGCGGAGGTTCGTCGCCGGATTGCACTATGGTATTCAGGACACCATGGCATGAGAGGTGGAGATGGGGACTTCTTACGGTCTAGTTGTAGAGATAGCTCAGAGGATTGAGGGTGTCCATCAGTGGAGCCGTGAGCAGGCATCGAGGGACAAGCGGTTTCGATATTCGGGAGAGTTCAGTGGTGCCCCGGCTGGGGGCAGAGGTCAGTTCGTGAGAGGTCAGTCCAGTAGGCCCCCTTATCCAGCACCGTCACCTCCTCGGGGTGCTCCAGTGCGGCCTTATTTCAGTGTTATGCCATAGAGTTCTTACTGCCCACCAGCTATTCAAGGCTCCTTTGGTGGGTATTCAGGTCATCAGGGCCAGACTTCAAGTCAACAGTCCATCGTACCGAGGGGTTATTTCGAGTGTGGGGATCTCAGTCATGTGTGGAGGTTCTGCCTCAGGCTTTGGGGTAGACCACTGCAGCAGGGTCATTAGCCTATGATTACCGTACCAGTTACTCCGCCAGCCGTTCGGCCACCCAGAGGTAGAGGGCGGGTGGGTAGGGGCCGTCCCAAAGGTGGAGGCCAGCCAGGTGGCACTCCAACCAGGTTCTATGCTTTCTTGGCCAGACCAGATGCAGTGGTCTCAGATGTCGTGATCACAGGTACTATTTCTGTTTGCAGTATAGAGGTCTCAATATTATTTGACCCAGGGTCTACTTATTCCTATGTTTCATATCTGTTTGCTCATTTCCTGAGTGTTTCTCGTGAATCCTTGGGTACTCTTATTTATGTGTCCACTCCTGTGGGTGATGTTGTTGTTATGGACCGGATCTACCGGTCCTACATTGTTACCTTTTGTGGTCACGAGACTAGAGTGGATCTGCTACTGCTTTATATGTTCGACTTTAAGATCATCCTAGGCATGGATTGGCTATCCCCATATCATGCCATCCTAGATTGCCATGTTAAGACTGTTACTTTGGCGATGCCGGAATTGCCTAGATTAGAGTGGAAGGGTTCGTCTGCCAGTGCATCTAATCGGGTTATTTCCTTTCTAAAGCCTCGTCATATGGTCGAGAATGGTTGTCTGGCTTATTTGTCTTATGTTAGGGACACTACTGCAGAGACTCCGACAATCGATTTAGTGCCTGTAGTCTGAGAGTTCTCCGAATTGTTTCCTTCTGATCTTCCAGGCATGCCACCGGATCGTGATATTAATTTCTGTATCGATTTGGCTCCAGGTACCCAGCCTGTATCTATTCCACCATACCGTATGGCTCCGAAAGAGTTGAAGGGGTTGAAGGAACAACTTGAGGAGTTGTTGGCAAAGGGGTTCGTCAGGCCGAGTGTGTCGCCTTGGGGCGCACCGGTGCTATTTGTGACGAAGAAATATGGGACTATGTAGATGTGTATTGATTACCGCTAATTGAACAAAGTTACCATTAAGAACAAGTACCCTTTGCCGCGTATTGATGATTTGCTTGACCAGTTATAGGGTGCCAGAGTGTTCTCTAAGATCGACTTGAGATCGGGGTACCATTAGTTGAAGATTCGGGATTTTGATGTTCCAAAGACTGCTTTTCGGACTAGATATGGCCATTATAAGTTTATGGTGATTTCCTTCGGTTTGACTAACGCCTCAGCGGCATTCATGGATATGATGAACCGGGTGTTCAGGCCGGATATTGATTCGTTTGTCATTGTCTTCATTGATGACATTTTGATCTACTCGCGTAGTATTGAGAAGCACGAGCAACATTTGAGAGTGGTGCTTCAGACGTTGCGGGAACAAAAGCTATATGCTTAGTTCTCCAAGTGTTAGTTTTAGCTAAACTCTATAGCATTCTTGGGACATATTGTGTCAGGCGAGGGTATTAAAGTTGATCCCAAAAAGATCGAGGTAGTTCAGAATTGGCATCGTCCCACCTCAGCGACCGAGATCAGGAGTTTTCTAGGATTAACCGGTTATTATCGTCGGTTCGTGGAGGGTGTTTCCTCTATTGCGGCACCTTTGACCAAATTGACCCAGAAGGGTGCTCTGTTCCAATGGTCCGATGATTATGAGGTGAGCTTTTAGAAGCTCAAGACATCATTGACTTCAGCACCGGTATTAGTGTTGCCTTCTGGTTCAGGGATGTATACAGTGTATTGCGACGCTTCACGCATTGGCATGGGTTGTGTTTTAATGTAGGAGGGTCAAGTTATTGCATATGCCTCACATCAGTTAAAGCGCCACGAGAAGAATTACCCGGTATATAATTTGGAGTTAGCTGCGATTGCTCAAGCTCTTAAGATTTGAAGGCATTATCTTTATGGGGTGTCTTGTGAGGTTTACACTGATCATCGCAGTTTACAACATTTATTCAAGTAGAGGGACCAAAATTTGAGGCAGTGCAAATGGCTTAAGTTACATAAAGATTATGATATTACTATCCTTTACCATCCGAGCAAAGCGAATGTAGTTGCATATGCCTTGAGTAGAAAGGCAGAAAGTATGGGTAGCTTGGCATTTGTTTTAGCAGAGGAAAGGCCCTTAGCTTTGGACTTTCAGTCCTTGGCTAACCGACTTGTTTCAGAGCCCAACCGAGTTCTTGCATGTGTCGTTGCCCAGTTTTCGCTATTTGAGCAGATCAAGGCTCGCCAGTGTGATGATCCACACTTGTTGGTTCTCCGAGAGACGATACTACGAGGTGGTGCCAAAGAGGTTGCTATCGGTGATGATGGTGTTCTGCGACTCTAGGGTCGTCTATGTGCTCCTAAGGTAGATGTGCTGAGGGAAAAGATCCTAGAGGAGGCACACAACTCTCAGTATTCTATTCATCCAGGTGCTACGAAGATGTACCGTGACTTGAGGCAACATTATTGGTGGCGGCGGATGAAGAAGGACATAGTTGAGTATGTAGCTAGGTGCCTTAATTGCCAGCAAGTTAAGTACGAGCACCAGAGGCCAGGTGGCCTACTTCACAGATGACTATACCAGAGTGGAAATGGGAACATATTACTATGGACTTCGTAGCTGGGTTGTCGTGGACCTTGCGGAAGTTTGATGCAGTTTGGGTCATTATTGACAGGTTGACCAAGTCGGCACACTTCATTCCGGTTGTGACTACGTATACCTCAGAGAGATTGGCCTAGATCTATATTCAGGAGATAGTTCGGTTGCACGTTGTGCCAATTTCCATCATATCAGATAGAGGCCCTCAGTTTACTTCACATTTCTGGAGAGCAGTACAGAGTGAATTGGGAACCCGTGTGGAGCTCAGCATAACCTTTCCTCCACAGACCGACGGGCAGTCGGAGCGGCTAGTACAGATTTTGGAGGATATGCTCAGGGCATGTGTGATTAACTTCGGAGGGCAGTGGGATTATTTCTTGCCTTTGGACGAGTTTGCTTATAACAACAATTACCAATCCAGCATCGAGATGGCTCCATTTGAGGCTTTATACGGTAGGTGATTTCGTTCGCCCATCGGATGGTTTGAGCCCGGCGAGGCTAAGGTATAAGAATGACTTGGAAAAGGTAAAGTTGATTTAGGAGAGACTTCGTACAACACAGTCCAGGCAGAAGAGTTACGCAGATCAGAAAGCGCGTGATTTATCATTTATGGTGGGTGAAAAGGCTCTCTTAAAGGTTTCGCCGATGAAAGGAATCATGAGATTCGGGAAGAAGGGAAAGTTGAGCCCAAGGTTTATAGGCCCATTTAAGGTGTTGAGACGAGTTGGGGAGGTTGCTTATGAGCTTGCTTTGCCTCCTAATCTATTGGGAGTTATCCGATTTTCCATGTATCTATGCTCCGGAGGTATCATGCCGACATGTCACATGTGTTAGACTTCAGCACAATTCAACTAGATGAAAGCTTGGGTTATGAAGAGTAACCGATTGCCATTGTTGATGGGCATGATCCCAATTAAGGTCCAAGAAGATTTCTACGGTAAACGTTCAGTGGAGGGGCCAACCAGTTGAGGAAGTAACTTGGGTGGCCGAGGAGGACATGCAGAGCAGATATCCACACTTATTCAGCACTCCAGGTATGATTCTAAACCCATTCGAGGACGAAAATTTGTTTAAGAGGTGGAGAATGTAACGACCTAACCGGTCGTTTTGCCTTCTAGAATCATGTTCCCCTAAATAAGACTCCACATATGTGCGTTTACTGTTTTATGACTTGTGGGGATAGTTAGTTCGGGATTTGGAAGGGTTTGGGTTGAAATTGAAACATTTGGTTCCTTAGTTTGGCTTAAAAAGGCAAAGTTTGACTTCAGTCAACGTTTTGAGTAAACAACCTCGGAATCAGGATTTGACGGTTCCAATAGGTTCGTATGATGATTTTGGACTTGAGCGTATGTTCGGATCGGGTTTTAGACAACCCGAGAGCATTTCAACGCTTAACAATGAAAGTTGACTATTTGAAGATTTTAAGGTTATTTAAATTTTGTTTGGAGTATGTTTTAGAGTAATCGAGGTCCGTATGGAATTCTGAGCCTGGAAATAATTTCGTATGGTGATTTAAGACTTGCACACAAAATTTGATGTCATTCCGAGTAGTCTAAGTATGATTTGGCGCCTTCGGAGAAATTTGGAAACTTAAAGTTCATATTTTGATTCAATTCGGTTTTGGGGTACGATTCTTGGTTTCGTTGTTGTTTTACGTGTTTTGAGAGTTCGATCAGGTCTATATTATGTTTACAGACCTGTTGGTGCATTTAGATGAGATCCTAGGTGGCTGGGGTGAGTTTTGAACCACCCGGAGCTAAGTTGGAAAAACTAGAAATTCCAGTTCTGGTTTCCTTCTTCGCGAGCGCAGAAGGACCATCGCGTTCGCGATGAAGGAAATTGGGAGCTGGGCAATAGCCCTTCGCGTTCGCGTGAAGGGCGATGCGTTCGCGAAGCTTAGGATCTTAGGCGTACGCATTCGTGAAAGCCTTCTTGCGTTCGCGTAGAAGGGCAGAGGATTAGTGTATTTTTACCCTTCGCGTTCACGAAGGCGCTCACACGTTCGCGAAGGGTAGATTATAACATGTAAATTGTGGAAATCAAGGGTTTAGATGAAAAATCTAGGTTTTGACAAAAATGAGATTTTAACCACGAAAATAGTTATGGAATGAGATAAAAATTATATATTTGAGATCTTGAGATTATGGGTAACGATTTCCTCCAAATATTTTCGGAATCCGGGCACGTGGGCCCAAGGTGAATTTTAGAAATTTTACCAATTTGGGTTGGGTAATTAATCTAATAATCTAATTTCGAATTATTGAGCATGTATTGATTAAATTACATAACATTTGGCTAGTTTCAGAATTGTTCGGCACCAAATTGAGCCCTTAACGCGAAGTTGTGATCGGGAAGTGACCTTTGAGACAAGGTAAGTCTTTTGTCTAACCTTGTAAGAGAAAATTTACCCCATAGGTGTTTCAAATAAATAATTGTCTCTAATTGTGGGGGCTACGTACGCACGAGGTGACGAGTGTCCATGCTAGCTATAATTATTGCTATTATCCGGGTAGTGTTTAGGACCCAATTCATGAGTTAATTGGAATTATTGCATCATACTTGTAAAATAAAAAATATCTAAATCATATTATTGAGAAAATTGTGGAAGTTCGCTTATGAAATTAGTATTATTTTTGTATAAAAACCTCTATAATATACAAGTCAAATGCTTATAAAACATTCTCCTCTTCTTGTGGAGCGGGCCGAATGCCTCAGAAGTAGATAGATGCATCTATGGTTCATGACGCTCGACCCTCGGCAGTGTATATATTATTCCGGATCGGGCCATACGATCTCGGCAGAAATCGTGTTTAATAACAAAAATTATTCGGTGCTTGATATTTATTTTAATGCAGATTGTGAAGATAAATGAATATTTGGAAAAATTTGTCAAATTGTGAAGAGTTATTTATTTTTGCATGCTAAGGAAAATTTATTATTGATCACATAAATTATGTTTATTTAAATATTTCTATCTTAATATTATTGACCCATAGTGAGTGTCAAAGTCGACTTCTCGTCACTACTTATTCGAGATTAGACTTGATACTTACTGGGTATACGTTGTTTACATACTCATGCTACGTTTGCTGCACTTTTTGTGCAGGATCTGAGATAGGTACATCGGGCGGCGCCACCGGTGCGCATCCCCGTTATCCCGAGACCTAGTGGTGAGTTGTCTTTCCTGAGCCCTTCCGTAGCACCTAGTGTCTCTCTTTTTATTTGTATTCTGTCTATTTTATGTTTAGATAGTATTTTGGATTTTGTATAATCTACTAGATGCTCATACACTTGTGACACTAGGTCTTGGCACGCACTTTAGTAGAATTATGGGTGAAAAATTATTATTTTGGTTTTATTTAGACTTTTATATTTTTTCTTAAATCTTGCAGTTAAGGAAAGCTTTATTACTCAAAAATTTATTAAAAGAGAAAAATATATGTTTAATCCACTAGTTGGCTTGTCTAACGGTAATGTTGGGCGACATCACGATCTATAGGTGAAATTGGGTCGTGACAAATCCATACTTAAGTTAGAAAATTACATCTATAAAAGAGCAATAAACGTAAAATTGAGTATAGCCACAACGCCCATAACTTTACTGCTTATCAAGTTATCAACTGCATTGCTTTATCTACCTTTAAATTATTTTGCTTATTGGCTTGATATTAGATGCTATAATTTTATAAATTTGATTATGTTTTTGGTTTTACTGTAATTTGTGTGGTTTCCTATATTCTATGCTATCTGTTGCTATATCTTGTATATTTGGTTTCGGCGAATATCATTCTTAATTTTTGCATCGCGTTTCTAATTCCTAATAATTCATGGTGCTTTATCTATGTTTTTTTATTTCATGGTTTCGCTAATATTAATTTGAAAAAAAATGGAAATTTCAAGATAAAGAAATTATTTTTTTTGGGGCGAACTCTATTTTTTAGCAAAATAGATGCTATGGTGATTGGTGGGTGTGAATCTTAAATTCCCTTTGTTGAAAACTAAGTTTTTGCATTTTATATTTTATGAGTATTAAAAGTTGAGTTAAGATAAAATATTTTTCCTACTCGTAGATTGTTATGGTTTACTACTTTTAATTAAGAAATAAACTTTAGTTGGCGTTGCTTTAATGCTAGGAATATGCACTGCTCCGCTTAAGTCTTGAAAATTTCAACTATTGTATCTTCGTCCATTCAAGTATGCCATACAACGCTATAATAATGCTTCATGCAGAATTACAATTCATTTATGTTTGAATTAGTACTACTGTATTAGTTCGATAGTAATTTTAATATATTGCATTCATGGTTTGTTTAATCATTAGAAAAAAAGCGAAGTTAAAAATCAATCAACCTTAATTCTTCTCACGTCAAAAAGTTTCTTCTCTAAGTACACAGATTTTAAAGATTAAAAATAACCTCACAAGTTCGAACCTCTTGAAGGACCATTAAATAAAATGTTAAAAGGGTTTTAACTTATATGGAGTATTATATCAAATAGCAAGATTTTTAATATAATTAGATCACTTTTATTAGGTTACCGAATCCCACTTTTATGGAGTGTTGACTATAGATATCTTTTGGATGACCTAATAAAATATTTTTTTTTTTAAAATCGGCGTATTCAAGTTAACTCATGTTAAATTTTTTTTGTGTGCAATTTAGTTCCAAGTTGTTGCCCGTGGTATTTTGGTTTTTAAAAATTTTTGATACTTTTTTTATGGATATGCAGGGTAAGTCCTTGAGATGTCGACATGCTTCGCTATGGCAGACCAACTTTATTATTCGCAGAATCCGTTTGAAACTTTCTTACATGATTTCTTTGAGAAAACACATAATGGGCATAAACTGAAGTAAAAGTACCACTCTTAATGTGCATAATATCTTCTAACATCTCTCTCACTATTAATCTAATAGCCAATATAATAAAAGGCTAATGCTGCTAGAAGCATATCTAGATGTGGAAGATCAATAATCTCTCTGTTTTTAGTTTGATAAGTTTATTGCTTATGTAAGATATATTTATCATTCGGTCTTGATATTTTTCGACTACTCTTTTAAAGAAATTTATAGTCTTTTTTCAGAATTCTTTTGATTGTTTTGTACTTTTAGTTAAGTTATTAATTTGTACTTTTACTAATATAAATGTGCATTTCCTACAAATCTAATAGCAACTGGTTGTACATAATCAAGTAGCCTCATAATATTTGAATTTCAGCATCCTATTGATTTGTTGTGTTATGACTTTTAAAATTTTGAATCTGTTTAAAATGTCAATCACTTAGAGTTTTTTCTTTATAGGTTCGTTAATTAACTTTTTTTTTTTGCTTTGAAGTTTTTATTACATTAATACATTTAAATTGTAGCTAATTAACTTTTTTTTTGCTTTGAAGTTATTATTACATTAAAAAATTTAAATTGTAGTGAATCGCTATCCTTCGTTAATTATGTTAAAACTAGCCAACCTTAAACAAATAATCAAAATACTTTTCGTTCTTCTTCTCCTAGACTTTTTGTACGCACATATATGAAGTATTTCATAAATATGTCGAGTAATTTTCTTTATAATTTTGTCAAGCAGAGAACACACTCTTAAGGAGTGTATATATTTTTTAAACCTCAATAATAATATACTTATCTGAATATAATTTACAGGTAATTAAGATAATATGTGATAGTTGGAGACGAGACGTCTAAATGAAACTGACACTTGCAGGAGAAGTTTTACGGCGCATTGAAAAATGTGGCTATGAGTATTGTCAATAGTTATAGTTATTAAAGTACCTATTTGTTAAGCCTGTGAATAAAAAAAGAAAGTTCCACGTGTAGAAACTTTATAAAGAAAAATTGGTAGAATATTATATGTCCAAGATATTTTGTATAATTATTTTGATGTCGGCATTAGTCTTATGAGGAGTGTGTTAAAGAAAATAATGAGGAGTGTGTTAAAGAAAAATCTTCTGGGGATGAAGTATTTAGAACGGCTATGACTGTCATGGTGTATTATGTTTGGTGCAAGAGGTATTAAAGGGTATTCCAAAATACAAAGAATGACTTTTGCTTCATCATAAAGCAAATTGTTCAAGAGGTGCATTGTAGAGGAGTTTTGAAGTGAAAGCTTTTCAATTGGCTGAAAAGGCTCAAATTCCATCATATTTAGCTGGCTTCTGATCTTAATAGCATGTAGTGCTGGGTGTTGTTGATGTTTTCGACTAATTACAGGGCTTGATGGCCACTAATTAGTGTTTTTACAATTACAAAGTTTTTCCATCAATCTTGAAAATTTTATTTTAGGTAGCTTTAAAATGTTTGCTTTAGAGTTTCAATCTTTATAATTTTATTTATTAATTTATTAATTATGTATTAGCTTTCTTCAATAATTAACTAGTGAAATATGCATATTTTTTGAGATTTGAAATTTGAATAATTTTTTTATCTTTTATATGTAACATTAAAAAAAGGAAAAATAGTTGATTTTTGGATTATTTTTATCTATAATAGCCAAAAAAAAATTTAAACGTCAAATGTTGTTATAGGTGTATAATAGCATTCACTATGAAAACCAAAAAATATCGGAACAAACTAGGCTGTTATAGAGATGGTTAACTGTACTCAACAAATGAACTTTTCTCTTCCAATATGGGACAATGTTCCTTTGAAAATTCAAAATTTTATTTTTTCTTCATTTTCTATTCACACTATATTTGAACTAAAAATCCAACATCGCTCACGCAGGGTCCGAAAAAGGACTGCATCCCAAGGGGTATGATGTAGATAGCCTACGCTAATGCAAGCAGGTTGTTTTCACGCTCGAATCCGCAACTTATAGGTTGTACAGAGACAACTTTATCATTTCTCCAAGATTCCCCTTTAATATCACATTCAATTAGAACTGATAACGATGAGACATATTATTATTATTATTATTATTATTATTATTATTATTATTATTATTATTATTATTATTATTATTATTATTATTATTATTATTATTATTATTATTAGGTAATGCGAAAAAACTTTCAAAAGATTTCCATACATCGAAAATCAACTTACTGCCTTTTTTTTTTAAAAAAAGAAATATTGTCATGACCCAAAATCTCACATGTCGTGATGGCGCCTATCTCAATACTAGGCAAGCTGACAATCTCAATAAACTACCCTATCTTTTAAGTTTGAAAATATAATATTAAAACACATTCCACAAATCTCGCAAATACCGATACAACACACTCCCAAAACCTGGTGTCACTAAGTACATGAGCATCTAATATGATTAGAAGTATGGAAAATACGATCTATAATAGTTTGAAACCAAATACAGTAAACAAGGAGATAGAGAAGTGTAACGACCCGACTTGTCATTTTAAGAATTAATGCCCCGTTCAGTGACTTGAGGTCTCGAACAGTTTCGCAATATGTATTATGACCCATGAGTGTGGTCGAGTTTATTTACTGAAGATTCAGAATTTTATTTAAAGAACAATTCTTATTTAGAAGCTTAAATGGAAAGAGTTGACCGGAGAGTTGACTTTTGAGCAAACGACCCCGGAATGGAATTTTAATGATGTCAATAGCTTCGTATGATGATTTCGTACTTAGGCGTATGTTCGAATTTGGATTTGGAAGTCTGTAGGACAATTCGACACATTTTGACGAAAGTTGAAAAATAAAAGATTTTAGGAAAACAAATCCTACCGAAGGGTGAATTTTTGATAACGAGGTCGGATTTCGATTATGGAAATGGGAATAGCTCCATAAGTCAATTCTGACTCGTGTGCAAAATTTGAAGTCATTCCGGATTGATTTGATACGTTTCAGCACAAAACATAGAAGTTGAGAGATTTGTAAAGTTAACGTCACGACCCGAAATTCCCACCTTCGGACCGTGATGGCGCCTAACATTTTACTTGCTAGGCAAGACAACGTTAGAATAATATTATCTTTTTTTAAAATAATTTTTAAATTTATTAATAACAGAGAATAATTGCGGAAGTAACGTCTGAAATATAGTGAATAATCCATAAAAATAATGGTGTCTAAATACCATCCCAGAATTGATGTCACAAGTGCACGAGCTTCTAGAATCCATGCAGTTATACCTCAAGTCTCCTCTGGTAGCTGAAATCCGATCAAGTCTATGGTGCTCCGCTGGGACCAACTCCGAAATCTGCACAAGAAGTGCAGAGTGTAGTATTAGTACAACCGACCCCATGTACTGGTAAGTGCTGGGCCTAACCTCGACAAAGTAGTGACGAGACTAAGGCAGGTCACTTACATTAACCTGTACGCAATATTAGTAACAACAACAAATAATAAAAATAAATCGGGTAACTTATTTATAATAATTGAAGCCAACTCAGCAGTCACAACTAATTATCATTTCCATTAAATTCCGTTGCAGCGTGCAACCCGCTCTCACAATATATTCATATTCCATTCTGTTGCGGCTTGCAACCCGCTTCTCCAATATACTCATTTTAATCAAGTCTGTCATATATTTATTTCAATCAAGTATATATAGACTTTTAAATAAGTCTGTTGTGGCGTGTAACCCGATCCTCCAATATGCACTTTTAATAAGTCTGTTATATATTTATTTCAATCAAGTATATATAGACTTTTAAATAAGTCTGTTGTGGCGTGCAACCCGATCCTCCAATATGGACTTTTAATAAGTCTGTTGCGGCGTGCAACCCGATCCTCCAATATAGACTTTTTAATAAGTCTGTTGTGGCGTGCAACCCGATCCTCCAATATATTCATTATAATCAATTCTGTTGCGGCGTGCAACCTGCTCCTCCAACATATTCATTTACTTATAGAAGAAATTTTCTCAATAAATACAATAATTAATATAAAATTACAAGACAATAAGTATACAATAATTATGATTTAATTATGAAACAAACAAAGGCAAATAATAAATTATTATGGAAATCAGAGAGAAAATATGCAGTTTAATATTTAATATACTAAATGTCAAATAACAATTAAGGCACATAATTCAAATAGCATGTAACAATAAATGCAGGAATTCAAGAATTAATATTTGACAAAGAATAGGAGAGAAATAATTATTATAATATTTAATTCATGATTTAAAACAATTTATGATTTTTCAAGTAAGCAGGCAAACAATTAATTTGACGACATATAGACACTCGTCACCTTGCCTATACGTCGTTCACATGCATTTCACATAACAAATAATTTAAGGTTCTATTCCCTCAAGTCAAGGTTAACCACGACACTTACCTCGCTTTGCAAATTCCAATCAATTACTCGACCACAACTTTTACTTTTAAATTTGTCTCCAAAAGCTTCAGATCTATTCAAAAATAATTCAATATACTCAATACAAATCATAGGAATTAATTCCATATGATTTTACTAATTTTTCGGATAAAAATCCGAAATTTATTTAAATATTTAACAGTGGAACCCACGTCTCAAATCCCAAAAAAAACTCATAAAATCCGGACACCCGTTCTGATACGAGTTCAACCATATAAACATTATCCAATTCCGATGTCAAATGGACCTTCAAATCTAAATTTTTCGTATTTGGATGATTTTAGAAAAATCTAATTTTTCTTCCATAAATTCACGGATTTATGATATAAATGAGTATGGAATCATAAAATATAATCAATATAGGATAAGGAACACTAACCCCAATATTTCCCGTGAAAATCTCCCAAAATTCTGCCTTAACCGAGCTCAAAACGACCAAAATGTGAAAATAATATCAGACTCTTCGATATATACACTGCCCAGGTATTTCCGTACCTGCAGTGCCTGGGCTGGCACATGCGAGCTCGCATCTGCGAGAAAAATCTCGTATCTGCGAAATGGGGCTGCCAGGCGAGGCCTCGCACCTTCAGAGGGAAAATGCGCACCTGCGCTGACCTCCGCTTCTGCGATTACTGTGTCCGCTTCTGTGAACGCACGGGTGCGTGTAGGTTTTCGCACCTGTGGATTTTTTCCCAGCCACGCCCGGGCGCATCTGCGATCGAAGGCTCACTTCTGCGAGCTCGCACCTGTGGTCAAAAATCCGCAGGTGCGATTATAACAAAAGGCACAATTTCAGATTTTGCTTAAGTCCAATTCTTGTTCCGATTTTGATTCGAATCACACTCGGGGTTCTCGGGACCCCGTTCGAATATACCAACAAGTCCCGTAACATAATACAGACTTACTCGGGGTCTAATATCACGTCAAACAATGCTGAACTTACAATTCACACCCCGATTCGAACTTAAGAGTTTTAAACTTTTCAATTTGCACATCTCGTGCCAAAACATATTAAATGAATCCGGAATGACTTCAAATTTGGTACACAAGTCATAAATGACATAATAGAGCTGTTTAGATTTCCAGAATCGGATTCCGGCTCTGATATGAAAAAGTCAACTCCGTGGTCAAACTTGGAAATCTTTAGCCTTTAAATTGTTAGTTCCGTTAAATGGTCATAACTTGAGCTAGGAACCTCCAAATTAAATTCCGGGCATACGCCCAAGTCCCAAATCACGATACGGAGCTACCGAATCTGTCAAAACACTGATCCGGGTCCGTTTGCTAAAAATATTGACCAAAGTCAACACAATTGAGTTTTAAAAGCTCTATTTACATTTTAATCCATTTTTCACATGAAAACTTTCCGAAAAATTTTACGGACTGCACACTCAAGTCGAGGAATGATAATTAGTACTTTTCAAGGTTTTAGAACACAGAATTACTTAATAAATTTAAATATGACATTTTGGGTCATCACATTCTCCACCTCTAAAATAAACGTTCGTCCTTGAACGGAGTTAGAAAAAAAAGTACCTGAGCTGGTGAATAAGTGTGGATATTTACTCCGCATGTCCGACTTGGACTCCCAGGTAGATGCCTCTACCGGCTGACCTCTCCATTGCACTCGAACTGAAGGATAACTCTTAGACCTTAATTGTCAGACCTGCCGGGCTAGAATAGCCACCGGCTCCTCCTCGTAAGTCAAATCTTTGTCCAATTGGACTGAGCTGAAATCTAACACATGGGACGGATCACCATGATATTTCCGGAGCATAGACACATGGAACACCGGATGAACTGCTGATAAACTAGGTGGTAATGCAAGCCTGTAGGCTACTTCACCCACCCTTTCAAGAATTTCAAATGGTCCGATATACCTAGGGCTCAACTTGCCCTTCTTTCCGAACCTCATTACACCTTTCATAGGTGAAACTTGGAGCAATATTCTTTCTCCAACCATGAATGCAATATCACAAACTTTACGGTCGGCATAACTCTTTTGCCTAGACTGAGCTGTGCAAGTCGATCCTGAATAATCTTGACCTTATCCAAGGCATCCTGTACCAAATCGGTACCCAATAACCAAGCCTCTCCCGGTTCAAACCAACCAACTGGCGATCGGCATCGCCTTCCGTATAATGCCTCATATGGAGCCATCTGAATGCTCGACTGGTAGCTATTATTATAAGAAAACTCCGCAAGTGGCAAGAAATGATCCCAAGAACCTCCAAAGTCTATAACACAAGCACGGAGCATATCTTCCAATATCTGAATAGTGCGCTCTGACTGTCTGTCTGTGGATGAAATGTTATGCTCAACTCCATCCGCGTGCATAACTCACGCTGTACAGCCCTCCAGAAATGTGAGGTAAACTGCGTACCTCGATCTGAAATAATAGACACGGGCACATCATGAAGGCGGACAATTTCACAAATGTAAATTTCAGCTAACCTCTTTGAAGAATAGGTAACTGCCATTGGAATGAAATGTGCTGACTTGGTCAACCTGTCCACAATGACCCAAATTGCGTCAAAATTTCGCTGAGTCCATGGGAGCCCAACAACAAAATCCATAGTGATACGCTCCCACTTCCACTCAGGAATCTCTAACTTCTAAAGCAAACCACCAGGTCTCTGATGCTCATACTTAACTTGCTGACAATTCAGACACCGAGCCACATATGCAATTATATCCTTTTTCATTCTCCCTCCACCAATAATGTTGCCACAAATCTTGATACATTTTGGCGGTACCTGGATGAATAGAATACCTGGAATTGTGTGCTTCTACAAGAATTAATTCACGAAGCCCATCCACATTAGGCACACAAATACGACCCTGCATTCGTAGAACCCCATCTTCCCCCACAACAACCTGTTTGGCATCAATGTGCCACACCGTATCCTTAAGGACAAGTAAATGGTGATCATCATACTGCCTCTCTCTGATGCGCTCATATAAAGAAGACTGAGCGACTGTGCAAGCTAGAACCTGACTGGGCTCTGAAACATCTAACCTCATGAACTGATTAGCCAAAGTCTGAACATCTACAGCTAATGGCCTCTCACCAACCGGAATATACGCAAGACTGCCCATACTCACAGCTTTTCTACTCAAAGCATCAGCCACCACATTGGCCTTTTCGGGGTGATACAAAATGGTGATATCTTAGTCTTTCAACAACTCCAACCATCTTCTCTGCCTCAAATTAAGATCTTTTTGTTTGAACAGGTACTGAAGGCTACGATGATCAGCAAATACCTCACACGAGACACCGTAGAGGTAATGCCTCCAAATCTTCAGTGCATGAACAATGGCTGCCAGTTCTAAGTCATGAACAGGATAATTTTTCTCGTGAACTTTTAACTACCGCGACGCATATGCAATCACCCTGCCATCTTGCATTAATACTACACCAAGCCCAATATGAGATGCATCACAGTATACTGTATACGATCCTAAACCTGTGGGTAATACCAACACTAGCGCCGTAGTCAAAGCAGTCTTGAGTTTCTGAAAGCTCAACTCACACTCGTCTGACCATCTGAATCGGACACCTTTCTGGGTCAGTCTGGTCAATGGGCTTGATATAGATGAAAACCCTTCCACGAACCAACGATAATAACCTGCTAAACCCAGGAAACTCCGGATCTCTGTAACTGAAGTAGGTCTAGGCCAATTCTGAACAGCCTCAATCTTATTAGGGCCCACCTTTATGCCTTCTGCCGATACAACATGCCCCAAAAAGGCAACTGAGTCTAACCAAAACTCACATTTTGAAAACTTGGCATATAACTGATTATTCTTCCAGGTGTGAAGCACACTTCGAAGATGCTGCTCATGTTCCTCTCGACTGCTGGAGTAAATCAAGATATCATCAATGAATACAACCATAAAAGAATCCAAATAAGGCTTGAACACCCGATTCATCAAATCCATAAATGTTGCTGGGGCATTTGTCAACCCAAATGACATCACTAGGAATTCGTAATACCCATACCGAGTTCGAAAAGCTGTTTTAGGGACATCAGATGTCCTAATCTTCAACTGATGGTAACCAGACCTCAAATCGATCTTCGAAAATACCTTGGTACCCTAAAGCCGATCTTGGCAGCGGATATTTGATTTTGATAGTGGCCTTGTTCAACTGCCGATAATCTATACACATTCGCATAGAGCTATCTTTCTTCTTTACAAATAATACTGGTGCACCCCAGGGCGAGACACTGGGTCTAATGAATCCTTGATCAAGCAAGTCTTGTAACTGCCCTTTCTATTCTTTCAACTCCAGCAGGGCCATACGGTATGGTGGAACAGAAATGGGCTGAGTGCTCGGAGCCAAATCAATACAGAAGTCAATATCTCTATCGGGTGGCATCCCCGGCAAATTTGCAGGAAATACTTTTGGAAATTCACGAAAAACTGGTACTGAGTCCATAGAAGGGACATCCGCACTGGGATCGCGAATATAAGCCAAATGGGCTAGACACCCTTTCTCTACCATACGCCGAGCTTTCATATAAGAAATAACCCTGCTGCCATAATGACCAGGAGTTCCCTTCCACTCTAACCGAGGTAACCCCGGCATAGCTAGGGTCACTGTCTTGGCATGATAATCCAATATAGCATGATAAGGGGAAAACCAATCCATACCCAAGATGACATCAAAATCTACCATGTCAAGAAGTAGAAGATCCACACTAGTCTCAATACTACCAATAGTAACCACACACGAACAATAAACATGATCTACTACAACAGAGTCACCCACCGGTGTAGATACACCCACGGAAGCACTCAGAGAATCATAAGGCACAACCAAATATGAAGCAAAATAGTAGGACGCATAGGAATAAATAGATCCTGGATCAAGTAGAACCGAAACATATATATGGCAAACTGGAATAATACCTGTGATCACAGCATCAGATGACTCGGCCTCAGGCCTAGCTAGAAAAGCATAAAATCGGGGCTGAGCCCCACCACTCTGAACTACGTCTCTAGGATGGCCTCTAACTGGCTGGCCTCCACATCTAAGGGTCTAACCTCCACATCTAATGGCCTGACCTCCACCTTTAATGGCCTGACCTCCACCTCTATCTGCCTGAACCCTACCTCTACCTGGCTGAGCAGGCGGTGAAGAAATCGGTGCCGGTATGATGGCACGAGAATCTTGTCGAGATCTGTTACTCGCCAATCTAGGGCAATACCTCTTGATGTGACCAATGTTCCCACACTCATAACACCCATCCTGATGCCGTGGCTGCTGAAGCTGAAGCTGACCCAAATGGGTCGGATAACCACTGTAGTAACTCTAGAGTGGTGATGCACTAATAGGAGCTGAATATGCATTGAATGTTGGCTGCCCAGAGTAAGGCATAATAGGACCGTGACTCCCTAAAGCACTGGGAGATACATGAAGTGCTGAATAAAACGGTCCGGGAGGATGACCCCTACCAAAATTACCTCTGCCTCCAGACGAGGCACCACTGTAACCACTGAACGGATGAGTCCTCTTATCAGACCTCTACCCTCTCTCCCGTGCAAGAACCATCTCGATCCTCCTTGCGACATTAGCAGCCGCCTGAAAAGAAATCTCACTTCTGGTCTCCTTGGCCATCTGAAGTCTGATAGGGTGAGTGAGTCCTTCAATAAACCTCCTCACTCACTCTCCCTCCATAGGTAGTAAAAAGAGAGCATGACGGGCCAAATCCACAAAACGGGACTCATACTGAGTAACAGTCATACTGCCCTACTGTAGATGCTCAAATTGCTTGCAGAATTCCTCTCTCAGTGTGATAGGTAGGAACTTCTCCATAAATAGCTGAGACAACTGCTCCCAGGTAAGTGCAGGCAATCCGACTGGTCGGGTCAATGTATAATCTCTCCACCACCTCTTGGCGAAACCCGTCATCTGAAATACAGCAAAATCAACCCCATTGGTCTCAACTATACCCATGTTCCGCAACACCTCGTGGCAGCGTTCAAGATAATCCTGTGGGTCCTCAGAAGGTGTACCACTGAAGTGAACTGGAAAGAGCTTAGTAAACTTATCCAGTCTCAATAAGGCCTCAAAAGACATGGCGGGCCTATAACCGGTCTGTGCCGCAACAACTGGCTGAACTACCCCAACTGGCGGGGCTACTGGAGCCTGATTCTTCGGAGCCATCTGCTCCGGAGCAGGAGTAGTGGAAGTTTGTGCTCCTCCCCCAGCCTGTGAAATAGTTGGTGCCATTGGAAATGTATCATTCTGGGCCACGCCCTCCATAAGACTCACCAAACGGACTAGAGCGTCCTGAAGCACTGGAGTAGCTATGAATCCTTCCGGGACCTAAACTGGTCCAGCTGGTACATTCTGAAGTTGAACCTCCTCCTGAAGGTCTACCTGAGGTTCTACAACAGGTGCAGCTGCTCGAGCTCTGGACTGAGCTCTACCTCGGCCTCTAGCACGACCTGGCCTCGACCTCTACCCCTGGCCATAGTTTCCACCAGGGGTTCGGGTCCCTGTCCATCGGTAAAGGTATTACGTGTTCTCACCATCTGCGAGAGAATAAGAGTAGAATGGTTCAATCATAGATTATAGGATAAATTCGCATGACAGAATAAGAAAGAAGTGATATGGTTCCTAAACTTCATAGCCTCTGAGAGATAAGTACAGACGTCTCCGTACCGATCCTTCAGACTCTACTAAGCTTGCTCGTGACTCATGAGACCTATGTAACCTAGTGCTCTGATACCAACTATCACGATCCAAAATTCCCACCTTTGGACCGTGATGGCGCCTAACATTTCACTTGCTAGGCAAGCCAACGTTAGAATAATATTATTCATTTTTAAAATAATTTTTAAATTTATTAATAATAGAGAACAATTGCAGAAGTAACGTCTAAAATATAGTGAATAATCCATAAAAATAACGGTATCTAAATACCATCCCAGAATTAGTGTCACAAGTGCACGAGCTTCTAGAATAATACAAATAAAGGTCTGAATAAAATAAAGTTGTATGAAAATAAACACACAGCTAAAGTAAAATAGACGGGAATTTCAGAACTGCGGACGCCATGCAGTTATACCTCAAGTTTCCTCTGGTAGCTGAAATCCGAGCAAGTTTATGGTGCGCCGCTGGGACCAACTTCGAAATCTGCACAAGAAGTGCAGAGTGTAGTATCAGTACAACCGACCCCATGTACTGGTAAGTGCTGAGCCTAACCTCGATGAAGTAGTGACGAGGCTAAGGCGGGTCACTTGCATTAACCTGTACGCAATATTAGTAATAACAACAAATAATAAAAATAAATCGGGTAACTCATTTATAATAATTGAAGCCAACTCAGCAGTCATAACCAATTATCATTTCCATCACTTTTCGTTGCAGCGTGCAACCCGCTCTCACAATATATTCATATTTCATTCTGTTGCGGCGTGCAACCCGCTCCTCCAATATACTCATTTTAATCAAGTCTGTCATATATTTATTTCAATCAAGTATATATAGACTTTTAAATAAGTCTATTGCGGCGTGCAACTCGATCCTCCAATATGGACTTTTAATAAGTCTGTTATATATTTATTTCAATCAAGTATATATAGAATTTAAAATAAGTCTGTTGCGGCGTGTAACCCGATCCTTCAATATGGACTTTTAATAAGTCTGTTGCGGCATGCAACCCGATCCTCCAATATGGACTTTTTAATAAGTCTGTTGCGGCATGCAACCCGATCCTTCAATATATTCATTATAATCAATTCTGTTGCGGCGTGCAACCCGCTCCTCCAACATATTAATTTATCAATTCTTATAGAAGAAATTTCCCCAATAAATGCAACAATTAATATAAAATTATAAGACAATAAACATACAATAATTATGAAACAAACAAAGGCAAATAACAAATTATTATAGAAATCAGAGAGAAAATATGCAGTTTAATATTTAATATGCTAAATGTCGAATAACAATTAAGGCACATAATTCGAATAGTATGTAACAATTATTGCAGGAATTCAAGAATTAATATTTGACAAAGAATATTAGAGAAATAATTATTATAATAATTAATTCATGATTTAAAATAATTTATGATTTTTCAAGTAAGCATGCAAACAATTAATTTGACGACGTATAGACACTCGTCACCTCGCCTATACATCGTTCACTTGCATTTCACATAACAAATAATTTAAGGGTTATATTCCCTCAAGTCAAGGTTAACCACGACACTTACCTCGCTTTGCAAATTTCAATCAATTACTCGACCACAGCTTTTCCTTTTAAATTTACCTCCAAAAGCTTTAAATCTATTCAAAAACAATTCAATATGCTCAATACAAATCATAGGAATTAATTCTATATGATCTTACTAATTTTCCGAATAAAAATCCGATATTCTTTTAAATATTTGACAGTGGGACCCACGTCTCAAATCCTAGAAAAACTCGCGAAATTCGAACACTCGTTCCGCTTCAACCATACAAAAATTATCCAATTCCGATGTCAAATGGACCTTCAAATCTAAATTTTTCGTATTTGGAAGATTTTAGAAAAATCTGATTTTTCTTCCATAAATTCACGGATTCATGATATAAATGAGTATGGAATCATAAAATATAATCAATATAGGATAAGGAACACTTACCCTAATGTTTCCCGTGAAAATCGCCCAAACTTCCGCCTTAACCGAGCTCAAAACGACCAAAATATGAAAATAATATCGGACTCTTCGATATATACACTGCCCATGCATTTCCGCACCTGCTGTGCCTGGGCTCGCACATGCGAGCTCGCATCTGCGAAATGGGGCTGCCAGGCGAGGCCTCGCACATGCAGAGGGAAAATGCGCACTTGTGCTGACCTCCGCTTTTGCGATTACTGTGTCCGCTTCTGCGGACGCGCGGGTGCGTGCAGGTTTTCGCACCTGCAGACTTTTGCCCAGCCATGCCCGGGCGCATCTATGATCGAAGGCTCGCTTCTGCGAGCTCGTACCTGTGGTCAAAAATCTGCAGGTGCGATTATAACAGAAGGCAAAATTTTAGATTTTGCTTAAGTCCAATTCTTGTTCCTATTTCAATTCGAATCACACTCGGGGTACTCGGGACCCCATCCGAATATACCAACAAGTCTCGTAACATAATACAGACTTACTCGGGGTCTAATATCACGTCAAACAATGCTAAACTTACAATTCACACCCCGATTCGAACTTAAGAGTTTTAAACTTTTCAATTTGCACATCTCGTGCAAAACATATTAAATGAATCCGGAATGACTTTAAATTTGGTACACAAGTCATAAATGACATAACGGAGCTGTTCAAATTTCCAGAATCGAATTCCGGCTCCGATATCAAAAAGTCAACCCCGTGGTCAAACTTGAAAAGTTTTAGCCTTTAAATTGCTAGTTCCGTTAAATGGTCATAACTTGAGCTAGGAACCTCCAAATTAAATTTCGGGCATACGCCCAACTCCGAAATCACGACTGGAACTGTCAAAACATTGATCCAGGTCCGTTTGCTAAAAATGTTGACCAAAATTAACTCAGTTGAGTTTTAAAGCTCTATTTCACATTTTAATCCATTTTTCACATGAAAAATTTCCGAAAATATTTACGGACCGCGCACTCAAGTCGAGGATTGATAAGTAGTACTTTTTTGAGGTTTTAGAACATAGAATTACTTATTAAATTTAAAGATGATATTTTGGGTCATCACAGTTAAGAAAATTGGGAGATTGGCCATGGTCAATATCGAGTCAAGACGACCTCTTTTCAGTATTTTGAGTGCGCGAATAGGTTCGTAGCATGTTTTACGATTGAAATTCATATATGGTTTGTGTCCGGGAGGTTCCGGATAAGTTTCGGGATGAGTTTTGAGCGAGTGCGGGCATTTTGCCACTCTAATATTGTTCTGGCACTTTCGGGGACGCGGACCGCGAAAATTTTGGGCGCTGAGGCGAAGGAGGAATGCGGTCAGCTGCAGAATTTCGCGGCCGCACTCAACATTTCGCGGACCGCGCAATTCTGTCCGCGGCCGCGCTCCAAGTAGTTCTGTAGATTCGCCGGTCCGACTTCGGAAGCCTATATCTTTTGATCTATGAGGAATTTTGAGATGATTCAAAAACGAAAGTTGTAACCCTTTGTGTCTAGTTTCAATAAGGTAAAGAAGTCATAGTTTGGACGTCTGTAGAGAAAGTTATGTCCAAAATACTAAAGCCTAGTAGTGCAGCCACCAAACTTTCGCGGCCACTGTGGGAATTCCGCGGACCGCGGTGAGGCATTCGTGGGGGCGGTGGAAATGCGCGGTCAGCGTATTGAGAATCCGAGAGGTGTACTATATATCCGAGGTTTAGGTTATTATTTCATTTTTGGACTTTTAGAGCTTGGTTGGAGACGATTTTTTGTGGGTTTTTCAAGAAATTCATCGGGGTAAGTGATTCTAACTTGGATTTGGTTAATATACATGAATATATCACTGATTTCATCATTTAGTTAGTACTTTGAGATGAAAATTTGGGAAAAATTGTGGAAACTTCATAAACCACAAATTTAAGATTTAAAAGTCCATTTGACATCGGAATTTGATAATTTTAGTATGGTTGAACTCGTATCGGAATGGGTAATCAGATTTTGTGAAAATTATGTCGGGTTCCGAGAGGCGAGACCCGCGTTCACTTTTGTTGACTTTTTGGAATAAAGTTTTAAGTCGATGTATTATTATCCGGAATTGTTTCCTATGCATTTTAATGAAGTTATGCAATTAATTTGGATAGATTTGAGCGGTCCGGAGGTCAATTCAAGCAAGAAGACAATTTTGGAATATCGGCATAATTTCAAAAAGGTAAGTGTCTTGCTTAACCTCGAGTGGGGGAATTACCCCTTAGGCATTGAGTCTTATGTGCCATTTGTGAAATGTGAAAAGCCGTGTACGCGAGGTGACGAGTACGTACTCGGACCTATACGTGCAAAATTCATTGAATTAAAGTCTTAAGCATTTTTGTATAGTAAATTGGAAAATTGTGAAAAATTATTAAATTATATGTTTGTCATGCCTAAATCCTTATTGTTGAATTTGTTTTTATATGATAATTTGATGTGATTCTTACTTGAAATATTTATGAAATTTCATGAGTATTGTTGGTTTAATATTTCTTGGAAATTAATTTCAATATGAATTTTCGTATGCAAATAATTAATTTAAGCGAGCTTAAGAATAAGTGTTAATATAAGTATCTAAATTTGCATTAATGAAGGTTTTGCTTTATGATAAGTAATTTCTATCTCTATTGATTGTTTTTGCGTGTTATATACATTGTGTGGAGCCTTGGGCTATTTGTTATGAAATTAATTGATTTTTATTATATCTTTGGAATTTGGTTGTGGCCACTGGCAAATTCTGATATGAATTGATTTTATTATATTGTCGTGTTAATTTCCCACGTAAATTGTTGTGTTATATGAGTTATTATTTTGGGGAGATAAGGGTGATATTTCACCGTTGATATTATGTGGGTATAAGGGTGGCATTTCACTGTTGTTGTGTTTGTTGGAATATTGTTTGGGCGGAGCAATAAGGGTGTCTATAGGAGCGATAAGGGTGGCAATAGGAGTGATAAGAGTGGATATTGATATTGTCTTGGCAGAGCGATAAGGGTAGCTATATGAGTGATAAGAGTGGCAATAAGTGCGATAAGGGTGGCTATTGTCAGGGACGATATGTGATGATGTGGGGTTGTGGTGTTGATAATTTTCATGTAATGTTGTGATTTTCTTGTGTTTACTTTTATACCTTGTGCAATTTGTCTTGTTGTTGGTAGATTGATGACAATCTGATTTATGTTGAAATTGAGAGCATGTGGCTATTGCCAGGCGGATTATAAATTGAAATGTGGGCACGAGGTGCCGTGAGTAAATAATGAGGATATTTGGCACGTGAATTGTCCGTGTAGTTGTGATATGAAATGTGGGCACGAGGTGCTGTGATGAAATGATGATGATAATTGGCACGTGAATTGTCCGTGCAGTTGTGATATGATTTAGTTATGGGCACGAGGTGCCATGGAAATATGAAAATGGGCTGAGACCTGTATTTATGAAAAATATGAAAATGGGCTGAGACCCGTATTTTTATGATTATGAAATGAGGTGTCACATGGTGACTTTTTAATTGAAAGAATTATATTCAAATTATTTATTTGGAAGGAGTTTTATTCAAAAAGAATTATATGAAAAAATTGTATCTGAAAGATATTTATTTGAGAAAACTACATTTAAAAGAGAGTTATTTGGAAGAATTATATGTGAAGGATATTTATTTGAAAAACTTGAATTAATTGAGCGTACATCTATTTATTAAGTGTTGGGTGATATTTATGGTATTCTTGTTGTCTTGCTGCGCATACCACTAGTTGTTTTAACCTGCCCTTATTGCTATATGTTTCCTAGTATTTTGTATATTATATTGCACAGGTTATTAGACTAGTGAGTGTCTGGACTGTACCTCGTCTCTACTCCATTGAGGTTAGTCTTGATACTTACTGGGTACCGACCGTGGTAAACTTATACTACACTTCTGCACATTTTTTGTGCAGAGCCAGGTATTGGAGATATCGGACTTGAGTAGAGTTAAAGAGAGATTGTAAGGATTCAAGGTAGATCTTCTTGGCGTCGCAATCCCTTGGAGTCTCTTTATTTCATTGTACTGTTAATTTGTAATCAAACAGTATTGTATATTCGGTCCTCGTGATTATTCCATGTATTTAGTTAGAGTTCGTGACTCGTACTACTAGTCTTGGGAGGTTGTATATTGTAATTATTTCCATTGTTAGTTTAAAAAACAAATGGCTTCAAAAGGTAATTGAAATCGGCTTACCTAGTCTTAGAGACTAGGTTCCATCACGACGCCTGTGGTAGGATTTTGGGTCGTGACAAGTTGGTATCAGAGCTCTAGGTTCATAGGTTCTACGAGTCACGAACGAGTCTAGTAGAGTCTTGCGGATCGGTACGGAGACGTCTGTACTTATCTTTGAGAGGCTACAGAACTTTTAGGAAATTTCCATTTCTTTCATTCATGTCGTGCGAAATTTATTAAATTTGGAATTTGAACCTTTGTATCTCCATTCTCTCGCAGATGGTGAGGACACGTGATACTGGGTTAGCTGAGCAGGCATCTGCACATACTGCTAGGGCTACAAGAGGTAGAGGCCGAGGTAGAGGTCGAGGAAGGGCACGTGCTGCGACTAGAGCACCTGTCAGAACAACAGTTGAGGAGCCACTAGTAGCTCCAGTTGGGGGACAAGTACCAGAAGCACCTGTTGTTACCCCCGGACTTCAGGAGACTTTAGCACAGTTCCTGAGTATGTTTGGTACATTAACTCAGACATGATTGATCTCTGTTGCACCAAACATTCCGCAGATTGGGGGAGTAGCTCAGACTCCTATCTCAACTCCAGAGCAGCAGGTTCACGTTGGTCAGGTTCCGGGTGTAGTATCGGTACAACCTGTTATTCCGGTTCGACCTGAGGTCAGGCCTGAGGCATCAGAAGAAGAACAAAAGAGACTTGAAAGGTTTAAGAGGTATAGTCCACCTACTTTCAGTGGCACAACTATAGAGGATGCCCAAGAATTTCTAGAAAATTTTCACCGTATTCTCCGCACCATGGGTATTGTGGAGGTGAGCGGAGTTGCCTTTACTATATTTCAACTGTCAGGCGCAGCGTATCGGTGGTGGAAAATCTATGAAAAAGGTAGACTAGCCGATGCCACACCACCAACTTGGGCTCAATTTTTGAAATGTTCTTGAAAGAGTTTGTTCCCCAGACTCTCAGAGATGCGTGGCGCGCAGAGTTTGAACGGTTGAGTCAAGGCACTATGACAGTGTCAGAATATGCTATCAGGTTCAGTGAGTTAGCCCGTCATGCACCTATCTTGGTTCCTACAATCAGAGAGCGCGTCCGCAGATTCATTGAGGGGCTCGAATATGATCTTAAAATATGCATGGCTCGAGAATTGCAAACTGATACTCCATTTCAACAAGTAGTAGAGATTGCAAGGAAGATTGAGGGTGTTTTAGGCGAGGAAATAAAGTCTAAGGAGGCCAAAAGATCTCGAAGATCTGGAGGGTTCAATAGATTTTACTCTTCAGCTAAAACCCATTATAGTGGAGGCTCGAGCAATCGGTCAGTTCAGTCCGCACATCAAATTACTCGGAGTGCTCCAGTTTACAGTGCACCACCGGCATAAGATTCTTACAGTGGTTATTCCAGTTATCCGGCACAGACTCAGTACGAGCAACCACAACCTCAGAGGGGTTGTTATGAGTGTGGTGATACTAGGCATATCATCAGAACACTCTAGCTACAAGCTTTATTCCAGTTGATACTACACGTGCACAGTCAGCTAGAGGTGAAGGACAGGCGGGTAGTGGGCGCCTAAGAGGTGGAGGCCCGACCCGTTGATTTAATCACTATGATTTGGCTGAGTCCAATACACCAGATGTTGTCATAAAATGTACGATCCTGATTTTTATTATAAAAGATATTTTTCTTAATTTGATTTGGTTCTGAATATTGAGGTGAGTCCTCCTACTATGCTACACTTATGGGTGAGCTTCGTAAATTTGTGATCCACTTATATGTTTATCCCTGTTAGGAGATTTGAAGGTGTGAGCCCGTGTCTGTCATTTATTTTTGTACACCATTGAGGGCTATAAGTCCAAAAGTAATTTTTATTTTTCATTACAGTGGGTTTAATGTGTTTTGGAATAATTGATTCCAATGTTTATGAATTATATGCCCTACCGGTATGAGGGTTCATTATGTATTGTGAAAACTGTTTATGAAATATATTGAAAAGAAGAAAGAAAAGAAAATTAAAATTTCAGTTGGCACAATGTGCAAAATACTTGTGATTCGGAGTTGAGGACGAGATCCTCGCATTTTATATATGATGTGAAATATTTAAATCGGGCTACAAGTCGCGGTAGAAGTTATGTAAGGACGAGGTCCTTGTGGTGAAATATTTATGAGTTTAAAATTTTTCTTTGTGAAATTTAATTCGTATAATAGTATTAATAGGGAGTCATGCCTGTTAGGCTTGTTTGATAATTCTTGTATATGTTTCTATTCATATTCAGCCATTTTCGTGCTGTAAACATTGAGTTTTAGCTTATGAGGTGAGTGCCCAGGTGGCATTAAATGTGACTCATTAATCCGAGTAAGTAATCATGAGGTCTTCATGCCTCACATTTTGTTGTCAATATTGTAAAAATTCGAAATGAGGTGGTAGTTAATTTGAGATTAATTGATGATGCTGAAATTAATTATGAACAACTTTTAAGACCAGAGATGTGGTGATGAGCATACATATGATGTGCTTCATGTCCTGATATCATCATGATAATGCAGTGCTTGTGATGTCGAGATTGGTGTTATTGATATATATCTTATGGTATTTTGTTGGGTTGTGGATGTGTTGTTAGGAGTTGTTTTTGGTGTTACTCTCGCAGGTGGATAGGCCCAATTACAGGGGAGATTCTCCCGAAACTTTTGCAAGATTTGGGAGTTAGTAAAATTTGGAGGATTGGGATTTGCAAAGGAAGAGATAAATATGTTATGTGTTTGAGAGCGAATGATCCTAAGCGGGGAAGCATGTAGCACCCCAGAGAAAGTTTTGAAGTACTTCAACACTATCGAGAAAATTGATGTGTGCATAGGCACGAGTTGTTATAGCCAGTTGAGACTAATACTGTGCGTTGTTGTGAAAAAATTAGGCCTTTTGAAAAAGTTGGAGTGTAAAAAATAGCCTTAAAGTTTTCAAATATGGATAAAAGAAATAATATCAAATGAGATGATGTTGTCACGCTTATCTCAAATGCGGTAACGTGGTATCAACCATGAGTATATGTGTAAAAGTAAAATCATCAATTTGGTAACCTCAGAATAATTCTTAGAACGTTCGAAGACGAAAGTTTGTTTAAGAAGTGGAGAATGTAACGACCCAACTTGTTGTTTTAAGAATTAATGCCCCGTTCAGTGACTTGAGGTCTCGAACAGCTTCGCAATATGTATTATGACCCGCGGGTGTGGTCGAATTTGATTTACTGAAGATTCAAAATTTTATTTAAAGAACAATTCTTATTTAGAAGCTTAAATGGAAAGAGTTGACCGGAGAGTTATTTTTGAGCAAACGACCCCAGAATGGAATTTTGATGATGTCAATAGTTTCGTATGATGATTTCGGACTTAGGCGTATGTTCGAATTTGGATTTGGAAGTCCGTAGGACAATTCGACGCATTTTGGCAAAAGTTGAAAAATAGAAGATTTTTGGAAAAACAATCCTACCGAAGGGTGAATTTTTGATAACGAGGTCAAATTTTGATTACGGAAATGGGAATTGTTCCATTAAGTCAATTATAACTTGTGTGCAAAATTTGAAGTCATTTCGGATTGATTTAATACATTTCGGCGCAAAATATAGAAGTTGCGAGATTTGTAAAGTTAGGAAAATTGGGAGTTTGGCCATGGTCAATATCGGGTCAAGACGACCTCTTTTCAGTATTTTGAGTGCGCGAATAGGTCCGTAGCGTATTTTATGATTGAAATTCATATATGGTTTGTGTCCGGGAGGTAACAGATGAGTTTCGGGATAAGTTTTGAGCGAGTGCGGGCATTTCGATACTCTAATATTTTTCTGGCTCTTTCGGGGGCGCGGACCGCAAAAATTTTGGGCGCTGAGGCGAAGGAGGAATGCGGTCAGCTGCAGAATTTTGCGGCCGCGCTCAAATTTTCGCGGACCGCGCAATTCTGTCCGCGGCCGCGTACCAAGGAGTTCTGCAGATTCGCCGGTCCGACTTCGGAAGCCTATATCTTTTCATCTACAAGGAATTTTGAGATGATTCAAAAACGAAAGTTGTAGTCCTTCGTGTCTAGTTTCAAAAAAGGTAAAGAAGTAATAATTTGGACATCTGTAGGGAAAGTTATGGCTAAAATACTAAATCCTTGCAGTGCAGCCACCAAACTCTCGCGGCCGCGGTGGGAATTCCACGGACCACGGTGAGGCATTCGCAGGGGCGGTGGAAATGCGCGGTCAGCATATTGAGAATCTGAGAGGTGTACTATATATCCGAGGTTTAGGTTATTATTTCATTTTTGGACTTTTGGAGCTCGATTAGAGAAGATTTTTCGTGGATTTTTCAAGAAATTCATCGGGGTAAGTGATTCTACCTCGGATTTGGTTAATATACATGAATATATCATTGATTTCATCATTTAATTAGTACTTTGAGATGAAAATTTGGGAAAAATTATAGAAACTTCATGAACCACAAATTTAAGATTTGAAAGTCCATTTGACATCGGAATTTGATAATTTTAGTATGGTTGAACTCGTATCGGAATGGGTGATCAGATTTCGTAAAAATTATGTCGGGTTCCGAGAGGCGGTACCCGCGTTGACTTTTGTTGAATTTTTGGAATAAAATTTAAGTCGACATATTATTATCCAAAATTATTTTCGATGAATTTTAATGAAGTTATGCAATTAATTTGGATAGATTTGAGCGGTCCGGAGGTCAATTCAAGCAAGAAGGCAATTTTGGAATATCGGCATAACTTCAAAAAGGTAAGTGTCTTGCTTAACCTCGAGTGAGGAATTACCCCTTAGGCATTGAGTCTTATGTGCCATTTGTGAAATGTGAAAAGCCGTGTACGCGAGGTGACAAGTACGTACTCGGACCTATACGTCCAAAATTCATTGAATTAATGTCTTAAGCATTATTGTGTAGTAAATTGGGAAATTATGAAAAATTATTAAATCATATGTTTGTCATGCCTAAATCCTTATTGTTGAATTTGTTTTTATATGATAATTTGATGTGATTGTTACTTGAAATATTTATGAAATTTCGTGAGTATTGTTGGTTTAATATTTCTTGGAAATTAATTCCAATATGAATTTTCTTACGCAAATAATTAATTTAAGCGAGATTAAGAATAAGTGTTAATATAAGTATCTAAATTTGCATTAATGAAGGTTTTGCTTTATGCTGAGTAATTTCTATCTCTATTGATTATTTTTGGATGTTATATACATTGTGTGGAGCCTTGGGCTATTTGTTGTAAAATTAATTAATTTTTGTTATATATTTGGAATTTGATTGTGGCCACTGGCAAATTGTGATATGAATTGATTTTATTATGTGGTCGTGTTAATTTCCCATGTAAATTATTGTATTATATGAGTTATTATTTTGGGGATATAATGGTGACATTTCACCGTTGATATTATGTGGGTATAAGGGTGGCATTTCACTGTTGTTGTGTTTGTTGGAATATTGTCTGGACGGAGCGATAAGAGTGTCTATAGGAGCGATAAGGGTGGCAATAGGAGCGATAAGGGTGGCTATTGATATTGTCTGGGCGGAGGGTTAAAGGTGGCTATAGGACTGATAAGAGTGGCAATAGGAGCGATAAGGGTGGCTATTGTGAGGGACGATATGTGATGATGTGGGGTTGTGATGTTGATAATTTTCATGTGATGTTATGATTTTCTTGTGTTTACTTTTATACCTTGTGCAATTTATCTTGTTGTTGGTAAATTGATAACAATCTGATTTATGTTGAAATTGAGAGCCTGTGGCTATTGCCAGGCGAATTATAAATTAAAATGTGGGCACAAGGTGCCGTGAGTAAATAATGAGGATATTTGGCACGTGAATTATCCGTGCAGTTGTGATATGAAATGTGGGCACGAGGTACTGTGATGAAATGATAATGATAATTGGCACGTGAATTGTCCGTGCAATTGTGATATGATTTAATTATGGGCACGAGTTGCCGTGAAAATATAAAGATGGATTGAGACCCGTATTTACGAAAAATATGAAAATAGGCTGAGACCCGTATTTTTATGATTATGAAATGAGGTGTCACATGGTGACTTTTTAATTGAAAGAATTATATTCAAAATATTTATTTGGAAGGATTTTTATTCAAAAAGATTTATATGAAAGAATTGTATCCGAAAGATATTTATTTGAGAAAACTACATTTAAAAGATAGTTATTTGGAAGAATTATATGTGAAGGATATTTATTTGAAAAACTTGAATTAATTGGGCGTACATGTATTTATTAATTGTTGAGTGATATTTATGGTATTCTTGTTGTCTTGCTGCGCATACCACTAGTTGTTTTATCCTGCCCTTATTGCTATATGTTTTCTAGTATTTTGTATATTATATTGCATAAGTTATTAGATTAGTGAGTGTCTGGACTGTACCTCGTCTCTACTCTATTGAAGTTAGTCTTGATATTTACTGGGTACCGACCGTGGTGTACTTATACTATACTTCTGCACATTTTTTGTGCAGAGCCAGGTATTGAAGATATCAGACTTGAGTAGAGTTAAAGCGGGATCATAAGGATTCAAGGTAGAGCTGCTTGGCCGTCGCAGTCCTTTGGAATCTCTTTATTTCATTGTACTGTTAATTTATAATCAAACAATATTGTATATTCGATCCTCGTGATCATTCTATGTATTCAGTTAGAGTTCATGACTCAGTACTACCAGTCTTGGGAGGTTGTATATTGTAATTATTTCCGTTGTTAGTTTCAAAAAAAAAAAGGCTTCAAAAGGTAATTGAAATCGGCTAACCTAGTCTTAGAGACTAGATGCCATCACGACGCCTATGGTGGGATTTTAGGTTATGATAAGAAGGAGAGACAAGGTCTGCGAAATACGGCAGCTACCTCTGAATCTCCGGAAAATCAACTGTGCGAAAGAATCAACACCCGCTATGTCCGAAAATACCTGGACCTTCACACGAAGTGCAGGGTGTAGTATGAGTACAACCAATTGAGCAAGTAACAATAATAAATAAGAAACTGAAGATATTGATGAGCTACACAATTATAGCTCATTTCTAGTAATTTCCAATAGAGAGTAGACATGCTTTCAAATCCAGCAGTTTAAGTCAAGTCAATTTATACAGTTCAAGTTCATGTAATCCGGATATAAAATCTTTTAGAGAATTTCACAACAGTGACAAATAGCAACTAAGTACAATAGCAAATGAAAATAAAGAACATCCTCTCAGGGCAACAATTACTCAACTCGTCACAACAGCTCAACCACTCGGCTCTCAGCCCTCAACACTCACACTCACACTCAATGGGTACCCGTGCTCACTGGGGGTATACAAACTTCGGAGGGGATCCTACAACCCAAGCGCTATAATCTGCACGACCAACTCATGTGTTGCATGGACAACTCACATGCCATAGTATCAATATCTGGATCCGCACGGCCAACTCACGTACTATAGTATCAATATCTGGGTCCGCACGGCCAACTCACGTGCTGCACGGACAACTCACGTGCTATAGTATCAATATCTCACAATTAGGCCCTCGGCCTCACTCAGTCATAAATCTCTCCAGTCTCTAGGGCTCTCAATAATCATGAAATCAGCCCAAACAACAATGATATGATGCATCAATAATGAACAATAGAGACTGAGATAAAATAAACAAGTAAACTGTGACTGAGTACCAAACAACAATTTAGAAGATAATTCAACATGTACACGACCTTTGTGGGTCCTAGCAGTACCAACATATAGCCTAAACATAGTTTCTAACATGTCTTACAGTCAAATTTTCACAACACATAGAGAGCATATAGCTAACAATAAGTTATTCAACGTTACAGTTTCACGGGACGGACCAAGTCACAATTTCCTCGGTGCATGCCCACACGCCCATCACCTAGCATGTGCGTCACCTCTAAAGTAATCACATGATACAAAAATTCGGGGTTTCATACCCTCAGTTCCAGATTTAAAACTGATACGTACCTCAAACCGCGTAATTCTTTATTCCGCTACGCCCTTGCCATGAGAATTGGTCTCCGAAAGTTTCGAATCTAGTCACAAATAATTCGTTTCAGTCAATAAAATTTATTGGAATTAATTCCATAAGAAAATATTAATTTTCCATAAAAATCCGAAATTTAGCTCAAATATCGCTTGTGGAGCCCACGTCTCGGAACCAAACAAAAGTTATAAAATCCGAAAGCTCATTCAACCACGAGTCTAACCATACCAATTTTTACCAAAATTCGACCTCAACTCGACCCTCAAATCTTCAATTTAAACCAATAGGGTTTTCTAAATTTTCCAACTTGATTCACCCAATAAATGATAAAAATAGCCATGTATTTGAGTAATTTAGCCAATATTGAGTTAAGAACACTTACCCCGTTGTTTTCTCTGAAAATCTCCCAAATATCGCTTCTTCCCGAGCTCCAATCCGTCAAAAAAGGAAATTTTCAGAACTTAACCTCTCTACCTAGACATTTGCTCTACGCGATTGCAGACAAACACACGCCATCGCGAAGCACAATTTTCTACTCCCCAGAAAAGACCCTACGCGATTGCGGTTGTCTTCACGCGATCGCGATGCACAAAATCCTAGCTTTATGCGATCGCATCCCTATTCACGCGATCGCATAGAGCAAACGCGTGGCCCAACTTCCTCTCAAGTTCCCTTATGCGAATGCGACCTCTCCCACGCGTTCGCGTAGCATAGACTAGCCCAACCTACGCGATCGCGGTTGACCTCACGCGATCGCGAAGAACAAAATCAACACTGCCTCATCAAGCCTACGCGATCGCGGACATTCTCATGTTATCGCGTAGAAGGAAACCGATGACAGAAAACCAGCATTCTTCGGCTGAAATGCCAAGTCCAAAATTGATCCGTTAACTATCCGAAACTCACCCGAGACCTCAACCAAATATACCGTCAAGTCCCATAACATCATACGAACTTAGTCGAACCCTCAAATCACCTCAAACAACGCTAAAACCACAAATCACACCCCAATTCAAGCCTAATGAACTTTGAAATTTTAAGTTTACACAAACGACGCCGGAACCTATCAGATCAAGTCTGATTGACCTCAAATTTTGTACACAAGTCATAAATGACATAACAGAGGTATTCCAATTTTCAGAATTGGATTCCGACCCCGATATCAAAAAGTTAACTCCTCGGTCAAACTTCCCAAAATTCAACTTTAGCCATTTCAAGCCTAATTCCACTACGAACCTCCAAATAATTTTTCGGACACGCTGATAAGTCCAAAATCACCATACGGAGCTATAAGAATCATTAGAATTAAATTCCGAGGTCGTTTACTCATAAGTCAACATCCGGTTAACTTTTCCAACCTAAGCTTTCCATTATGAGACTAAGTGTCTCAATTTATTTCGAAATCTTTTCGGACCCTAACCAACTAACCCGATAAGTCATAAATCAACTGTAAAGCATAAATTAAACAGTAAATAGGAGAACATAAATGTAATACTCAAAACGATCGATCGGGTCGTTACAAATAATATCATGAAGTATATACCACTGACAGTTTCTCTAAGAATAAACTATCACGAGTACCCTTTGTTAAGCATATATATGCTCACTTTTTCTTGCTTCCTGATCAGCTGAAAAGAAAGGATAAAAGACTTTTTATTTTACTTTCTGCTTTATTTTCCCTCATCTTATTATATCCTTCTTTTTTAATCTACATTTCTCAGTTTCTTAGAAGCAAAGGATTTGTTTTCTCCATTTTTTTGCCTTCCCTTTCCATCGTATCAAGTTTGTATCCAATCAAAGCATTAGGATTGTAATTGTTTACTTCGAGAGAAAGTTTCCAACTTTTTTTAGTGGAGCCATATTGCCTCATAGCTAAAATCATTTTTTAATAAAAAATTAAAATATAATGTTGAAAGAAATTTTGTGTATTACACATACATTAAAAGCCGATAAACCCATTTATGAAAGTTTTCAGGAACCGATTGTATCGTTTATGAAATCCAAAAAAAAAAGTTAATTATTTGAAGAATAAAAAGAAAATTTTGACACATTAATATTTAGCTAGGAATACAAACAATCAAACGAGAGGCAAATAAGAGAGGTTTAATCAATTGCTGGTAAAAATCAATATCGTACAAATAATCAAACGAGAGGCAAAAAAGAGAGATTTAATCAGTGAGACAAAAAACAAAAGAGGTTTAATCCGTTGCAAATTATTACAATTAGATATTAATCATTAATCTAAAATATGTTGATATCCAATTATTTTCAGGATGTAAAATTTACAAATATACATAAGCAGTTCTTCCTTTATATGCCTAATTTCCTTTAACTCGTAAATGAAAAGACCTTTCTGTATTTTTCAAAAGAATATGCATAAAGAGCTTTAAGAAAAATGCATCTAATTCCTTTTAAATTATAAAGAAGGGACCAACTTCACGAAAGAAAGCATAATTAAAGGATAATATTACCAATGGGATAGTTGATACTTTGTACTAAACCTCCGTGCACTTGTTATTTACACCTCATGCAACTTTTTTCTTATAAAATAAAATATTATTAAAGTACATAACAGTATGAAAACTTCACTCAATAATAATAAGGCTTAGTGATTGATTAAGTTGGAACGAATACCATATAGACCATGATCCTAACTTAGCCGCAGTAAGGATATTTTTTTATTGAGTGTAAGTGGATATAATCAGTCTATACATAAACTGGTAAGCAGGTAGATATCCTGTAAAATAGTTAAGCACATTAGATATCACCATTATACTTATCACATTAAAGCATTTATTCCTCTATTTTTTTTTCTTTTATTGCATTTTCTCTTTTACTTCAATACCTTTTTGCTGATTTTTTATTACAACTTTTTGTGGTAAAAGCTTGCATATTTCCAAAACAAAAAGGTAGTATATTATTCTGAGTGTGATTGCTGAAAAGCGGAATAAATGTGGTTCTACATGAAATTGCCCGGTCCATTTCAAGTCTGGCCCAGAACCTAAAAGAGCTCAAACTACTATCTGGACATGTCTAATCCCCTATGGGCCGGACAAAAGTTTAGGGTGGAAATGACACTAGGTAGTCACTTTTAAGCTTGTTGTTTAAAATATATCCCAGTTTACAATGTATTTATAGATTAGCCAATTTCGCTCAAACTTCAGGACACGATGTCCTAGAGTTTAAACCTCAAAGTTCAAACTTCAGGACATCGTGTCCTAAAGTTCGAAAATTGTGTCCAGAAGTTTGAATCTTATGTCCTGAATTTTAAATTAGTAGTCAAAAATTCAGTACACTTAGTCCTGAATTTTAAATTAGCAGCTCAAAAATTCAGGACACTAAGTAGGGGTGTTCAAAACCGAACCGTAACCGATAACCGAACCGCAAAATTGGCTTAGTGGCTTATTGGTATTGGGTTATCGGATTAACGGACGGTAAACGGATTGAAATTTCATAGTTAATGGTTTATCGGTTCGGGGACGAATTACTCAATTTTCTTATTGGATAAACCGTTAACCCGTTAAAAAATATTATATCTATATTTTTACGCCTATGTATATAAAGTATCTATTATTAACCCTAAAGGCTAAAGCCTCATTCACCCCTTAGGAAATAACGTACATCCACAACACTTCTTAAGGTTGCTTTGTTTCAATGGTGATTGTTGTGTTAATGCTACTGGATATTGACAGTAATTTTCTTAAGACTACTTTGTTTTAAGAGTGATTGCTATGTCAAATATGACATAAAGTTGTGTTATTTGTTCAGTGGTGAAGCAACTTTGGTAATGAAATATTTGGACCGATACTTTGTTGTAAAGACCTGACCGGTCGTTTTGAGTATTATAACCTCGTTTCCCCATTTACTGCTCAATTTATACTTTACAGTCGTTTTATGACTTACCGGGTTAGTTGGTTCGGATCCAGATAGATTTCTGAGTGAATTTAGACACTTAGTCTCATAATTGAAAACATAAGTTAGAAAAGTTGACCGGATGTTGACTTATGTGTAAACGACCCCGGATTTGAATTTTGATGGTTATAAGTATTATACTATTTCAAACAAGTGATAAGTAAGAGTCGTGAAGGTCAGAGGGTAAACGAGTTGAAGAAAATGAGGTTGGTCGACGTTTGACATTTTGGGATAAAATACGGTTCAAGCTATAATACCTCATATTTATGGCCTAGTGCTATACTATATGGCCTTAATAGTAAGGTAGATGTATTATATTAGTATTTAAGTGAAATGAGATTTAGAAATTAATTATGTGAGTAATTAGTTAAATGCAAGGATATAATTATGGATTAGTGGAAGACAAGTGTCCAAAATAGGGGACAATTATGGAGTCCACGTAGGACTACTCAAATCTCCACTTTACGACTCATGTTACATGGATAGGTATATCTTGGTGGCTGCTCCATGGCCAAGCTTCTTTTTCTTATTAAATGATTATTATGTGGCCCCCACAACCCACTAAGTATTAGTAAACTTTAAAGTTTCATTTTCAGAATATGTATATTATTAACAAGTATCACCACCTAGCCTTAAAACCACAAAACCGTGAGAGATTGAGAGGCAACTTTGGGATTTTATTTTCAAAAAATTTTCAATCTTTTGATGGGGCAAAACGTGGGAAGCAAAATCATAATAGAGAATTTATCCCTCCATCTCTCATAGATTAGCTTGTCGTAGATGCTTATGGTATGACTGTTTGGAGCATAATTGGCAGGCCCTAGTTTATTAAGGTAAGATTCCATCTCGCCTACATGTTCTGGAGGTTGTTGTTGTGTTATTATTGATATGCTTCTTGAAGTTGGAAGAAGGAAGTATATAAGTGTGATGACCCAAAATATCATCTTTAAATTTAATAATTAATTTTGTGTCTTAAGACCTCACAAAGTACTATTTATCACTCCTCGACTTACGTGCACAGTCCGTATAATTTTACGCAAAGTTTTTATGTGAAAAATGAATTAAAATGTGAAATAGAGCTTTAAAAGTCAACTAAGTTGACTTTGGTCAACATTATTAGCAAACTGACTCGGATCAGTATTTTGACAGTTTCGGTAGGTCCGTATCATGATCTGGGACTTGGGCGTATGCCCCGAATCGAATTCCGAGGTCCCTAGCTCGAGATATGAAATTTTGATGAAAACTTAAAAGTTTGAAAGCTTAATGATTTTAAGAATTGACCGATGTTTGGTCTTGTTGACACCGGGTCCGTATTTTAGTTTCGGAGCCCGGTACAGGTCCATTATAATATTTATGACTTGTTTGCCAAATTTGGTGAGAAACAGAGTTGATTTGACGTGATTCGGACGTCCGGTTGTAAAAATACAAGTTTTGAAGCTTTCTTAAATATTTCCTTTTATTTGGGGTTCAATTCGTAGTTCTAGGTGTTATTTTGGCGATTTGATCGTGCGAGCAAGTTCGTATGATATTTTAGAACTTGGGTGCATATTTGGTTTGGAGTCCCGAGAGTTCGGGTGAGTTTCGGATAGCTTACAGACCATTTGAACTTTTAGAAAAATCTGGTTTTTAGCTTCTGCTATCATCTGGTGCATTGTGTTTCGCGATCACGAAGCCATTCCTGCGATCGCGAAGAGGAAATTGTGAGTCGTGAGTTTTACCCTTCGTGTTCGCGAAGGTAGGTACGCGATCGCGAAAGGTTAACTCCCAGTGCATTGCGAACGCGTGGGCTAAGCTGCGATCGCGAAGAAGGAATGAAGCTAAAGCTGAAGCACCAAACTTGTGCTACGCGATCGCGTAAAGTTGGAAAAATATTTTCTGCGATCGCATGGCCATTTACGCTATCGCGTAGAGTTAATAAAATGGGAAGCCAAAATGTGCTTCGTGATCACAAACAATTATCCGTGATTGCGAAGAGTAAAATGGACCTGACTGAAGTTGTTCTACGCGATCGCGAACGAATTTCCGCGACCGCGATAAATAAAATTCTGAAAAACAGAACTTAAGTTATGGAAATAGGATTTCGACCCATTTTCAACTATTTTCAATTTTTGAGCTCGGGTAAGGCGATTCTTGGGCGATTTTCACGGGAAAAATATTGGGGTAAGTATTCCTTATCCTATATTGATTATATTTCATGATTCCATACTCATTTATATCATGAATCCGTGAAATTTTCAAAGAAAAATCAGATTTTTTATAAAATCTTCCAAAAACGAAAAATTAAGATTTGAAGGTCCATTTGACATCGAAATTTGATAATTTTTGTATGGTTCGACTCGTCTCAGAATGGGTGTTCGAATTTTGTAAGTTTTTTTCGAGATTTGAGATGTGGGTCCCACAGTCAATTTTTAAAGTGAATTCCAGATTTTATCCGGAAAATTAGTAAATTCATATAGAATTAATTCCTATGATTCGTATTGAGTATATCGAATTGCTTGTGAATAGATTTGAAGCTTTTGGAAACAAATTTAAAGGGAAAAGTTGTGGTCGAGTAATTGATTGAAATTGCAAAGCGAAGTAAGTGTCGTGGTTAATCTTGACTTGAGGGAATAGAACCCTTAAATTATTTGTTATGTGAAATGCATGTGAACGACGTATAGGCGAGATGAGGAGTGTCTATTCGTCATCAAATTAATTGTTTGCATAATTATTTGAAAATCCTAAATTTATTTTAATACACGAATTAGTTGTTATGATAATTGTTTCTCTCCTATTCTTTGTCAAATATAATTCTTGAATTCCTGCAATAATTGCTACATACTGATTTGATTTATGTGTCTTAAATTGTTACTTGACATTTAGCATATTAAATATTAAATTGCCTATTTTCTCCACGATTTTCACAATTAATTGTTAATTGCCATTATGAGTTGTTGAAATATATTGGGGGAATAGGTTGCACGCCGCAACGAAAATGAAAGTAAATATATCTATATTGGGGGATCGGATTGCACGCCGCAACAGACTTATTTAAAAGTCTATATTGGGGGATCAGATTGCACGACGCAACAGACTTATTTAAAAGTCTATATATATACTTGACTAAAATAAATATATTGGAGGATTAAAAACGAATATATTGTGGGAGCGGTTTGCACGCAGCAACGGAAATTGATTGAAGTAATAATTGGTTATTACTGCTGAGTTAGCTTCAACTATTAGAAATGAGTTACCTGATTTAATTCTATTATTGTGGTTATTACTATTATTGAGTACAAGTTAATGTAAGTGGCCTGCCTTAGCCTCGTCACTACTTCATCGAGGTTATGCTTGGCACTTACCAGTATATGGGGTCGGTTGTACTGATACTACACTCTACACTTCTTGTGCAGATTTCGGAGTTGGTCCAAGCGGCGTACCATAAACTTGCTCGGATTTCAGCTACCAAAGGAGACTTGAGGTATAGCTACATGGCGTCCGTAGTTCTGAAGTCCCCGTCTACTTACTTTAGCCATGTGTTTGTTTCCAGACAACTTTATTTTATTCAGACCGTTATTTGTATTATTCTAGAAGCTCGTGCACTTGTGACACCAATTCTGGGATGGTATTTAGACACCGTTATTTTTGTGGGTTATTCACTACATTTCAGAATTTACTTCTGCATTTGTTTCTTTGTTATTAATAGATTTAAAATTATTTTAAAATTGATAATATTATTCTAATGTTGGCTTGCCTAGCAAGTGAAATGTTAGGCTCCATCACGGTCCGAAGGTGGAAATTTCGGGCCGTGACAGTTGGTATCAGACATTAGGTTACATAGGTCTCACGAGTCACGAGCAAGCTTAGTAGAGTCTGAAGGATCGGTATGGAGACATTTGTACTTATCTCTCATAGGCTATGAAGTTCAGGAACAATATCACTTCTTTCTTATTCTGTCATGCGATTTTATTCTATCATCGATGATTGAACAATTCTACTCTTATTCTCTCGCAGATGGTGAGAACACGTAATACATCTATCGATGGACAGGGACCAGAGCCCCCAGTGGCAACTATGGCCAGGGGTAGAAGTCGAGGCCGAGGTCGTGCTAGAGGCAGAGGCAGAGGTAGAGCTCAGTCTTGAGCTCGAGCAGCAACTCCTGTTGTAGAACCTCAGGTGGACCTTCAGGAGGAGGTTCCAGTTCAGAATGTACCAGTTGGACCAGTTCAGGTCCCGGAAGGATTCATAGCTACTCCAGTGCTTCAGGGTGCTCTAGTCCGTTTGGTGAGTCTTATGGAGGGCGTGGCCCAGAATGGTACATTTCCAGTGGCACCATCCGTCTCACAGGCTGGTTGAGGAGCACAAACTCCCACTAATCCTGCTTCGGAGCAGATGGCTCCCCAGAATCAGGCTCTAGCAGCCCCGCCAGTTGGGGTAGTTCAGCCAGTTGTTGCGGCGCAGACCGGTGATAGGCCCGCCATGTATTTTGAGGCCTTATTAAGACTGGATAAGTTCACTAAGCTATTTCCAGTTCACTTTAGTAGTACACCTCTTGAGGACCCACAGGATTATCTTGACCACTGCCATGAGGAGCTGTGGAACATGGGTATAGTTGAGACCAATGGGGTTGATTTTGCTGTATTTCAGATGAGGGGTTCCGTCAAGAGGTGGTGGAGAGATTATACATTGACCAGACCAGTTGGATTGCCTGCACTTACCTGGGAGCAGTTCTCTCAGCTATTTTTAGAGAAGTTCCTTCCTATCACACTGAGAGAGGATTACTGCAAGCAATTTGAGCGTCTACAGCAGGGCAGTATAACTGTTACTCAGTGTGAGTCCCGTTTTGTGGATTTGGCCCGTCATGCTCTCCTTTACTACCTACTGAGGGAGAGAGAGTGAGTAGGTTTATTGAGGGACTCACTCACCCTATTAGGCTTCAGATGGCCAAGGAGACCGGAAGCGAGATTTGTTTTTAGGTAGTTGCTAATGTCGCGAGGAGGATCGAGATGGTTCTTGCATAGGAGAGAGGGCAGAGGTCTGATAAGAGGACTCGTCAGTTCTGTGGTTTTAGTGGTGCCTCGCCTGGAGGCAGGGGTAAATTTTGTAGGGGTCATCCTCCCAGACCGTTTCATTCAGCACTTCATGCATCTCCCGGTGCTTTAGGGAGTCACAGTCCTATTATGCCTTACTCTAGACAGCCAGCACTTAGTGCACATTCAGCTCCTATCAATGCACCACCACTCCAGAGTCACTACAACGATTATCCTGCCCATTCGGGTCAGCTTCAGTAGCAACGACATCTGGATGGGTGTTATGAGTGTGGGAACATTGGTCACATCAGGAGGTATTTCCATAGGTTGGCGAGTAACAGATCTCGACAGGATTCTTGTGCCATCATACCCGCACCAATTGCTTCACCGCCTACTCAGCCAGCTAGAGGTAGGGGTCAGGCAGCTAGAGGTGGAGGTCAGGCCATTAGAGGTGGAGGTTAGACTGTTAGAGGTGGAGGTTAGACCGTTAGAGGTAGAGGCCAACCAGTTAGAGGCCGCCCCAGAGACGCAGTTCAGAGTGGTGAGGCCCAGCCCTGATCATATGCTTTTCTAGCTAGGCCTAAGGCTGAGTCATCAGATATTGTGATCACAAGTATTATTCCAATTTGCCATAGAGATGCTTCAGTTCTATATTATCCAGGATCTACTTATTCCTATGTGTCCTCCTATTTTGCTTCATATTTGGTTGTGCCTTGTGATTCTCTAATTGCTTCTGTGTGTGTATCTACACCGGTGGGAGACTCTGTTGTAGCAGATCATGTCTATCATTCGTTTGTGGTTAATATTGATAGTCTTGAGACTAGTGTAGATCTTCTATTTCTTGATATGGTAGATTTTGATATCATCTTGGGTATGGATTGGCTGTCACTGTATCATGCTATATTAGATTGTCATGCTAAGACAATGACCCTAGCCATGCCGGGGTTAACTCGGTTAGAGTGGAAAGGAACTCCTGGTCATTCTGCCAGCAGGGTTATTTCTTATATGAAAGCTCGACGTATGGTAGAGAAAGTGTGTCTAGCCTATTTGGCTTATATTCGCGATCCCAGTGCGGATGTCCCTTCTATGGACTCAGTACCAGTTGTTCGTGAATTTCCAAAAGTATTTCCTGCAGATTTGCCGGGGACGCCACCCGGCAGAGATATTGACTTCTGTATTGATTTGGCTCTGGGCACTCATCCCATTACTATTCCACTATACCGTATGGCCCTGCTGGAGTTGAAAGAATTGAAGGAGTAGTTACAAGGCTTGCTTGATCAGGGATTCATTAGACCCAGTGTCTCGCCCTGGGGTGCACCAGTACTATTTGTAAAGAAGAAAGATGGCTCTATGCGGATGTGTATAGATTATCGACAGTTGAATAAGGCCTCTATCAAAAACAAATATCCGCTACCAAGAATTGATGACTTATTTGATCAACTTCAGGGTGCCAAGGTATTTTCGAAGATCGATTAAAGGTCTGGTTACCATCAGTTGAAGATTAGGGCATCTGATATCCTTAAGACAGCTTTTCAGACTCGATATGGGCATTACGAATTCCTAGTGATGTCATTTGGGTTGATAAATGCCCCAGCAGCATTTATGGATTTGATGAATCGGGTGTTCAAGCCCTATTTGGAGTCTTTTATGGTTGTGTTCATTGATGATATCTTGATTTACTCCAGCAGTCGAGAGGAGCATGAGCAACATCTTTGGAGGGTGCTTCATACTTTGAAAAATAATCAGTTATATGCCAAATTTTCAAAATGTGAGTTTTGGTTAGACTCAGTTGCCTTTTTGGGGCATGTTGTATCCGCAGAAGGCATAAAGGTGGATCGTAAGAAGATTGAGGCTATTCAGAATTGGCCTAGACCTACTTCAGTTACAGAGATCCAGAGTTTCCTGGGTTTAGCAGGTTACTATCGTCGGTTTGTGGAAGGGTTTTCATCTATACCAAGCCCATTGACTAGACTGACCCAAAAAGGTGTCCCATTTAGATGGTCAAACGAGTGTGAGTTGAGCTTTCAGAAGCTCAAGACCGCTTTGACTACGGCGCCCGTGTTGGTATTACCCACAGGTTCAGGATCGTATACTGTATATTATGACGCATCTCACATTGGGCTTGGTACAATATTAATGCAAGATGGCAGGGTGATTGTATATGCATCGCGGCAGTTGAAAGTTCACGAGAAGAATTATCTTGTTCATGACTTAGAATTGGCAGCCATTGTTCATGCGCTGAAGATTTGGAGGCATTATCTCTACGGTGTCTCGTGTGAGGTATTTACTGATCATCGTATCCTTCAGTATCTGTTCAAACAAAAAGATCTTAATTTGAGGCAGAGAAGATGGTTGGAATTGTTGAAAGACTATGATATCACCATTTTGTATTACCCCGAAAAGGCCAATATGGTGGCCGATGCTTTGAGTAGAAAGGCTGTGAGTATGGGCAGCCTTGCTTATATTCTGGTTGGTGAGAGACCGTTAGCTGTAGATGTTCAGACTTTCGTTAACCAATTCGTGAGGTTAGATGTTTTAGAACCCAGTCGGATTCTAGCGTGCACAGTCGCTCGGTCTTCTTTATATGAGCATATCCGTGAGCGATAGTATGATTATCATTATTTACTTGTCCTTTAGGACACAGTGTGGCACAGTGATGGCAAACAGGTTGCTGTGGGGGAAGATGGAGTTCTACGAATGTAGGGTCGTATTTGTGTGCCTAATGTTGACAGGCTTTGTGAATTAATTCTTGTAGAGGCACACAGTTCCAGGTATTCTATTCATCCAGGTACTGCCAAAATGTATCAAGATTTGCGGCAACATTATTGGTGGAGAAGAATGAAAAAGGATATAGGTGCATATGTACCTCGATGTCTGAATTGTCAGCAAGTTAAGTACGAGTATCAGAGACCTGGTGGTTTGCTTCAGAAGTTAGAAATTCCTGAGTGGAAATGGGAGCGTATCACTATGGATTTTGTTGTTGGACTCCCACAGACTCAGAGAAAATTTGACGCTGTTTGGGTCATTGTGGATAGGTTGACCAAGTCAACACATTTCATTCCAGTGGCAGTTACCTATTCTTCAGAAAGGTTAGCTGAAATTTACATTTGTGAGATTGTCCGCCTTCATGGTGTGTCTGTGTCTATTATTTCAGATTGAGGTACGCAATTTACCTCACACTTCTGGAGGGCTGTACAGCGTGAGTTAGGCACGCGGGTTGAGTTGAGTACAACATTTCATCCACAGATAGACGGACAGTCAGAGCGCACCATTCAGATATTGGAAGATATGCTTCGCGCTTGTATTATAGACTTTGGAGGTTCTTGGGATCAGTTCTTGTCACTTGCGGAGTTTGCTTATAATAATAGCTACCACTTGAGCTTTCAAAATGCTTCATATGAGGCATTATACGGAGGTCGATGCCGTTCTCCAGTTGGCTGGTTTGAACCGGGAGAGGCTCGGTTGTTGGGTACCGACTTGGTACAGGATGCCTTGGATAAGGTCAAGGTTATTCAGGATCGACATCACACAGCTCAGTCTAGGCAAAAGAGTTATGCCGACCGTAAAGTTCGTGATATTGCATTCATGGTTGGAGAAAGAATATTACTCCGAGTTTCACCTATGAAAGGTGTAATGAGGTTCGGAAAGAAGGGCAAGTTTAGCCCTAGGTATATTGGACCCTTTGAAATTCTTGAAAGGGTAGGTGAAGTATCCTACATGCTTGCATTACCATCTAGTTTATCAGCGGTTCATCCGGTGTTCCATGTGTCTATGCTTCGAAAATATCATGATGAACCGTCCCATGTGTTAAATTTCATCTCAGTCCAATTGGATAAAGATTTGACTTACGAGGAGGAGCCCGTGGCTATTCTAGCCCGGCAGGTCCGGCAGTTGAGGTCTAAGAGTTATCCTTCAGTTCGAGTACAATGGAGAGGTCAGCCGGTAGAGGCATCTACCTAGAGGTCCGAGTCGGACATGCAGAGTAAATATCCACACTTATTCACCAGCTCAAGTACTTTTTCTAACTTCGTTCGAGGGCGAACGTTTGTTTTAGAGGTGGAGAATGTGATGACCCAAAATGTCATCTTTAAATTTAATAATTAATTCTGTGTCCTAACACCACAAAAAGCACTATTTATCACTCCTCGACTTGCATGCGCAGTCCGTATAAGTTTTCGGAAAGTTTTTATGTGAAAAATGGATTAAAATATGAAATAGAGCTTTAAAACTCAACTGAGTTGACTTTGGTCAACATTTTGAGCAAAGAGACTCGGATCAGTGTTTTGACAGTTCCGATAGGTCCGTATCATGATCTAGGACTTGGGCGTATGCCCGGAATCGAATTCCGAGGTCCCTAGCCCGAGATATGGAATTTTGATAAAAAGTTAAAAGTTTGAAAGCTTAATGATCTTAAGAATTGACCGATGTTTGGTCTTGTTGACACCAGGTCTGTATTTTGGTTCTGGAGCCCGATATAGGTCCACTATAATATTTATGACTTGTCTGTCGAATTTGGTGAGAAACGGAGTTGATTTGACGTGATTCGGACGTCTGGTTGTGAAAATATAAGTTTTGAAGCTTTCTTGAAAATTTCCTTTGATTAGGGGTTCAATTCGTAGTTCTAGGTGTTATTTTGGCCATTTGATTGCGCGAGCAAGTTCGTATGATGTTTTAGGACTTGGGTGCATGTTTGGTTTGGAGCCTCGAGGGCTCGGGTGAGTTTCGGATAGCCTACGAACTATTTGAACTTAGAGAAAAATCTGGTTTTTAGCTTCTGTTGTCATCTGGAGCATTGTGCTTAGCGATCGCGAAGCCATTCCTGTGACCGCGAAGAGGAAATTGTGATTCGTGATTTTACCCTTCGCGTTCACGAAGGTAGGCACGCGATCGCGGAAGGTTAACTCCCAGTGCACTGCGAACGCATGGGCCAAGCTGCGATCGCGAAGAAGGAATGAAGCAGAAGCTGAAGCACCAGACTTGTGTTGCGCGATCGCATAAGTCGGTACACGATCGCATAAAGTTGGGAAAATTTTCTCTGCGATCGCATGGCCATTTACGTGATCGCGTAGAGTTAATAAAATGGGCAGCCAAAATGTGCTTCGCGAAGAATAGAATGGACCTGGCAGAAGTTGTTCTATGCGATCGCGAATGAATTTCCGCGACCGCGATGAATAAAAATATGAAAAACAGAACTTAAGTTCTGAAAATGGGATTTGGACCCATGTTCAACCATTTCCAATTTTTGAGCTCGGGTAAGGCAATTCTTGGGCGATTTTCACAGGAAAACATTGGGGGTAGGTATTCCTTATCTTATATTGATTATATTTCATGATTCCATACTCATTTATATCATGAATCCGTGAAATTTTGGGAGAAAAATCAGATTTTTTATAAAATCTTCCAAAAACGAAAATTTAAGATTTGAAGGTCCATTTGACATTGTAGTTTGATAATTTTTGTATGGTTGGACTCGTCTCAGAATGGGTGTTCGGATTTCATAAGTTTTTCAAGATTTGAGACACGGGCCCCACTATCAACTTTTAAAGTGAATTTTGAATTTTATCCGGAAAATTATATGGAATTAATTTCTATGATTCGTATTGAGTATATCGAATTGCTTGTGAATAGATTTGAAACTTTTAGAGACAAATTTAAAGGGAAAATCTGTGGTTGAGTAATTAATTAAAATTGCAAAGAGAAGTAAGTGTCGTGGTTAACCTTGATTTGAGAGAATAGAACCCTTAAATTATTTGTTATGTGAAATGCATGTGAACGACGTATAGGCGAGGTGACGATTGTCTATACGTCGTCTAATTAATTATTTGCATAATTATTTGAAAATCCTAAATTTGTTTTAATACACGAACTAATTGTTATGATAATAGTTTCTCTCCTATTCTTTGTAAAATATTAATTCTTGAATTCCTGCAATAATTGCTACATACTGATTTGATTTATGTGTCTTAAATTGTTACTTGACATTTAGCATGTTAAATATTAAATTACCTATTTTCTCCATGATTTTCACAATTAATTATTAACTGTAATTGTTTGTTCATAAATAAATTATAATTATTATGTGCCTTGATGCTTAATAGTTTCTCATTAGATGTGGTATTTATTGGAGCAATATTTATTACAATTATGAGTTGTTGAAATATATTGGGGGAACGGGTTGCACGCCGCAACGGAAATGAAAGTAAATATATCTATATTGGGGGAACGGGTTGCACGCCGCAACGGAAATGAAAGTAAATATATCTATATTGGGGGATCTGATTGCACGCCGCAGATTATGAGTAGTTGAAATATATTGGAGCAATGTTTATTACAATTATGAGTTATTGAAATATATTGGGGGAACGGGTTGCACGCCGCAACGGAAATGAAAGTAAATATATCTATATTGGGGGATCTGATTGCATGCCGCAAGAGACTTATTTAAAAATCTATATTGGGGGATCGGATTGCACGCCGCAACAGACTTATTAAAAAGTCCATATTGGGGGATCGAATTACACGCCGCAACAGACTTATTTAAAAATCTATATATATATATATATATATATATATATATATATATATATATACTTGATTAAGATAAATATATTGGAGGATTAAAAATGAATATATTGTTGGAGCGGTTTGCACGCTGCAACAGAAATTGATTGAAGTAATAATTGGTTATGACTGCTGAGTTGGCTTCAACTATTAGAAATGAGTTACCCAATTTAATTCTATTATTGTTGTTATTAATATTATTGCGTACAGGTTAATGTAAGTGGCCTGCCTTAGCCTCGTCACTACTTCGTTGAGGTTAGGCTCGGCACTTACCAGTATATGGGGTCGGTTGTACTGATACTACACTCTGCACTTCTTGTGCAGATTTTGGAGTTGGTCCCAGCGGCGTACCATAGACTTGCTCGGATTTCGGCTACCAGAGGAGACTTGAGGTATAGCTGCACGACGCCCGCAGTTCTGAAGTCCCCATCTACTTTACTTTAGCTGTGTGTTTGTTTCCAGACAGCTTTATTTTATTCAGACCTTTATTTGTATTATTCTAGAAGCTCGTGCACTTGTGACACCAATTCTAGGATGGTATTTAGACACCATTATTTTTATGGATTATTCACTACATTTCAAAATTTACTTCCCCATATGTTTCTTTGTTATTAATAGATTTAAAATTGTTTTAAAATGGATAATATTATTCTAACATTGGCTTGCCTAGCAAGTGAAATGTTAGGCGCCATCACGGTCCGAAGGTGGAAATTTCAGGTCGTGAAAATAAGGTATCGTATAAGAAGCATTTATTGGATTATCATTGAGTATTTCGACTAGATTACGTATTTTTGAGGTGAAATTAAAGGATTTGGGCATAGGGATTTGAAAATACGATTTGAGGATTTGAAGGTCTCGTGTCGGAATTTGGTAAATTTGGTATGGTTGGACTCGTGGATGAATGGGCATTCATATTTTGTAACTTTTGTCGGGTTCCGAGATGTGGGCCCCACGGAAGACTTTTGAGTGCAATTCCGGATTTTTGTTGGAAAATTTGTATTTTAATATGGAATTAATTCCTATAATTTGTATTGACTGAATCAAATTATTTGTGGCTAGATTCGAGGCGTTTGGAGGCTGATTCGCGAGGCAAAGGCATTGCAGAATAAAGAATTACACGGTTTGAGGTAAGTAACAGTTCTAAATTTGGTCCTGAGGGTATGAAACCCAGGATTATATGTTATGTGTTTGGTTTTGAGGTGACGGGCGTGTGGGCTTGCACCGTAGGAATTATGACTTGGTCAATTCAATGGATCTGTGTTGTTGAATAAATTGTTGCTACCCGTACATTTTTCCACGTATAAGGGAAATTGAACTATAAATCATGTTTAAACTATGTGTTGACACTTTTGGGACCCACAGAGCTCGTGTACATGTTGAATTATCTGTTAAATAACTATTTTGTACTCAGTCACATTTTTACTTGCATATTACATCTCAGTCTCTCTTGTTCATTATTGATGTATCATATCATTATTGTTGGGCTGCTTATCATGATTTCTGATAGCCCGAGAGACTGGAGAGGTTGATAACTGAGTGAGGCCGAGGGCCTAATTGTGAGGATATTTATGGGATCGGGCTGCACACCGCAACATGTTTTATTGATTTATGCCATGATTGACTTGTTATAGCGCTTGGGCTGAAGGAGCCCGGAGCCCCTCCGGAGTCTGTACACACCCTCGGTGAGCGCAGGTACCTGCTGAGTGCGAGTGCCGAGTGCCAAGTGCTGAGTGATTGAGAGGAATGAGTGACTGAGAGGAAAGAGTGACTGTGAGGTTGGAGTGAATGGGAGGACTGAATGACTGTTACTCTGAGAGGATGTATTGATTCCATTCTTGCTGCATTTTTGCTGTCATATTTCATTGTTTTGGAAAACTCTGAAAGACATTATTTCTGTTTCAGTCAAATTTGACATGAAATTACTGTGGAGTTTTAAATGTCGAACTTGAAAGCATGCCTACCTTTTTATGTTGGAAAGTATTGTACATGGACTTAGCTGTGAAACTCGTCACTACTTTCAGTTCTTTATTTATTATTATTACTTGCTGAGTTGGTTGTACTCATACTACACCCTGCACTTCGTGTGCAGATCCAGGTGATCCCGGACACAATGGGTGTTGATTCTTTCACACAGTTAATTTTTCGGAGATTCAAGGGTAGCTGCCATGTTTCACAGACCTTATCTCTCCTTCCCTATTTTTTGTTTATTGTGTTTGGTCTCAGATTATTATAGACCGTGTTGTCCAGACTTGTAATGTATAGATGCTCATGTACTCAATGACACCAGATTTTGGGAGTGTATTTATTTCCAATATTTGTGGGATTTACTCTTAAACTTAATTATTATATTTTCAGTATTCAAAAGAAATTGTGGGTTATTGGTGTTGTCAGCTTGCCTAGTATTGAGATAGGCGCCATTACGACAATTTAGGATTTTGGTTCGTGACAAGTTGGTATCAGAGCCTAGGTCACATAGGTCTCACGAGTCATGAGCAAGTTTAGTAGAGTCTTGCGGATCGGTACGAAGACGTCTGTACTGATCTTCGAGAGGCTGCCGAACCCTTAGGAAAAACATTCACTTTCTTGTATTCTGTCGTGCGAATTTGTTGATTCCGGAGACTAAATTTCTATTATTCTATTCTCTCACAGATGGTGAGGACACGTACTACTAGATCAGACGGTCAGCCACCAGTTAGGGCCGCGAGAGGCCGTGGCCGTGGTAGAGGCCGAGGTAGAGGTCGAGGTGTAGCTCGTACAGCAGTTGGAGCAGCACCTGTAGTACCACTAGTTGCTCCAACTCAGGAGCAGATTCTAGATATAGCTGAGCCGACAGGACCAGCTCAGGCACCAGTTGTGCCCATTGTGATTCCAGGCCTTCAGGAGGCTTTGGCCCAGATATTGATAGTTTGCAATGGCCTTGCTCAGGTGGTTTCAGCTCAGGCCGCACTAACCACTTCTCAGGCCGGGGGAGGTACTCATACCTCTGTTGCCTGTACTCCAGAGTAGTTACTGCAGGGACTTCAGATACCGGGAGCACTACCAGCCCAATCGGCTGTAGCTGTTCAGGCCCCGGTAGTCCCCATTATGGGAAACGATGAGCAGAGTAGACTTGAGAGATTTGGGAGGCTTCGACCTCCATCATTTAGCGATGCTGAGTCAGAAGATGCTCAGGGTTTTCTGGATAAGTACCAGCGGATGCTTCGGACAGCGGGTATTCTAGAGACTAGTGGGGTCTCGTTCACTACTTTTCAGTTTTCTGGGACTGCTTTCATATGGTAGGAGGCTTATGAGAGGCGCATGCCGGTTGGTGCAGTACCACTTACATGGCAGGAATTCTCCGTTCTCCTTTTGGAGAAGTTTGTACCGCAGTCTCACAGAGAAGAGCTGCGTAGATAGTTTGAATAGTTACGTTAGGATGGCATGTCTGTGATGCAGTACAAGATGAGATTTTCTGAGTTGGCTCATCACGCAATTTGGCTGGTTCCCAGTGATAGGGAAAGGATTAGGAGATTCATTGATGGCCTCACGTATCAGCTGCGGTTGCTTATGACTAGGAAGAGGGTATCTGGTGCTACTTTTGATGAGGTAGTTGACATTGCTCGACAGATAGAGATGGTCTGTAGCCAGGAGCGTGGAGAGAGGGAGGCCAAGAGGCCTCGTGGACCGGGTGGTTTCAGCGGTGTTCCTTCATGGGGTCAGTTTTACCGCGGTAGGGGTCGTCCTCACAAACACGCTCAGACGGGTCGTCCAACTCACTGTGGTGCATCATCCAACCATGGTTCATATAGTTATCATCAGGGTCAGTCATCTCTTAGTGCCCTTCCAGCCTAGTGTTTGTCCTGTGCTCCTTCAGTTTAGGGTTCATTTTCACCGGGTGCTTCTAGCGGTTATTCTGGTTCTCGGGGCCTGATTCAGTCCTCACCACCACTAGTACCGAGGAGTTGCTTTGAGTGTGGGGAGTTTGGGCATATGTGGAGTCGGGTTTCTCGTCGCCTGGGAGGTCCAGTGTAGTAGAGGAGTCAGACTACGACTTCAGCACCAGTTACTTCGCTACCCGCCCAGCCAGCTCGGGGTGGGGCTCAGTCAGCTAGGGGTCGCCCAAGCGGGGGAGGCATATGAGGTGGCAGTCAGGCCAGATTCTATGCTTTTCCTGCCAGGTCAGATACCATTTCCTCGGATATAGTGATCACAGGTATTGTCTAAGTGTGCCATAGGGAGGCTTCTATATTATTTGACCCTGGTTCTACTTATTCGTATGTATCATTGTACTTTACTCATTATCTGGATATGCCCCGTGAGTCCTTAGTTTCACTTGATCATGTATCTACGCTGGTGGGCGATACTATTATTATGGACCATATATATCAGTCTTGTGTTGTAACTATTGGGGGACTGGAGACTAGATTCGATCTCTTACTGCTCAGTATGATTGATTTCGATGTAATCCTAGGTATGGATTGGTTGTATCCATGTCATTCTATTCTGAACTGTCACACAAAAACCGTGACGTTGGTGTTGTCGGGGTTGCCAAAGGTCGAATGGAGAGGTTCTCTAGATCATGTTCCTAGCAGGGTAATTTCTTATTTGAAAGCCCAACATATGGTTGGGAAGTGGTGTTTTTCATATTTGGCTTTTGTGAGAGATGTTGATGCAGATACTACTACTATTGATTCAGTACTGGTAGTACGAGACTTTTCAGATGTATTTCCTGCAAAGCTGCCGGGTATGCCACCTGACAGGGATATTGATTTCAGTATTGATTTGGTGCCGGGCACTCAGCACATTTCTATTCCTCCGTATCGTATGGCACCAGCTGAATTGAAAGAATTGAAAGAGCAACTTCAGGAACTTCTTGATAAGGGGTTTATTTGGCCTAGTGTGTCACCTTGGGGTGCACCGGTTCTGTTTGTGAAAAAGAAAGATGGTACTATACAGATGTGCATCGATTACAGGCAACTAAACAAAGTTACAATCAAGAATAAGTATCCTTTGCCGCGTATTGATGATTTATTTGACCAGCTACAGGGAGCGAAGGTATTCTCCAAAATTGATTTGAGATCAGGGTATCACCAGTTGAAAATTCGGGATTAGGATATTCTAAAGACAACATTTAGGACTCGTTATGGTCACTATGAATTTCTTGTGATGTCATTTGGGCTGACCAATGCCCCAGCAACATTTATGCACTTGATGAATAGCGTATTCCAGTCGTATCTTGATTCGTTTGTCGTGGTATTTATTGATGATATCCTAATGTACTCACGTAGTCAGGAGGAACATGAACATCATTTGGGTATTGTATTACAGAGGCTGAGAGACGAGAGACTTTATGCTAAATTCTCTAAGTGTGTGTTCTGGCTTAGTTTGGTGGCATTCTTGGGAAACATAGTGTCCAGTGAAGGGATTAAGGTGGATCCAAAGAAGATAGAGGCAGTTCAGAGTTGGTCCAGACCATCTTCAGCTACTGAGATTCAGAGTTTTCTTGGCTTGGCCGGTTATTATCATCGCTTCGTGGAGGGTTTGTCATTTATTGCATCGCCTATGACTAAATTGACTCAGAAAGGTGCTCCGTTCAGGTGGTCGTATGAGTGTGAAGAGAGCTTTCAGAAGCTCAAGACAGCTTTGACTACAACCCCAGTATTAGTGTTGCCTATAGGTTCAGGGTCTTATACTGTGTATTGTGATGCGTCGCGTATTGGTATCGGTGCAGTGCTTGTGCAAAACAGTAGGGTGATTTCATATGCGTCCAGACAGTTAAAGGTACATGAGAAGAATTATCTGGTCCATGACCTTGAGTTAGCAGCTATTGTTCATGCCTTGAAGATTTGGCGGCATTATTTGTACGGTGTCCATTGTGAGGTTTATACTGATCATCAGAGTCTACATCATCTGCTTAAATAGAAGGATCTTAATTTGCGGCAGCGGAGGTGGTTGGAGTTGCTCAAGGATTATGATATCACCATTCTTTATCATTCCGGAAAGGCCAATGTGGCGGCCGATGCCTGGAGTCGTAAGGCGGAGAGTTTGGGCAGCTTAACATACTTACTGGTAGTAGAGAGGCCTTTAGCCTTGGATGTTCAGTCCTTGGCCAACCGGTTTGTTAGATTGGATGTTTTCGAGCCGAACCGAGTTTTGGCTTGTGTGGTTTCTCAGTCTTCTCTTTATGATCGTATCAGAGAACGTCAGTATGATGATCATCATCTGCTTGTCCTTAAGGACACGGTTCAACACTGTGATGCCAAGGAAGTCACTATTGGGGATGACAGTGTATTACGGATGCAGGGCATGCTATGTGTGCCTATTGTAAATGGTTTGGGTTAGTTAATTCTCCAGGAAGCTCATAATTCGCGGTACTCTATTCATCCAGGTGCCGCGAAGATATATCGGGATTTGAGGTAGAAGTATTGTTGGAGGCGAATGAAGAAAGATATAGTTGGGTTTGTAACTCGGTGTTTAAATTGTCAACACGTGAAGTACGAGCATCAGATACCGGGCGGATTGCTTCAGAGACTTGAAATTCCGGAGTGGAAATGGGAGCGTATTACCATAGATTTCGTAGTTGGGCTCCCACGGACCTTGAGGAAGTTTGATGCTGTTTGGGTGATTGTAGATCGGTTGACCAAATCCGCGTATTTTATTCCGGTTGGTACTAATTATTCTTCACAGCGGTTGGCTAAGATTTATATCCGCTTACATAGTGTGCCAGTGTCCATCATTTCAGATCGGGGCACGCAGTTTGCATCACAGTTTTGGAGAGCAGTGCAGCGAGAATTAGGCACACAGGTTCAGTTGAGTACAACATTTCACCCTTAGATGGACGGACAGTCTGAGCACACTATTCAAATATTGGAGGATATGCTATGCTCTTGTGTCATTGAATTTGGGGGTTCTTGGGATCAATTTCTACCACTGGCAGAGTTTGCTTACAATAACAGCTACCAATCGAGCATTCAGATGGCTCCGTATGAGACGTTATATGGGAGACGGTGTCGGTCTATGGTGGGTTGGTTTGAGCCGGGTGAGACTAGGCTATTGGGTACTAATTTGGTTCAGGATGCTTTGGAGAAGGTTAAATTGATTCAGGAGCGGCTTCGCACGGCGTAGTCTAGACAGAAGAGTTATGCCGACCGGAAGGTCCGTGATGTTGCTTACATGGTTGGGGAGAAGGTTCTGCTCAAGATTTTGCCCATGGAGGGTGTGTTGAGGTTCAGGAAGAAGGGAAAGTTGAGCCCTCAGTATATTAGGCCGTTCGAGGTGCTCAAGAAGATTGGAGAGGTGGCTTATGAATTTGCCTTGCCACCTAGTCTATCAGGTGTTCATCCAGTAATTCACATATCTATGTTCTGGAAGTATGTCGAGGATCTGTCTCATGTTTGGGATTTTAGCACAGTTCAGTTGGATGGTAATTTGACTTATGATGTGGAGCTGGTGGCCATTTTAGACCGTCAAGTTCGAAAGCTGAGATCAAAGAACATAGCTTCAGTGAAAGTGTAGTGGAGAGGCCAGCCAGTCGGAGAAGCTACGTGAGAGATTGAGCTGGAGATACAGAGCAAATATCCACACCTATTTGAGGCTCCAGGTATGATTCTAAAGCCGTTTGAGGACGAACGTTTGTTTAAGACGGGGAAAATATAATGACCCGGCCGGTCATTTTGAGTACTATAACCATGTTTCCCCATTTACTGTCCAATTTATACTTTACAATCATTTTATGACTTACTGGGTTAGTTGGTTCGGGTCCGGAAGGATTTCAGAGTGAATTGAGACACTTAGTCTCATAATTGAAAACTTCAGTTGGAAAGGTTGACCGGATGTTGACTTATGTGTAAACGACCCCAGAATTGAATTTTGATGGTTATAAGTATTATGCTATTTCAAACAAGTGATAAGTAAGAGTCGTGAAGGTCAGAGGGTAAACGAGTTGAAGAAAATGAGATTGGTCAAAGTTTGACATTTTGGGATAAAATACGGTCCAAGCTATAGTACCCCATATTTATGGACTAGTGCTATACTATATGGCCTTGATAGTAAGGTATATGAATTATATTAGTATTTAGAGATTTAGAAATTAATTATATGGGTAATTAGTTAAATGCAAGGATGTAATTAGGTGTTACACCCTCTGCGTCCCAAGGTGACGTATAATGAATATGAGACTTGTTAATAATGATTTAAATTATTTTAAAGTCATAATATGGCTATATATGATTTTTGGATAGAAAATATGAAGTTTGGGAAAATCGGATTAAAGTTGCGAAAAAACCAACTAAGGATTTGCCTTGTAATAGAGCATTTTGAAAAATAAATTTCGTGTGCTATATAAGGTCTTTTTGGGATATATTATATACCAAATTTAAGGTCTTGGAATGTAGTTTCCAACGTTCTTAACCGTTCATTCATACGACACCCGGATAAAAAGTTATAAGAGTTGGAAGAAGGGCCAATCATAGGGTGCCAAGTAGCACCTTTTTGACTTTTAAGAAAAATGGGATATTTACATCCCATCTCGTCTCTTTCTTCATTTTTCCAGAGAGCACGCCCAAATAACACCCCTAAATTTACTCTTAAGATCTCTACAAGAGCTTCAAATAAGATTATCATCCCGGGCACGAAATCAAGAAGCAATAGCGTTAAAACGATCCCTACGACGTAAGTATCCCTATATCGCCTCTCTTTTTCTTTGTAGTTTTAGTTTTGGAAGGTACTTCATGGTTAATAAAACGTGTAATTTCTGTATTTAAGTGCTTAAATATCAAGGAAGGTTGATAAATTCATTTCCTAATAGTTAGAACTCACGAGACGGTGATCGGAAGCCGTGAGTTCGAGTTATTTGACTTGTAGTGGACTGTTTTGTGGGCTGTTTCGTGTTGCCTTTGGGCTGTCTATTTTTATACTGTTTAATGGAGTTTTGGAGGACAAATGGTGTGGAGAAACACCACATAATTACGGAATGGTGGGCTGGTCATTCGTCGTTATATTTTTTTTAAGTTGTTTGACACTGCTTTAGTTGTCGTTTTATGTATGAAGTGATTAGGGTGTGTGGGCTGTTTTGTGATATATTGTGATGGAGATAAGGTTGAAAAATGATGCTTACATTTTGTTATTGTTGTGTTTTTGTTGTTGTTGGTATATGGTATTGGAGGAGGGCCTAGTTACAGGGGAGATGCTGCCTAAATTTACGTAAACGAGCTACTAGTTTAAGTTGCGGACTTAGTCTTTACTCAGCACTGATTTTGAACTCCTTATACTGTGGTAGATTGATTTGAGTTGTTTGAAGAATTTCTTGGAAGGTATTAAGGACTCAACGGAGTTAAGATATGTTAATGCTATCCATCCTTTCCTTTTGTTATGATCCGTACGATACAAACAAATCTAGCAAATAGACAACTTCCATAAATGACTCTATTCATAGAAATGCTAGAGATGCTTATGTTTTTGATTCCCCATGTGTCTTATTATTATATCCTCTGTTCATGGGTCTCAGAAAAATACGTATTTGATAAAGTTTGTCCGAAAGGCATATTGATTTTATGATATTCGAGAAATCTTATTAACGTATTTCTTATGCATTTCATGCATTTATACATGTATATTGACCCATGACCAGAAGGCGTTATATACGCGTATATTATATGTATATGAGATATGGGAAAAGGTTACGGCATTATATACGCAGCACCACCTGATCAGCTAGTATACGTTGATGATTTTGCCCACAGTAGCTGAGATGATATTATGGGATGCCCTCAGAGGCTTGATGATGTTATGTACGCATATACCTATGCATGGTATAGATTTTATACATACATGTATGACATTATAAATTTTCATGATTCACAGAGCTATTCAGAATTACAGGTTGAGTTCTTTACTCCATGTTTCTTTCATGCCTTACATACTCGGTACTTTATCTGTACTGACATCCCTTTTGCCTGGGGACGCTGTGTTTCATGCCCGCAGGTCCCGATAGACAGGTTCAGAGTTCTCCTAGGTGGCTACCAGCTCAGTAGAAGGTGTTTGTGAACTCCACTTGCTCCGAAGTTGCCTATTTGGTCAGTATGATTTGAATATGTATTGATTGGTATGGCGGGGCCCTGTCCCGACCTTTATGATATTTATGTACTCTTAGAGGCTTGTAGACAGATGTCATGTATACAAATATTGGTATGGCCTTGTCGGCTTATGTTTTGAGTATATTAAGTATCATGCCAGCCTTATAGGCCAGTACGTCATATGTATAAGTCGGTATATCAAGTTGGATCACCCTATATTGAGTATTTCCTCATGTTTTATTCTACTTATCTCACGACAGCCTCTCCAGCTCATTTACCTATGATAGTATGATATGAAAGATACGCTACGTGGTACTCGGTTGAGTAAGATATCGGGTGCCCGTCGCAGCCCATCGATTTGGGTCGTGACATTAGGGATTAGTGGAAGACAATTGTCCAAAATAGGGGACAATTATGGAGTCCACGTAGGACTACTCAAATCTCCACTTTATGACTCATGTTCCATGGATAGGTATATCTTGGTGGCTGCTCCATAGCCAAGCTTCTTTTTCTTATTAAATGATTATTATGTGGGCCCCACAACCCACAAAGTATTAGTAAACTTCAAAGTTTCATTTTCAGAATATGTATATTATTAACAAGCATCACCACATAGACTTAAAAGCACAAAAACGTGAGAGATTGAGAGGCAACTTTGGGATTTTATTTTTAAAAAAGTTTCTATCTTTTTATGGGGCAAAACATGGGAAGGAAAATCATAATAGAGAACTTATCCCTCCATCTCTCATAGATTAGTTTGTCGTAGCTGCTTGTGGTATTACTGTTTGGAGCATAATTGGCAGGTCCTAGTTTATTAAGGTAAGATTCCATCTCTCCTACATGTTCTTGAGGTTGTTGTTGTGTTATTATTGATATGCTTCTTGAAGATGGAAGAAGAAAGTGTATAAGGTACCGTATAAGAAACATTTATTGGATTATCATTGAGTATTTCGACTAGATTACGTGTTTTTAAGGTGAAATTAGAGGATTTGGGCCTAGAGATTTGAAAATACGATTTGAGGATTTGAAGGTCAAGTTATTGTCGGAATTTGGTATGGTTGGGATCGTAGATGAATGGGCGTTCATATTTTGTAACTTTTGTCGGGTTCCGAGATGTGGGCCCCACAGATAATTTTTGAGTGCAATTTCGGATTTTTGTTGGAAAATTTGTATTTTCATATGGAATTAATTCCTATAATTTGTATTGACTAAATCGAATTATTTGTGGCTAGATTCGAGACGTTTGGAGGCCGATTCGCGAGGCAAAGGCATTGCAAAATAAAGAATTACACGGTTTGAGGTAAGTAACAGTTCTAAATTTGGTCCTGAAGGTACGAAACCCTGGATTATGTGTTATATGATTGGTTTTGAGATGACGCACATGTTAGGTGATGGGCGTGTAGGCGTGCACTGTAGTAATTGTGACTTGGTCAATTCCATGAATTTGTGTTGTTGAATAAATTGTTGCTACCCATACAGTTTTCCACATATTAGGGAACTTGAACTATAAATCATGTTTAAACCATGTGTTGACACTGTTGGGACCCACAAAGGTCATGCACATGTTGAATTATCTGTTAAATTACTATTTTGTACTCAGTCATGATTTTACTTGCATATTACATCTCAGTCTCTCTTGTTCATTATTGATGCATCATATCATTGTTGTTGGGCTGCTTATCATGATTTCTGAGAGCCCGAGAGACTGGAGAGGTTGATGACTGAGTGAGGCCGAGGGCCTAATTGTGAGAATATTTATGAGATCGGGCTGCACGCCGCTGCATGTTTTATTGATTTATGCCATGATTGGCTTGTTATAGCGCTTGGGCTAAAGGAGCCCCTCCAGAGTCTATACACACCCCCAATGAGCGCAGGTACCTACTGAGTACGAGTGCCGAGTGGCTTGTGTTGAGTGATTGAGAGGAATGAGTGACTGAGAGGAAAGAATGACTGTGAGGTTGGAGTGAATGGGAGGACTGAGTGACTGTTACTGTGTGTAACGACCCGACCGATCGTTTTGAGTATTACCACCCCATTTCCCCCATCTACTGCTCAATTTATGCTTTATAGTTATTGTATGACTTGCTGGGGTAATTGGTTCGGGTCCGGAAAGATTTCAGAGTGAAATGAGATACTTAGTCTCATAATTGAAAACTTAAGTTGGAAAAGATGATTGGATATTGACTTATGTGTAAATTACCCCGGATTTGAATTCTGATGATTCCAATAGCTTCGTATGGTGATTTTGGACTTAGGAGCATGTCCGAAAAATTATTTGGAGGTCTGTAGTGGAATTAGGCTTGAAATGTCGAAAGTTAAATTTTTGGGAAGTTTGACCGGGGGGGAGGGGTTGACTTTTTGATATCGGGGTCGGATTGGATTTTTGAAAGTTGGAGTAGGTTCGTGGTGTCATGATTTGATAGGTTTTGACGTCATTTGTACAAGTTGTAAATTTCAAAGTTCATTAGGCTTGAATCCATGAGGAATTTGTATTTTTGATGTTGTTTTAACTGATTTGAGGGTTCACCCAAGTTCGTGTGGTGTTTTAGGACTTGATGGTATCTTTGGTTGAGGTCCCGGGGGCCTCGGGTGAGTTTTGGTTTGAGTTTTGAGAGAGTCCGGGCATTTTGGCACTTTGATGTTGTTCTGGAACGTTGGAGGTGCGGACCACACAATTCATGTGCCGAGGCACATTTTTGTGTGCTGTAGCAGATGAAAAAGTGTTGCAGTAGATGAAAATGTGCGGACCGCAGAGGAAAAATACGGACCATACAATTTTGTCTGCGGCCGCACTTCAAGGTGTTTTGCAGGTTCGCTGGCTCGACTTTGAAAGCTTATATCATTTAATCCATAAGGAATTCAGAGGTGATAAAGAAATCATCATTTGGACATCTGTAGAGAAAGTTATAGCCAATTTACTGAAGCCTAGTAGTGGAAAGGTTGTAAAGTGCGGCCGCATAATTTTTGTGCGACCGCAGAACTTGGAAATGTGCGGACCGCATATTGGGAGGTCAGAGGGTGTACTATATAATCGAGGCCTAGGGTATAATTTCATTTTTAGGACCTAGAGAGCTCGGTTTGTGACGATTTTTCATGGGATTTTCAAGAAATTCATCGGGGTAATGATTCTAACTCAGATTTGGTTAACATACATGAATATATTATTGTTTTCATCATTTAATCAGTATTTCAAGATGGAAATTTGAGGGAAATTGTAGAAATTTCATAAAACAAATTTTTGAGATTTGAATACCGATTCAGAGCCGGATTTGAGTGAAATTAGTATGGTTGAACTCGTAATTGAATGGGTTGTCGGATTTTGTGAGTTTCGTCGGATTCCGAGACGTGAGCCCCAAGAGCGATTTTTGGAGTGTAATTTCGAATTTTGTGGGAAAATATTAGTATTTTGATATAGAATTAATTACATTGTGTGGACTGAATCAAATTAATTGTGACTAGATATGAGGCTTTCGGAGACCAATTCTCGAGGCAGGGGCATAGAAGAGTGAGAAATTACATGGTTTGAGGTAAGTAACATTTCTAAACTTGGTTTTGAGGGTATGAATCCCCGAATTGGTGTTATATAAATTGTTTGGAAATGACGCACACGATAGTTGGCGAGCATGTGGACGTGCACCATTGAAATTGTGACTTGAATAAATTCTGTGGAGTTGAAAAATTAAAGAATCATGTTATTATCTGAACATCTTCCACGTGTTAGAGAAATTGAGCTGAGGCTCTTATTAAAGATCATGTTTATGCTACATGCCGATATTTTGGGACCCATGGGGTCGTGTTGCTGTTAAATTAATTGTTTTAAATATACATTTCATACTCAGTCATGTTCATCCATTCTGAGGATATGTATGGGATCGGGGCTGCCCGCCTGCAACAGGCCATATCGGCTTATATATATTATTATTATTATGGGATCGGGCTGCATGCCACAGCAGGCCTTATAGGCTTTACTATTATATGGATCGGGGCTACCCGCTTGCAACAGACCTTATTGGCTTTATTATTATATGGATCGGGGCTACCCGCCTGCAGCATGCCTTATAGGCTTATTTATTATACGGATCGGGACTGTCCGCCTGCAGTAGGCCATATTGGCTTTATATTACGCTTGGGCTGAAGGAGCCCCTCCGGAGTCTGTACATACCCCAAGTGAGCGTAGATGATTATATATATATATATATATATATATATATATATATATATATTCGGGATGGACTTCCCAGGGCATGGACTTGCCTTATTTATATATATTATGATGAAATTTCCTGGACATGGATCTTGTCCGTATCATTTACATTTGGGGATACATTACCCCAGGGATGGATTAGCCTTATACGGTACTGAGTGACTGACTGTCACTCGATGTGTGTATATATACAAGATGGAATATCCCTGTGCTGGATTGGCCGTAAACAGTACCGAGTGACCGAATAATTTGTGACCAGTATTTACCTGAGGTCTTTTCTACTGAGATGTCATATTCCTCATATCATGCAGTATTTCACTTATATTGGGTTTAACTGCTGAACTTGAAAGTATGCCTACATTTTTGTACCATTATTTATACTGGACTGTACCTGCGGAGCTCGTCACTACTTTGGATCCTAAAGGTTAGTCTTGTTACTTATTGAGTTGGTTGTACTCATACTACACTCTGCACCTCGTGTGCAGATCCAGGTGCTTTCGGATACGGCGACTGTTAGATCTCAGAGTGCTATCAGTTGGAGACTATCAAGGTAGCTTCCTAGAGTCCGTTGACCTTGTCTCTCTTTCTTTCATTTATTGTACTGTTCTATACATTCAGATAGTATTTTATCAGTTAGACATTGTATTCATATTAGATGCTCATGTACTCAGTGACACCGAGTTTTGGGAGTGTTTTATATCTGTATTTATGAGATTTTCTTTCGCTAAATTTAAATATTTTGTTTTCAATCTCAAAAGATATGGCCGTTTACTAAGATTGTCGGCTTGCCTAGTATGAGATAGGCGCCATCACGATAGGTGAGAGTTTGGCTCGTGACAAGATGGTAGCAGAGCCTAGGTAATATAGGTCTCACGAGTCATGAGCAGGTTTAGTAGAGTCTTGCGGATTGGTACGGAGACGTCTGTACTTATCTTTGAGAGGCTGCCGAACCCTTAGGGAAATTTCACTTTCCTATATTCTATCCTGTAGAATTGATTCATCTTGAAACATAACCCTTTGAATTCCTTCCATGCATTCGTGTGCGCATGTGAGTGCTCAGTACTAGCTGTGTATCGCTGGCTTGTGATTCCATGAACGGGGTTCAAGATGTGTTTTCTATGTTTTGGTGATGGTCCAGTTTAGAGGACCTGAGGCCAGGATTAGACCGCAACTTAGGCTCGGTAGTTTCAGTTGTGTGAACTTGTACAATTGGACTCATATGTCCGATAGTGTCCCTATGAGTGGAATTTGTGGCTCGATAAACGGCTGGATGACCATATGATGATTATATTGTGACTGCGGGATGTGTTCAGAAGGTTTGAAAGTGAGAAAAAAAAATGTTTGCTTGAGATGTAAAGAGGACTATTGGGTATTTGACTTCTGTCTCGAATTGACGTAGAGTCTCGAGTTATGAATGTATTGAAGGATCGTTCACGTGGTGTAATTATGGAACAAATTAAATTTTTGTGTCTTGTTGATGAGTTCAAACTCATGAAGCTTAAGTGATTACATAGTAATTATGATTGCAAAAGGGTATAACAAGATGCCAATTTGAGGCTAAGCAGGTGGTTTATCCCCTGCGGAGTAATCTACGTAGGTGTGTTCCTTATAATGTTGAGTGGAGAGTTTCTTTTCTGCCAGCGGGGCGTATGTGTTGACGTTTGAATTTGAATCTGGTCGAGAAAGTTGACTTGACTGTCACGAGAATAAATGAGAACTTAGCGGATGATGGAGGTATTTTATGGTGGGTGTTGCATAAGCTTGAGAAGCATTTTTATGGAATTGACTGCAGTATTATGGTAGTAATAAAGTATGGGTATTGTGATTTATCGAGTGTTTTTGTTCTATGTCTTTGAACTAAGTGGGGGAGTCTGCTATCTACGATGTGATTGCACGATTAGGTGCGGTATTGGTTTTGGTCCGAGGCATACTTGTTGATTAGTTATGACTTGCAAAGGTTGAGATCGGGGATGACTCGAGTAAGAAAGATTCTTGAATGTGGGTTATATTGCACTTTATGAAAATATGAAAAATCATGAAATGATTAAATTATTATTTTGAAGGATGTAGTGAGCATAGAGTATGAATTTAATCGGTGGCGTTAAGGTAGGGTTACCCCTTCGAGTGTTGTTGTGCTAATGAGGTATGTGTCTTTCAGCCCGTTTGGGCGGTGCAATTTAGATTTGAGCAAAGTGGGTGACTCCCGAGAAGGTTTTAATGGGTTCAAGATTTCTATATAGCAATCGAGACTTTTTCCGGATTTGTGCATGGATAGAATCTGAGATTACATTTAATGGTGCCGGGATTTGCAATAATTCTGTATGATTATGGATTCTACATTTTAATATAAGAAAGGTAAGAAGAATAATTTTAAATTCACATAAGGTAATTTCAGAGTGAGTGTTACAGTTGTGGTATTTATGGAGGTACTTAAGAAGAATACAATGGCTTATGGGCCTTATGGCAGTGTGATTTTATGTTAGGGTGTCTTGTAGTGAGCTTTGGATAAGGATCGTGGAGTTCTGACAAGGAGAAGTATCAACTTGAGGATAATTCAGAAGAAAATCAAAGTAAATAGGATAACTGGGTAGTAGTATAGACCAGTATGGTAATGGCAAGCTCGGTTCTTTGGGGTAATTATGATGTGGAGACTTTATAGATGTTTTGGTGGCAATATTCTTGGGTTTGGTGACCTGCGTGGGTTGGTCAAGTTAGAGGAATTCAGTTCTGATAGTTTGGTTATGTGCAAATGGGTTTCAAAGTGTTCTTAATGGTTTCTACCATGGTTTGAGCCATATATTTTCTACCAATGTGGGGAACATGTTGTGTATTGTGATTTCCTCCTAGAAGGAAGCAAGAGAAAGGTTTCTAACTAACCGGGTATGTAAATTACTGGTGACTCAAGGTTGATAATGAGATTCTTGTGCTTGTCATATGATGGCATGATAGATGTGGTGTGTCGTGCGAGATTAAGATTAACATGTACTAGGTGGCAGTTCATTCTTGAAGGGAAGGTCACAAATTCTGGACAGAATGGTTAGCTTTATATATTTCGATGAATGTTATAACTGCTCGGTAATCCCTGAGAAGGGTGCGCATTTCAAAAAGTCATATTGTGTTCTGACTTTCGGATGTCATCGGTATTGCGATACTCACCTAGTTAATAGACTACTGATATTCAAATTATTGATATGTGGCACAGAAGAATTATGAAAATATTCCTAGTAGGATGATCGTGCATGAGGGATGTGATTGTCATTCGAGTGCTGGAGTTGTGATCAGGTACGATGGTTCATGTATTCTATGAATATGGGGAACCAGGAGTTCTCAGAAGCATATTGTTTCAGGGTTGCGGCCTATTTGAGGTGAGTATTTTATTTAAACTCAGTGGAGGTACTAGTTGCTTTAATTATTTGTGATGACTACGTGCTACGGGTGCGTATATATATATGTGAGGTTTGAGCCCATGTGCGGGCATCGGGGCAAGTATTCATACTCAGAAGAATGCTTAGGCAAAGATATGCCTAGAGTTGACTGTTAAGCATAAAGTTATAACATTTCTCGTATCCGTACCTTTGTCGAGAACTATCTCGACTACACTTGAGGTTACAAGGAGGCTAATTCCCTGAATAAATTGGGTAGTTACTATTTCTGCGTTAACTGCCGATTTGAGTTGTGATAGCGCACTTTGCACATGCCTACCCTATGGCGTGTTATTTATACTAGTCCATGTGCATGTGAATCTTATTTCATTTATCATATACATGTGTATTTATTTGATTGCACCTCTATGACATGCTTGGACTGGAGGCCTGTGACCATGCCAGGTGGATTATGTTATTGGCACGTGAGTTGTCCGTGCAGATCCATACACTGATAATATGGGCACCTGAGTTATCTGTGTGGCTCCAGATATTGATATTATTGGCACGTGAGTTGACGGTGCGGGTCCAGATATTGATACTATAGCACATGAGTTGTCTGTGCGAGTGATGTTAATGTGAGATCTAGAAATGCCGGTTACTCTTATTAAATTTGTGTGTCTTGGTTGTACTATATATAATGAGCTTATAGCATTGCAATTGTGGTGGTGCTTGTTGAACTTGCAATGCGATTCTTTACTTTGAGACATCTTCCATTTTGGGTACAAGGTTGCGCAGTTATGGTTTGAGTTGTATTGGTGTGGCATGTCAGTGGGGTAGTTGTGTTTAATAATATTAGGTCATTGGACCTAGAATAGGTACTATCAGGTTTGATTGTGGTATATTCGAAAGGATAATATTGAAAGTCAGCTTATAAATTGATTATGGTTCTGGTTGGGGTGAGAGAGCTCCATGACTTGTTGATCTGATAAGGGGTCACGAGATTTCGCATGTTTCTTTCGTTATCAGCAGTGTACGAAGGTTTTGGAATGAAGTTTTGGTTGATATGGGGTTTAATACTAGTACCAGGTTGGTTTTGAGTAGTTATTGTGATCGGGAATGGTGCTGCGAGTATGCCAGTTGTGTAGTATGTTATGTGATTATATCTGGGGTTATGGTTATGGCTTGATACATCTTGTTCAAAATTATACAGTGTATAGATGTGAGATTCGTGTCTTGAAAAGAAATTCTGAATGTTGAAAATTGAATTCCAAGGTTTATGGGCTAAGGTTGATGTAACAACCCGACCGGTCGTTTTGAGCTCTATCGCATCGTTCAGCGGTTTGGGGCCATGAGCAGCTTCACTTCAGGTATTATGACTTGTACACGTGGTCGGAATTGAATTTCGGAAGTTCAGAGACGATTTGGAAAGCAAATTCTCATTTCGGAAGCTTTAAGTTGGAAGAATTGACCAAGGTTGGATTTCGAGTAAGCGACCTCAGAATCGGGATTTGAAGGTTCCAACAGGTTTGTATGATGATTTTGGACTGGAGCATATGTCCGGATCAGGTTTTGGAGGACCCGGGTGCGTTTCAGCGCCTATTGTGGAAGTTGGCATTTTGAAAGAATTTCATAAATTTGGGTTGAAGTGCATTTCAATGTTATCGATGTCCGTTTGGGATTCTGATACTGGGAATAGCTCCGTATGGCGATTCTGGTATTAGGAGCGCGTCCGAAAGTGGATTTGGAGGTTCGTAGGTCATTTTGGGATCATTTGGCGAAAGTTAGAAATTTGAAAGTTTTTGAGAAGTTTGACCGGAAGTGGACTTTTTGGTATCGGGGTCGAATTCTGATTCCGGAAGTTAGAGTAGGTCCGTAATGTCGAATGTGACTTGTGTGCAAAATTTGAGGTCAATCGGACGTGATTTGATAGGTTTCGGCATCGATGGTAGAAGTTAAAGTTTCAAAGTTCACTAAGTTTGAATTGAAGGGTGATTGGTGTTGTTAGCGTTGTTTGATGTGATTTAAAGGCTCGACTAAGTTCGTGATATACTTTGGGACGTGTTGGTATATTTGCTTGAGGGACTCGGGTGGATTTTGGGTGGTTAACGGATAGAATTTGGAGTTGAAGCAAGAGATGAAACAGTTGGTGTCTGATGCATCGCACATGCGAGAAAGGGGCCGCAGGTGCGAGCCTCCAGGTGTGGCGTTATGGTTGCAAAAGTGGTCCTGGACCACCCGGGCAAGGGCCGCAGATGCGGAGTTGGGGGCACTGATGCGCATCTGCATGAGCGGTCAAGACTCCGCAGAAGCGAGCCGCTGATCGCAGAAGCAGACAAGACGTCTAGGGGGGGGGGACCGCATTTGCGAGGTGATTTCCGCAGATGCGGAGCCACAGATGCGGTTGGCTAGCCGCAGAAGCAAAAATCGTGGCTGGGAAGAATTTTTTAATGTTGGGTTTGGGTTCATTTCACCCATTTTCCACACGGCTTGGGCGATTTTTGGAGCTCTTCAAGGGAGTATGTTCGCCATCCTATGCAAGGTAAGTGATTCCCACCTATTGCAAGTTAAGTACTTGGTTTACATATGGATTTAGACTTGAAATTTGTAGAAATTTGGGATTTTTGGTAGAAAAACCTGGAAATGGATATTTTGGGAATTTGACCACGAAATTGGACATGAAATTTGGAATAAATTATATATTTGAGTTCATGGTGATATGGGTAAGGTTTATCTTCGAAAACATTTGGAATCCGGCCACGTGGGCCCGAGGGTAATTTTTATCGACTTTTCAAGCGGTGTTAGGAATTGTTTTAAATTGGATTATAATAAGTATTAGAGTGTGTATTTATGGATTTGCACGTTTATTGACTAGTTCTGGAGCGTTGGGCATCGGTTTGAGTTATTGAAAGGGCTTGGGAGCCGGTTATGGAATTTCAGAGCAAGGTAAGTCTCCTTTCTAACCTTGTAAGAGGGAACTTACCCCATAGGTAAACTTAATTAATATGTGTTGTTATTTGCGGGGACTACGTACGCACGAAGTGATGAGAGTCCGTACGTAGCTACTATTCCTGTTTATATCCGGGTAGTTTTAGGTTTACACATGCATGCGGACACCGTTATTTGATTATATTTGTTAACTGCATCAAATGAAAGTGAGTTGAGAATTTTTAAGGATTTAAAAGCTTCAAGTCGAATTATCTTTATTTTGAAAAGAATCAAGAAAGGGTTATGATTTATTGATAAATTTATATTTGACCGCATCGCATGTATGATCCGCGAGCGGGGTAATAGATGCATCTATGGTTCGCGCCATTCGATCCTCGGCAGTGCACAATTTACATTTACGTTGGATCGGGCCGAACGTCCTCGATGGTATGCGTGTGTGATAATAGAACTAGAAGTTCCTTTCATAATCGGTATAAATTCATTGTTTGTGTGATCATATGTTTTAAAGGAAGGAAGTGATTCAAGCTCTTAAATATTTCTTAAGACTTGTTCAGTTATTTTTTGTTCTGAGTTTTATTGTGTATATATATATATATATATATATATATATATATATATATATATATATATATATATATATATATATATATATATCTTGCTTAATTAGAATTTTATATTATCATATTGTTTGCCCTTAGTAAGTGTCGGAGTCGACCCCTCGTCACTACTTCTTCGAGGTTAGGCTAGATACTTACTGGGTACACGTTGATTTACGTACTCATGTTACACTTGCTGCACGTTTTTGTGCAAGTGCATATATGTCTAGTGGCCTTGTGGGCGCAGAGGTGCGGTTATTGCGATGATTTAGGCGAGCTGCATTCCACGTTACGAGTCTGCAGCCAGGAGAGTCTCCTTCAGAGTATTTATATTTTTTCTGTCCAATTTGTATTCCGGACAGATGTTGTATATTATTTTATATTCTAAGTTGATGCTCATGCACTTGTGACTCCGAGTTTTGGGTGATTATGGGTTGCACTGTATTGGAATTTTTAAAGATATTATTATTTATTTTGTAAACTTCATCTTTTACTGTTTAATTGAAGGAAATATGATTTCAGAAATATTAAAAATGAGAACCAAACTAAGTATTTATTTTTGGCTTGCCTGACCGCGGTGTCCGGTGCCATCACGACCTTTAAGGATTTTGGGTCGTGACAACATGGTACCAGAGCACTAGGTTCACTTAGGTCTCACGAGTCATGAGCGAGTCTAGTAGAGTCTGGCGGATCGATACTAAGACGTCTTCTTGATTCCTCATCGTGCGATTCAATTTCTTTGAGGCTTATGCCTTCATTCCCTTCCTATTCAGTCTTATGCGACGCGAAGCGCTTGTTATAAATTAGGAATCGAGGAATTTTAATGGTACTACATATGTGGTGCAGGATGTTTCTCCCTGCGTATTTGATTGGGCTATTGTCGTTGCCTCGCGGAAGGCTATTCTGCTGTTGCAGCTCAGTATCAGCGTTACCTAAGGTTTTGAGATTTGGCATTGATTGTTATGACGATTTGTGCATTGCTATCACACTGTGTTTGTGTAATGGTTGGATGCTTGTCTATGCGTTGAAGCAGTGAATGACTTGGAAGGGAGGTTTACCCAGTGCATGATTCAAAGATCCAGTATTTTATTTACGGCGAAGGAAAGGCAATCAGACTATAAATATTGAGGTTTGGGTTGATGGAGTAACTGGACTTGGTATTTTCGAGCGTGGTGGAATTTTCATCTGTGATGTGGTGTAGTCATCCCTGTTGAATGCGCTAAGGTTCGCCGGTGTCATGGTCTTCATAAATTTGCCTTCGGGGGCAATAGATGTGTCGGAGAAGCAGTTGTCAGAGACAACATAGTGCAGTAATTCCGGAATTTAAATGGGTATTTCTAATATTGACGGCTCGAGAAAGATGATCTTCGGAGGGGTTTAAAGTTGGTAGCGATCTATTGGTTCAAGTGCTACAGAGATAGATATTGAGTTAAGGCAACAACTGGGTAGCGAAGGATGAGGAAGGACATGTGGGGGGGGGGGTGTCTTGTGGTGGTTAAATTCTAGAAGGTCAAATGTGAGAAACAGAAGTCGGGTAGTTGCTTAAAGGAGAGGGTTTGACCAAAGTGGGAGAGTGGCAGAGTTACATATGGGTTCTGTGGTAGGATGACTATGCGCCTTGGGGGAAGTTAGAGTGATTTGGGATTCATGGTGGACAGTGACTAGGTCTACAGGCTTAATTTGAAATATTGGCTGCTATATTGAGGAAGATTGGGTGTGACAGGAGGGAGTTACTTAATATGAAGCAGGATATAACATGACTTTGGGTTGGAATGTATTGTCGCACCTTTAGTTGATGTCCCTGAGGGGTGAACTGACTTGTACAACTGGTGAATGAGCACAGGCTCTGGATGGTTTATTGGTTTCGTGGTAATTATACTCGGTGCAGCGTTGTTGGAAGGTGTCAGCACGAAATTTTCACAGCTGGGTTGTCTCCGGTGAGCAGGTTAACGGTTGTGTGGAGTTGATGAAACTTCTACGAAGAATTTCACTGGCTACCCGGTGAGAGGTCGAACATGTGAATATATCTAGTGATTCAGAATGTTCATGAAATGGTTAACAGGAAGATTTGAGGAATTTGGCGGGTCGATTGCGCAAGGCCATATCAGTCAGGATGAGTTTGGATTGAGTTCGTTATATTGATAAAGGAGTTGTTGTTATTTCTAAGGAAGATCCAGAGTAAATTAGAAGAAGTCGGATTCGGTTAGCAATGGTTGAATTGGCATGATGATTGCAATGATCAGTTCCTTCAGTGTGTTAAGTATACCTGTGATTTGTGGCGGTACGTGTGAGGTTTGACGGCCGCCGTAATTGATCTTATTTGAAGGCATGCGAGTATTATGGCATGTTATGTGTAGATGGAGCCCAGAAGAATTATGGTGGTTTAAACCACCATTCGAGGTTTGTAGTTTCTGCGGTTATGGGAATTCAGTTACGCCGGGCAATGGTTCTCCTGAAATAAGTTAAGTGAGAAGTTTATATATGATGAAGTGTGTACCCTATTGGTGGTTCAGGAGTTATGATGAAATTCTGTTACTCTTGCGTATTGGTATGTTAAGTGTAGTGAGCGACATAGGGATTGGAAGTTGAGGATCAAGGTTGCAGTTGATGTCGACAAGAATGTCACGAGCTCGGCTGAGCAGGGAAGAATTCAGATATTTAGAGTGAGCTGGCACTGCCTTTAGCATCACCTGAGATCAGTGTCCTGTTTAAGGGGCTTTGTGTACTGATTTGTGACTTCTTGATTTGCTTTACAGTATTAGTGTGGCTAGTGGTATGGATGTGTAGGCTTGTAACCTGGTGTGGAAGGTCGTGGGAGTGTATCCCACGGGAAGATTGTATAAGTGTGTCATGTAGTAACTTGATTGATTAAAGATTGGAAACCAAGTGTGGAGATTTTTGGTACTATCGCTAATGTGAGAATTTATGCCTGAAGGGCGCTCGGTTTGTTTGGTTGTGTACTATGGAAGTATGTTCTGGATTTGATGGTATTCTTGTGTGTCAGGGGTTATTATGGATCCTTGAAAGGTTATTAGCCCAGTGCGGTACGATCAGAATTGATTGAGGTCTGTGGATGGATCTAAATGTGAATGTGGGCTCTATATCAGGCCGAATGTGTTCATTTCAGCATAGCGTTGTTTTCGAAGGGTTCTTCGGACCTTGCATGTTATTTCTGTTGTCGGCCCTTCCGTGTAGTCTCTATTGCTCCATGTGGGTTGTGCGGCGGTTTGATTATTCGCACTCGTATTGAGATCCCATATGGTTTGTTATATTATGTGAGCAGGATGGCTCTCGAGATTCAGGTCATATATCTCACCTTAGTTGTGCTTGAGTTTTGTAGCGCGTGACGCTACCGGTCTCCACAGGATTTGTATTATGCACTTGGCGTGCTTATGATTGATATTCAGGCATTTCGTGTATATGAGCGTTACGGCTCGATGTGTCTTCTTTAAATTATTATGTGCGGATCGGGTGGCACGCCGCCACAGATATATGGTTGGATCGGTTGGATCGGGTTGCACGCCGCAACGGTATCATATGTGGATCGAGTTGCACGCTGTAATAGTGTGTTATTGAGTACAGTTTCCCATATCTATTATTGCATGTTTTGCTTCTCATTTCCTAAGGAAGGTTCATAACATCCTTTCGGTTGTTTAATTAGCTACGTGAGTTGAGTAACTCTTTCCAGAGTTCGTTTTTCCTTATGTATCACATTCGAGTTTAAGGATTGTTGGCACATGGTGGCATCATATGAGACCTTTGGTAGTGTTTGTGGTGGATTATTGCCGGAACGACTTGTACAGGGTGAGATGCGATTTTTGGACTTAGGATCAGTGCGATCAGATTTATATAAAGCATATTAAAGAGTAAATATTGTTATTCAGTTCAGAATGAGGTAATGGTTCTTGTCGGGAGGAAATACTCCATAAATTGTTATTCGGCAGGTGACTATGAGTTCTACACATCTTCTTTGTAGTGGCATTTCAAAGATTGGAACAAGACTTATATGAGTCGTGAGGTGTGTTGTAAGCATCAGATTCATGGAATTTCGGCTATTGTTGTCAGGGGATGTTATTATGGTCATGTGAATGATGCGGTGCATGGTGTGAATTCAGTGAGAGTATACAATCACGTATTGGTACATCGTGTAGTGATTGATACGGTGTTCGTATGTTGGAAACATGCCTGGTGGAGAATTCCAGATGTTGGAATTTGACTCTAAGACTTACTTGACTAAATAACGAGAAAGATCTTCGGATTAGCTTGAGAAAATGTACTCAACTGAGTGGTGGTAGCACGGGTACGTGCACGAGGTTTTAAACATGATTTCAGACAACTCCAGAGAAGTTCTTAGCACGTTTGCGGACGAACGTATATTTAAGTGGGAGAGAATGTAACGACCCGACCGGTCTTTTTGAGCTCTAGTGCATCGTTCGGCGGTTTGGGGCCATGAGCAGCTTCACTTCAGGTATTATGACTTGTACGCGTGGTCGGAATTGAATTTCGGAAGTTCAGAGACGATTTGGAAAGCAAATTCTCATTTCGGAAGTTTTAAGTTGGAAGAATTGACCAAGGTTGGATTTCAAGTAAGTGACCTCGAAATAGGAATTTGAAGGTTCCAACAGGTTCGTATGATGATTTTGGACTTGGGCGTATGTCCGGATCGGGTTTTGGAGGACCCGAGTGCGTTTCGGCGCCTATTGTGGAAATTGGCATTTTGGAAGAATTTCATAAATTTGGGTTGAAGTGCATTTCAATGTTATCGATGTCCGTTTGGGATTTCGAGACTGGGAATAACTATGTATGGAAATTTTGGTGTTGGGAGCTCGGCTGGAAGTGGATTCCGAGGTCCGTAGGTCATTTTATTTGGCGAAAGTTAGAAATTTGAAGGGTTTTGAGAAGTTTTACCGGAAGTGAACTTTTTGGTATCAGAGTCGGATTCCGATTCCGAAAGTTAGAGTAGATTCGTAATGTCGAATGTGACTTGTGTGCAAAATTTGAGGTCAATCGAACGTGATTTGATAGGTTTAGGCATCGATGGTAGAAGTTGAAGTTTTAAAGTTCACTAAGTTTGAATTAGAGGGTGATTCATGTTTTTAGCGTTGTTTAATGTGATTTAAAGGCTCGACCTAGTTTGTGATGTGCTTTGGGACATGTTGGTATATTTGGTTGAGGTCCCGAGAACCTCGGGTGGATTTCGGGTGGTTAACGTATCAAATTTGGAGTTGAGGAAAGAGCTGAAGCAGCTGGTGTCTGGTCAAATCGCACCTGCCAGAAAGGGGCCGCAGGTGCGAGCCTGCAGGCCGGCTAAGGGGGGAAAACCGCATCTGCGAGGTGATTTTCGCAGATGCGATTGGCTAGCCGCAGAAGCGGAAATCGTGTCTGGGCAGAATGTTTTAATGCTGGGTTTGGGTTCATTTCACCCATTTTCCACACGGCTTGGGCGATATTTGGAGCTCTTCAAGGGAGTATTTTCGCCATCCTATGCAGGGTAAGTGATTCCCACCTATTGCAAGTTAAGTACTTGGTTTACATATCGATTTAGACTTGAAATTTGTAGAAATTTGGGATTTTTGGTAGAAAAAACTGGAAATGGATATTTTGGGAATTTGACCACGAAATTGGACATGGAATTTAGAATAAATTGTATATTTTAGTTCATGATGATATGGGTAAGGGTTATCTTTGAAAATTTTTGGAATCCGGGCACGTGGGCCCGAGGGTAAATTTTATCGACTTTTCAAGCGGAGTTAGGAATTGTTATAAATTGGATTATAATAAGTAATAGAGTGTTTATTTATGGATTTGCACGTTTATTGACTAGTTCTGGAGCGTTGGGCATCGGTTTGAGTTATTGAAAGGGCTTGGGATACCGGTTATAGATTTTCGGAGCGAGGTAAGTCTCCTTTCTAACCTTGTAAGATGGAACTTACCCCATAGGTAAACTTAATTAATATGTGTTGTTATTTGTGAGGGCGACGTACGCACGAAGTGACGAAAGTCCGTACGTAGCTACTATTTATGTTTATGTCCGGGTAGTTTTAGGTTTACACCATGCTTGTGGACACGGTTATTTGATTATATTTGTTAACTGTATCAAATGGAACTGAGTTGAGGATTTTTAAGGATTTAAAAGCTTCAAGTCGAATTGTCTTTATTTTGAAAAGAATTAAGAAAGGGTTATGATTTATTGATAAATTTATATTTGACCGCGTTGCATGTATGATCCACGAGCGGGGTAATAGATGCATCTATTGTTCGTGCCATTCGTCCCACGGCAGTGCACAATCTACATTTATGTTCGATCGGACCAAACGTCCTCGGTGGTATTCGTGTGTGATAATAGAACTGGAAGTTCCTTTCATAATCGGTATAAATTCATTGTTTGTGTGATCATATGTTTTAAAGGAAGGAAGTGATTCAAGCTCTTAAATATTTCTGAAGACTTGTTCAGTTATTTCTTATTCTAAGTTTTATTGTTATATATATCTTGCTTAATTAGAATTTCATATTATCATATTATTGGCCCTTAGTAAGTGTCAGAGTCGACCCCTCGTCACTACTTTTTCGTGGTTAGGCATGATACTTACTGGGTACGCGTTGATTTACGTACTCATGTTAAACTTGCTGCGCGTTTTTGTGCAGGTGCATATATGTCTATTGGCCTTGTGGGTGCAGATGCGCGGTTATTACGGGGATTTAGGCAAGCTGCATTCCACGTTACGCGTCCGCAGCCAGCAGAGTCTCCTTCAGAGTATTTATATTTTTCCTGTCCAATTTGTATTCCGGACAGATGTTGTATATTATTTTATATTCTTAGTTGATGCTCATGCACTTGTGACACCGGGTTTTGGGCGATTATGGGCTGCAGTGTATTGGAATTTTTAAAGATATTATTATTTATTTTGTAAACTTCATATTTTACTATTTAATTGAAGGAAATATGATTTCAGAAATATTAAAAATGAGAACCAAATTAAGTATTTATTTTTGGCTTGCCTGACCACGGTGTCCGGCGCCATCACGACCTTTAATGGATTTTGGGTCATGACAATTGAAGTTATGATCTTCAATTACATGGTATTGTCAGGCCTATATGGAATATGGTGGCGTGGGATCACCCCCGGGTATGTGTGTGGTAAGATGAAATAGTGATGTGATGGCTTGGAAACAACTCTTGGCACATTCGAGGACGAACGTATATTTAAGTGGGGGAGAATGTAACGACCTGGCCGGTCGTTTTGAGTATTACCATCCTGTTTTCCCCATCTACTGCTTAATTTATGCTTTAGAGTTATTGTATGACTTGCCATGGTAATTGGTTCGGGTCCGAAAGGATTTCAGAGTGAAATAAGACACTTAGTCTTATAATTGAAAACTTAAGTTGGAAAAGTTGACCGGATGTTGACTTATGTGTAAACGACCTCGGATTTGAATTCTGATGATTCCAATAGCTCAGTATGGTGATTTTAAACTTAGGAGCGTGTCCGAAAAATTATTTGGAGGTCCGTAGTGGAATTAGGCTTGAAATGTCGAAAGTTGAATTTTTGAAAAGTTTGATCGGGGGTTGACTTTTTGATATCGGGGTCGGATTGGATTTCCAGAAGTTGGAGTAGGTTCGTGGTATCATTTATGATTGTGTGCAAAATTTTGAGGTCAATCGGACGTGATTTGATATGTTTTGACGTCGTTTGTAGAAGTTGTAAATTTCAAAGTTCATTAGGCTTGAATCCATGGGGAATTCATGTTTTTGATGTTGTTTGAGGTGATTTGAGGGTTCGTCCAAGTTCGTATGGTGTTTTAGGACTTGATGGTATCTTTGGTTGAGGTCCCGGGGGCCTCGGGTGAGTTTCAGGGTGAGTTTTGAGCGAGTCCGGGCATTTCGGTACAATGATGTTGTTCTGGAACATTGGAAGTGCGGACCACATAATTTCGTGTGCTGAGGCACATTTTTGAGTGCTGTAGCAGATGAAAATGTGCGGACCACAGAGGAAAAATGCGGACCGCACAATTTTGTTTGCGGCCGCACTTAAGGGTGTTCTGCAGGTTCGCTGGCCCGACTTCGGAAGCTTATATCGTTTAATCCACAAGGAATATGGAGATGATTCCAAGCAAAAGTTGTAGCTCTTCATGTCTATTTTCCAGAAAGGTAAAGAAATTATCATTTGGACATCTGTAGAGAAAGATATAGCCAATTTACTGAAGCCTGGTAGTGGAGAGGTTGTGAAATGCGGCCGCACAATTTTTGTGCGATTGCAGAACTTGGAAATGTGCGACCGCACATTAGGAGGTCATAGGGTGTACTATATAACCGAGGCCTAGGGTATTATTTCATTTTTGGGACCTAGAGATCTCGGTTTGTGACGATTGTTTGTGAGATTTTCAAGAAATTCATCGTGGTAAGTGATTCTAACTCAGATTTAGTTAACATACATGAATATATTATTGTTTTCATCATTTAATCAGTATTTCGAGATGGAAATTTGGAGAAGATTGTAGAAATTTTATAAAACAAATTTTTGGGATTTGAATACCGATTCGGAGTAGGATTTGAGTGAAATTAGTATGGTTGAACTCGTAATTGAATTGGTTGTCGGATTTTATGAGTTTCGTCGGATTCCGAGACGTGGGACCCACGGGCGATTTTTGGAGTGTAATTTCGGATTTTGTGGGAAAATATTAGTATTTTGATATGAAATTAATTTCTATAATTGTGTGGACTGAATAAAATTAATTGTGACTAGATACGAGGCTTTCAGAGACCAATTCTCGAGGCAAGGGCATAGAAGAGTGAGAAATTACACGGTTTGAGGTAAGTACCACTTCTAAATTGTAACTTGAATAAATTCTGTGGAGTTGAAAAATTAAAGAATCATGTTATTATCTGAACATTTCCCACGTGTTAGAGAAATTGAGCTGAGACTCTTATTAAAGATCAGGTTTAGGCTACATGCCGATATTTTGGGACCCATAGGGTCGTGTTGCTGTTAAATTAATTATTTTAAAATATACATTTCGTACTCAGTCATGTTCATCCATTATGCGGATATGTATGGGATCGGGGTTGCCCGCCTATAGCAGGCCATATCGTCTTTATATATTATTATTATTATTATGGGATCGGGCTGCACACCGCAACAGGCCTTATAGGCTTTACTATTATATGAATCGGGGCTGCCGCCTGCAGCAGGCCTTATTGACTTTATTATTATATGGATCGGGGCTGCCCGTCTGCAGCAGGCATTATAGGCTTATTTATTATACGGATCGGGACTGCCCGCCTGCAGTACGCCATATTGGCTTTATATTACGGTTGGGCTGAAAGAGCCCCTCCGGAGTCTGTACACACCCCCAGTGAGCGTACATGATTATATATATATTCGGGATGGACTTCCCAGGGCATGGACTTGACTAATTTATATATATTATAATGAAATTTCCCTGGACATGGATCTTGTCCGTATCATTTACATTTGGGGATACATTACCCCAGGGCTAGAGTAGCCTTATATGGTACTGAGTGACTGACTGTCAGTTGATGTGTGTATATATACGGGATGGAATATACCTGGGCTGGATTGGCCGTAAATAGTACCGAGTGACCGAATAATTTGTGACCAGTATTTACCTGAGTTCTTTTCTACTGAGATGTCATATTTCTCTTATCATGCAGTATTGATCCATTTCACTTGTATTGGGTTTAACTGTTGAACTTGAAAGCATACCTACATTTTTGTACCATTATTTATACTAGAATGTGCATGCGGAGAATATCACTCCTTTCAGCCCAAAGGTTAGTCTTGTTACTTATTGAGTTTGTTGTACTCATACTAGACTCTGCACCTCGTGTGCAGATTCAGGTGCTTTCGGATATAGCGACTGTTAGATCTTAGAGTGCTATCAGTTTGAGACTATCAAGGTAGCTGCCTGGAGTCCGCTGACCTTGTCTCTCTTTCTTTCAGTTATTGTACTGTTCTATACTTTCAGACAATGTTTTATCAGTCAGACATCGTATTTATATTAGATGCTTATGTACTCAGTGACACCGGGTTTTGGGAGTGTTTTATATCTGTATTTGTGAGATTTTCTTCCGCTAAATTTAAATATTTTATTTTCGAACTCAAAAGATATGGTTGTTTACTGAGATTGTCGGCTTGCCTAGTATTGAGATAGGCACCATCACGACAGGTAAGATTTTGGGTCGTGACACTATGAAAGGATGCATTGATTCCATTCTTGCTGCATTTCAGCTGTCATATTTCACTGTTTTGGAAAACTTTGAAAGACATTATTTCCGTTTCAGCCAAATTTGATATGAAATTGTTGTGGAGTTTTAAATGTCGAACTTGAAAGCATGCATACCTTTTTATGTTGGAAAGTATTGTACATGGACTTAGTTGTGAAGCTCGTCACTACTTTCAGTTCTTTATTTATTATTGTTATTTGCTGAGTTGGTTGTACTCATACTATACCCTGTACTTCGTGTGCAGATCCAGGTGATCCTGGACACAGTGGGTGTTGATTCTTTCACACCATTGATTTTCCAGAGATTCAGAGGTAGCTACCATGTTTCGCAGACCTTGTCTCTCCTTCCCTATCCTTTTGTTTATTGTATTTGGTCTCAGATTATTATAGACCGTGTTGTCCGGACTTGTAATGTATAGATTCTCATGTACTCAATGACACCGGATTTTGGGAGTGTATTTATTTCCAATATTTGTGGGATTTACTCTTAAACTTAATTATTATATTTTAAGTATTTAAAAGAAATTGTGGTTATTGGTGTTGTCGACTTGCCTAGTATTGAGATAGGCGTCATTACGACAGGTTAGGATTTTGGGTCGTGACATTTTCTTTAGCCTTCATGAGGAGACTGTTAATACCATGTTATCACCGTCGATGTTTCTCTGTTAGCATCACTATAATTGTCAGTACATTTTATGTGTTGAAAGTCATGAATGAGTATAAATTGTACTTATCTCACTTTCTATTTTCATTCAGCACATATCACTTGTCCAACTGGAGTAATATTAGGGGTGTACAAATAAAACCGATAAATCGCACCAATCCGATAACCTGAGTCAAGCCGAGAAAAAAAACCCGACTATGGTTTGGTTTGATTTGGTGTTCGAAAATAAAACCCGACCAATTTGGTTTGGTTTGGTTTTAACTAAAAAAAGTCAAACCGAAACCAAACCAACCCGACATTATATGTATAGAAGTTTTAAATATATTTAATACATAAAATATTTATGGTAGTGTAGTTTATAAATATTTCTTAAGCTTTTTCATAATTTTATCTTTTAACGTACTATTTCAAGCTTAGGCTTATAATTTTTGGATGCTCCAATAAGTTTTATAGTCTATAAATGTTAGTAACTCAAATAAATCTTAAATCAAAATCAAATCAATACTAATGCTAATAAAAGACATTCAATTCAATTGTACTATGAATGAAAATAGTGTTGGATATCTATTTTTTAGTTTTTTTTATGGTTTAAATAAAATGTATAACTTATTTTTATTTATTGGTTAGTCATGTAAATAATAGTGCTTATTAATCATAATTTATATTATGTTTGTTTTCATTATGGCTTATTAATAATATTTATTTTATGCGATTTTATTATCTTCATTATTGAATATTTAATATAGTACCATGATTCATCTCATATTTATGTTATTTTATTGAAAAAATACCTTATATAGTTCTGTCTTACTAGGATTAAAGAAATATTTGGAGCACAAATTTTATGTTTTGTGCTATGAAAACTTTATGAAAAAAAAACCCGCAAAACTCCGAAAAACCCGAGAAAAACCGAGATTAAAAAACCCGTCTTTTATTGGTTTGGTTTGGTATTTAGATTTAATAACCCGATACAATTGGTTTGGTTTGATAATTTGTCACGACCCAAAATCTCACCTGTCGTGATGACGCCTATCTCAATACTAGACAAGCCAACAATCTAAATAAACCACCATATCTTTTAGGTTTGAGAACAAAACAATTAAATTTAGCGGAAGAAACTAACAATTTCGAATATAACACTCCCAAAATCTGGTGTCACTGAGTACATGAACATCTAATATGAATACAAAGTCTGACGGATAAAAATCACAGTCTGAAAATATTGAACATTATAATAATTAAACAGGAAAGGAATCGAGTCTGCGGACGTCAAGCAGCTACCTTGATAGTTCCCAACAGAATTAACTTCGAAATCTAGCAGCCGCCATATCCGGGAGTACCTGGATCTGCACACGAGGTGCAGAGTGTTGTATGAGTACAACTAACTCAATAAGTAACAAGACTAACCTCTGAGCTGAAAGTAGTGACGAGCTCTGCAGGTACAGTCCAGTATAAATAATCGTACAACAATGTAGGCATGCTTTCAAGTTCAACAGTTAAACTCAGTACAAGTGAAATAGATCAATACTGCATGATATGAGGGAAAACGACATCTCAGTAGAAAGACCTCAAGTAAATACTGGTTACCAATTATTCGGTCACTCGGTACTATTTATGGCCAATCCAACCCAGGGGTTTTCTAACCCCTGTATATATACAAATCGACTGACAGCTAGTAACTCAGTACCGTATAAGGTCAATCCAGCCCTGAGATAATTTATCCCCAAATGTAAATGATACAGACAAGATCCATGTCCAGGTAAATTCATTACAATATAAATAAGTAAGGCAAGTCCATGCCCTAGAAAATCCATCCCGAATATATATAATCATCTACGCTCACTGGAGGTGTATACAGACTCCGGAGGGGATTCTTCAGCCCAAGCGTGATATAAAGCCTATATGGCCTACTGCATGCGGGAAGTCCTGATCCGTATAATAACAAAGCCTATAAGGCCTGCTGCAGGCGGGCAACTCCGATCAATATAGTAATAATATATAAAGCCATTCTGGCCTGCTACAGGCGGGCAACTCGATCCCATAAATATCCGCATAATGAACGAATATGACTGAGTGTGAAATGTATATTTTTGAAACAATTAATACAACAGCAACACGACCCCATGGGTCCCAAACTATTGGCACATAGCCTAAACACAATATTTAATAAGAGCCTCGGCTCAATTTTTCTAACACGTGGAACATGTTCAGATAATAACATGATTCATTAATTTTACAACTGCACAGGATTTATTCAAGACACAATTTCTGTGGTGCACGTCTACATGCTTGTCACATATCATGTGTGTCACCTCCAAATAATTTATATCATACCAAATTTCGGGGATTCATACCCTCAGAACCAAGTTTAGAAGTGTTACTTACCTCAAACCATGTAATTCTTTACTCCGCTATGTCTTTGCCTTGTGAATTAGCCTCCAAACGCCTCGAATCTAGCCATAATTAATTCGATTCAGTCAATAAATTTATTAGAATTAATTCCATAAGAAAATACTAATTTTCCAACAAAATCCGAAATTTAGCTCAAAATCGCGTCTCGGAATCCGACGAAACTAACCAAATCCGACAACCCATCCAATTACAGGTTCAACCATACTAATATCACTCAAATCCGACTCCGAATCGGTATTCAAATCTCAAAAATTCATTTTATGAAATTGAAGAAATTCCTCCGATTTCTCTTGAAATATCAATAATCTAATGCCAAAGACGATGATTAATTCATGGAATGTAATCATAAGGGACTCAAGAACACTTACCCCAAGTTGTGTGGAAAATTTTCTCTCCAAAGTCGCCCAATTCGAGCTCCAAAATCCGAAAATGAAGAAAGAAACCAAAACCCACAATTTTATCTTCTGTCCAGTCATTTACTCTTCGCGATCGCGAAGCACAAAAGTTTCCAGCCCAAAATTTGCCTTTCGGGATCACGGAAAATGCTTTGCGATCGCGAAGAACAAGTGCCCAGCTCTTCCAGATAGCCCCTAGTTTAATGGTCATAACCTTTTGTACGAACCTCCAAATTGCAAATGGTTTACCTTTCTGAAAAGTAGACACCAAGGGCTATAACTCTTGCTTGTTGCTCACCTATAATTCCTTATAGATTGCGAGATATAAGCTCCCAAAGTCATCCCTGTGCAACATAGATTTCCAAACTCTTCCCAGATAACCTATAGTGTATCTACCATAACCTTTGTTACACAACTCCAAATGACAAATTATTTACCTTTCTGCAAACTAGACACAAAGGGCTACAACTTTCATTTTTGGATCATCTCAAAATTCCTTATAGATTACGAGATATAAGCTTCCAAATTTGGGTCAATGCAGCAGGATTTTCCTCTACACGATCGCGAAAAGGCTTCCGCGATCGCGATTCACAGTGCCCAAACAGCAAAATTTCTCTTCGCAATCGCGATCGCGGTGCATACCTCTGTGGCCAAAAACTAGCAACTAAGAATGTCCTAGAAATGGTCCGAAACCACCCCGAAACTCACCTGAGCCCCTCGGGACCTAAACCAAATATACCAACAAGTCCTAAAACATCATACGAACTTAGTCGAAGCCTCAAATCACATCAAACAACGCTAAAACCACGAATCATGCCCCAATTCGAGCTTAATGAACTTTGAAATTTCAAATTTTCACAAACGACACCGGAAACTATCAAATCAAGTTTGATTGACTTCAAATTTTGCACACAAGTCATAAATGACATAGCGGACCTATTAAAATTTTCAGAATCGGATTTCGACCCCGATATCAAAAAGTCAACCCCTCGCTCAAACTTCCCAAAAATTCAACTTTCTCCATTTCAAGCCTAATTCCTCTACCAACCTCCAAATAATTTTCCGGATACGATCCTAAATCCAAAATTAACATACAGAACTATTGGAATCATCAAAATTTAAATCCCGAGGTCGTTTACACATAAGTCCACATCCGGTCAACTTTTCTAACTTAAAATTTTAATTATAAGTCTAAATGTCTCATTTCACTCTGAATTTCTTCCGAACCCGAACCAACTAACCCGGTAAGTCTTAAAATGGTTGTACATCATAAATTGAGCAGTAAATGGGGGAACAAGACTGTAATACTCAAAATGACCGACCGTGTCGTTACATTCTCCCCCACTTAAACATACGTTTGTCCTCGAATGTACCAAGAGTTGTTTCCAAGCCATCAAATCACTATTCCATCTTACCACGCACGTACCTAGGGGTGATCATCACGTCACCCTCTTCTATATAGGCCTGACCACATAACATAGCAAGAAAAATCATTAATTTAACCTTAGCCCAAAAATCTTGGAGCTAAATTTCTAACATCCATAATTCTTTTCAAAACCCGAATCTCACATCTACCCACTGTAATAGCCTGAACAAGCTGTATCCAGCCATAACCATAATTCCAGATATAATCGCATAACATACTACACAACTCGCATACTCGTAACACCATTTCTAATCACAGTAACTACTGAAAACCAACCAAGTACTAGTATAAAACCCCGCATTCAACAAAAACTCATTCCAAAACCTTCGTACACTGCCAATGATAAAAGAAACAATCAAAAACTCATAACCACTCATCAGATCAACTAGCCATGGAGCTCTCTCGCCCCAACTAGAACCATAATCCTTTCGAATATAACATAATCAAGCTTGATAGTACCCATTCTAGGTCCAATGACCTTATTTTATAAAACACAACTATCCCATTGACATGCCACACCAATACAACTCAATCCACAACTGCGCAACCTTGTACCCAAAATGGAAGATGTCTCAAAGTAGAGAACCGTATTGGAAGTTCAACAAGAACCACTACAACTGTAATGCTATAAGCTCATTATATATAGTAGAACCAAGACACACAAATTTAATAATAGTAACCAGCTCTTCTAGAGCTCACATTAACATCACTCACACGGACAACTCACGTGCTATAGTATCAATATCTGAATTCGCACGGACAACTCACGTGTCAATAATATCAGTACATGGATCCGTATGGACAACTCACGTGCTAATAACATAATCCGCCTGGCATGGTCACATGCCTCTAATCCAAGCATATCATACATGAGCAATCAAATAAGTACACATGAACCATCGTAACTGATCACAACTCCAACACTCGCATGGTTATCACATCCTTCATGCATGATCATCCTACTAGGAATATTTCCATAATTCCTCCGTGCCACATATCAATAACTCATATATCAGTAGTCTATTAACTAGGTGAGTATCGCAATACCGATGACATCCGAAAGTCAGAACGTACTACGCCTTTTGAAATGCGCACCCTTCTCAAGGATTACCGAGCAGTTATAACATTCATCTAAATATCTGAAACTGACCATGTTGTCTATAATTCATGACCTTCCCTTCAAGAATGAACTGCCACATTGTACATGCAAATCTTAATCCCGCACAACATACCGCATCCATCATGCCATCATGTGACAAGCACAAGGATCTCATTATAAACTCTGAGTCACCAGCAAATTACATACCCGATTGCCCCATTTTCTCCGATTCTTCTTCTGAATTACCCTCTAGTTGTCACTTCCCCTTGTCAGAACACTACGATCCTTGCCCTAAACTCACTACAAGACATCCTGACATAAAATCACATCGCCCTAATGCCCATAAGGTATTGTATTCTTCTTAAGCACCCCTATAAGTACCACAACCGAAATGCCCATTCTGAAAATACCCCATGTGAATTTAAAATTGTTCTTTTACCCTTCTTAAACTGGAATGTGCAATCCATAGTCATACAGAATTACCGCAAGCCCCCATTAGCACAACAACCCCCAAAGAAGTAACCCTGCCTTAACACCACCAATCAAATTCATACTCCGTGCGCACTACATCCTTCAAAATAACAATTTAATCATCTCATGATTTTTTTTTCATAAAGTGCAATATAACCCGCATTCAAGAAATTTTTCTTACTCAAGTCATCCCCGATCTCAACCTCTACAAGTCTGAACTAATCCACAAGTGTACCTCGGAACGAAACCAATAACGCACATAATCGCGCAATTAAATCACAGATAGCAGACTCCCCCACTTGGCCCAAAACCATATGACAAAAGATCTGATATCTCACCATACCCAGATAATATCTAAATTGACCATACTAAGCAATAAAAGATCAACTCTGGTCTCGTCCCCCAATAACTTTTACACATGACCGATACACATGATACAAAATTATAGTATCGCCCACCGGCATAGATACATGAACATGTGAAACTAAGGACTCATGGGGCATATCCAGAAAATGAACAAAATATGATGAAACATACAAATATGTGGAGCTAGGGTCAAATAATATAGATGCCTCCCTGTGGCACACTGAGAAAATACCTGTGATCACTACATCTAAAGCAACAACATCTGGTCTGGCAGGAAAATCATAGAATTGGCCCTGACTGCCACCGGATCGGCCTCCCCCTCTTGGGCGACCCCTAGCTGACTGAGCCCCACCCTGAGTTGGCTAGGCGGGTGATGGAGCAACTGGTGCAGAAGTAGTATCCTGACTCCTCTACTGAACTGGACCTCGCATATGGCGGGGTCAATATTTCCTCACATGACCCAGCTCTCCACACTCATAGCACTCCATCTCGAAGAATGGTGGCGAGTTCTGAGGTGGACCTCGGGAACCATAATAACTACCAGAAGGACCTGGTACATATGATCCCTGAACTGATGGTGCACGAGGCGTACTCGGGGCTGGAAGTGCACTAAGAGATGACTGACTCTGAGGAGAACTGTATGAACCATGGCTGGATGATGCACAACGGTGAATTGGACGTCCCCTGTTGTGGTAGAACTGCCCTCTAGAAGGTACCCCACCAAAACTGCCCAAACCTCGAGGCCTCTTAGCCTCCCTATCACCACGCTCCTGGATACGGACCACCTCTATCTGTCGAGCAATGTCAACCACCTTGTCAAACGTGGCACCAGATACCCTCTCCCTTGTCATAAGCAATCGTAGCTGATACGTGAGGCCATCAATGAATCTCCTAATCCTCTCCCTATCAGTAGAAACCAACCAAACTGCGTGACGTGCCAACTCAGAAAATCTCATCTCGTACTGCATCACAAACATACCATCCTGACGTAACTGCTCAAACTATCTACGCAGCTCCTCTCTACGAGATTGTAGCACTAACTTCTCCAAAAAGATAATAGAGAACTCCTGCCATGTAAGTGGTACTGTACCAACCAGCCTGCGCCTCTCATAATACTCCCACCATCTGAAGGCATCCCCAGAAAATTGAAAAGTAGTGAACGAGACCCCACTGGTCTCTGGAATACCATATGTCTGAAGCATCCACTGACAGTTATCCAGAAAACCCTGAGCATCCTATGATTCAGCACCGCTAAATGATGGAGGTCGAAGCCTCCCAAATCTCTCAAGTCTTCTCTGCTCATCATCTGCCATAATAGGGACTACCAGGGCTTGAGCGACTGCAACTGGCTGGGCTGGTAGTGCCCCCGGTATCTGAAGTCCCTGTACTACCTGATCTGGAGTATGGGCAACAAGGGTAAAAGTACCTCCCCCGACCTGAGAAAGGTGCGTCCTGAGCCGAAACCACCTGAGCAAGACCAGTGCAAACTATCAATATCCAGGCCAAAGTCTCCTGAAGGCTTCTAATCTCAATGGGCACAGCTGGTGCCTGAGTTGGTGCAACTGGTGGTACTACAAGTGCTGGTCCTACCGTGGTACGAGCTACACCTCGACCTCTACCTCGGCCTCGGCTTCTACCACAACTCTGGCCTCTCGCGGCCCTAATTGGTGGCACTGGTGGCTGACTGTCCGATCCGGTAGTACGTGTTCTCACTATCTGTGAGAGAATAGAATAACAAAATTTTAGTTTTTGGAATCAATAAATTCGCACAACAGAATACAAGAAAGTGAAATTTTCCAAAGGGTTCGGCAACCTCTTGAAGATAAGTACAGACGTCTCCGTACAGATCCGCAAGATTCTACTAAACCTACTCATGACTCGTGAGACCTATGTCACCTAGAGCTCTGATACCAACTTGTCACGACCCAAAATCTCACCTGGCGTGATGGTGCCTATCTCAATAGTAGGCAACCCAACAATCTAAATAAACCGCCATATCTTTTTAAGTTTGAGAACAAAATAATTAAATTCAACAAAAGAAACTCACAATTTCGAATATAACACTCCCAAAACCCGGTGTCACTGAGTACATGAGCATCTAATATGAATACAAAGTCTGACAGATAAAAACCACTATCTGAAAATATAGAACAGTACAATAATTAAACAGGAAAGGAATCGAGTCTGCGGACATCAAGCAGCTACCTTGATAGTTCCGAACAGAATTAACTTCGAAATCTAGCAGCCGCCGTATCCGGGAGTACCTGGATCTGGACACGAGGTGCGAAGTGTAGTATGAGTACAACTAACTCAATAAGTAACAAGACTAACCTCTGGGTTGAAAGTAGTGACAAGCTATGCAGGTACAGTCCAGTATAAATAATCGTACAACAATGTAGGCATGCTTTCAAGTTCAACAGTTAAACTCAGTACAAGTGAAATAGATCAATACTGCATGATTGAGGAATACGATATCTCGGTAGAAAGACCTCAAGTAAATACTGGTCACCAATTATTCGGTCACTTGATATTGTTTATGGCCAATCCAGCCTAGGGGTGTTCCAACCCGTACATATATACACATCGACTGGCAGTCAGTCACTCAGTACCGTATAAGGCCAATCCAGCCCTGGGGTAATTTATCCCCAAATGTAAATGATACGGACAAGATCCATGTCCAGGTAAATTCATTACAATATAAATAAGTAAGGCAAGTCCATGCCGTGCGAAATCCATCCCATATATATATATATATATATATATATATATATATATATATATATATATATATATATATATATATATATATATAAAATCATCTACGCTCACTGGGGGTATGTACAGACTCTGGAGGGGCTCCTTCAGCCCAAGCGTGATATAAAGCCTATATGACCTGCTGCAGGCGAGCAGTCCCGATCCGTATAATAACTAAGACTATAAGGCCTGCTGTAGGCGGGCAGCCCCGATCCATATAATAATAATAATATATAAAGCCATTCTAGCATGCTGCAGGGTGGCAACTCGATCCCATAAATATCCTTACAATAGACGAATATGACTGAGTGTGAAATGTATATTTTTGAAACAATTAATTCAACAGCAACATGACCTCATGGGTCCCAAAATATTGGCACATTGCCTAAACACGATATTTAATAAGAGCCTCGGCTCAATTTCTCTAACACGTGGAACATGTTAAGATAATAACATGATTCATTAATTTTACAACTGCACAGGATTTATTCAAGACACAATTTCTGCGGTGCACGTCTACATGCTCGTCACCTATCGTGTGTGTCACCTCCAAACTATTTATATCATACCAAATTTCAGGGATTCATACCCTCAAAACCAAGTTTAGAAGTGTTACTTACCTCAAACCGTGTAATTCTATACTCTGCTATGGCTTTGCCTTATTAATTGGCCTCCAAACGCCTCGAATCTAGCCACAATTAATTCGATTCAGTCAATAAAATTTATTGAAATTAATTCCATAAGCAAAATACTAATTTTCCAAAGAATTCGAAATTTAGCTCAAAATTCGCCCGTGGGGCCCACGTCTCGGAATCCGACGAAACTCACAAAATCCGACAACCCATCCAATTACAAGTTCAACCATACTAATTTCACTCAAATCCGACTCTGAATCAATGTTCAAATCTCGAAAATGTATTTTATGAAATTGTAGAAATTCCTCTGATTTCTCTTGAAAAATCAATAATTTAACGCCAAAAATGATGATTAATTCATGGAATGTACTCACAAAGGAGTCAAGAACACTTACCCCAAGTTGTGTGGAAAATTTCCTCTCCAAAGTCGTCCAATACTAGCTCGAAAATCCGAAAATGAAGAAAGAAACCAAACCCACGATTTTATCTTCTGTCCAGTCATTTACTCTTTGAGATCGCAGAAAATGCTTCGCGATTGCGAAGCACAAAAATTTCCAGCCCAAAATTTGCCTTTCGCGATCGCGAAGAACAAGTGCCCAGCTCTTCCAGACAACCTCTAGTATAATGGTCATAACCTTGCGTACAAACCTCCAAATTGCAAATGGTTTAACTTTCTGAAAACTAGACACCAAGGGCTATAACTTTTATTTATTGCTCACCTCCCAATTCCTTATAGATTGAGAGATATAAGCTCCCAAATTCAGCCCTATGCAACAGAGATTTCCAAACTCTTCCCAGACAGCCTATAGTGTATCTACTATAACATTTTGTACACAACTCCAAATGATAAATTTTTTACCTTTCTGAATACTAGACACAAAGGGTTACAACTTTCATTTTTGGATCATCCCCAAATTTCTTCTAGATTGTGAGATATAAACTTCCAAAGTCGGGTCAGTACAGTAGGAATTTCCTCTACGCGATCGCGAAAAGGCTTCCGCGATCACTATTCACAGTACTCAAACAACAAAATTGCTCTTCGCGATCGCGACCATTTGTCCGCGATCGCGATGCATACCTGTGTGGCCAAATCCAACAACTAAGAATGGCCTAGAAATGGTCCGAAACAACCCCCGAAACTCACCCGAGCCCCTCGGGACCTCAACCAAATATATCAACAAGTCCTAAAACATCATACGAATTTAGTCGATGCCTCAAATCACATCAAACAACGCTAAAACCACGAATCATGCCCCAATTCGAGCTTAATGAACTTTGAAATTTTAAATTTTCACAAACGACACTGGAACCTATCAAATCAAGTTCGATTGATTTCAAATTTTGCACACAAGTCATAAATGACATAGCGGACCTATTAAAATTTTCAGAATCGGATTTTGACCCCGATATCAAAAAGTCAACCCCTCGCTCAAACTTACCAAAAATTCAACTTTCGCCATTTCAAGCCTAATTCCTCTACCGACCTCCAAATAATTTTCCGGACACGCTCCTAAGTGCAAAATCACCATACGGAGCTATTGGAATCATCAAAATTCAATTCTGAGGTCGTTTATACATAAGTCCACATCCAGTCAACTTTTCTAACTTAAAATTTTTAATTATGTGACTAAGTGTCTCATTTCACTCCGAATTCCCTCCGGACTCGAACCAACTAACCCGGTAGGTCTTAAAACGACTGTAAAATATAAATTGAGCAGTAAATGGGGGAATGGGGTCGTAATACTCAAAATAACCGGTCGAGTCATTACATAATTAGAAAATCCGAACCAACCCGACCCATGTACACCCCTATGAAGCAGCTTTTGGCTCGTTATTGCCTTTTCCAACTAATATACACTTCTTGGGGTCCAAACAATTAATCCACTTCCACTCAAAATTTTAGTGTCTACTGCCGGTCTGCCTGAAAGCATGATCATTTCTTAGTTACATTATGATTTGGAACTTCTAAAGCACCAAGGATTCTCAATTGAGATTAAAACGCAGATCCATTGTTCTTAGATTTAGCCCATAAATCGACCTCATTTTCATATTGTTTCTCTTATATTTAACCGATAAACAAGCAGATAATTTCTAACCCGATACCGAACCGCCCGATATCTTATCGATTGGCTAGCGGATTAGTATATTTAAAAGCCAAAAATCGATAAACCGAACCATTAAGCGTAAATACCCGTCCGATCCGCCCGATAAGCAGCCCTAACACTAAGTCCCGAATTTTCAAATTCAGGATACGTAGTCCTGAAGTTTGGTTGAATTGGCTAATCTTTAAATACATTGTAAATTGTGAATATATTTTAAATAGCAGACTCAAAAGTGGCTGTTGCTGCCCTTCGCCCAAGTTTAGGACCAAGCGCGATATATTTTGGGAAATCTACTCTAAATACCTATTCAGGAATGACACAGTTACCCACAAAAATAAAACTATTTACCCTTACCTGCCCATTTATTTTTTTACCCATCAAACTAATTATATTTCCTACCCATAGTAGTTTTTGTGGGGAATTTTCTCTTTTTTCTCCAATTCTTTTTTATTTCTATGCTTATTTTCTTTTTTCCTTTTTTCTTTCATTTCTCCTTTTCTTTTTTCTCGTTTTCTTCTTATTGTTTTTCTTTTTCTCTTTTTCAATTCATTTATTTTTGCCCAAATCGTATTATTGTTATTTATACCATAACTTATTTCACACTCAATTTTGACTCCTTCTTTATTTTTTTATTTTTATTTATTTTCTTTATTTCTTATTCCTTTTCTAATTCCATTTAACTCCTTTTTTCTTTTATTTTCTTTATTTCTTGTTCCTTTTCTAATTTCATTTAACTTTTTTTTTTAATATTCTTTTTCTCTTCATAATCTAATTTCATTTACTTTTTTCACTATTTTTATTATTCTTGTTTTTATACAATAAGAAAAAATGATAATAAAATATTGAAAAATACAATAAAAGTATAAGTGTCACGACCCAACTCTATGTCCGGCCGTGATGGCATCCAGCACCGTTGCTTGACAAGCTAACAATGAACAACTTAGTGATTTTCCATTTAGCTTTACTTATTTTAAAATATTTGGTAAATAAAGGATTTTTAAGGCAAACAAACGAAAACATCTAAAAGCAGTTATAACTATTGAATTACAACCCAAAAATCAAAGTCTACTAATACGTGCCAAGATCAAGTATGCGCGCCGGGCGGGTAACTAGATGCGCCTGCCTCAGATCCTGTACAATTAAATATAAAAGTATAGTATGAGTACATAAACAATATGTACCCAGTAAGTATCCCGCCTAACCTCGAAGAAGTAGTGACGAGGGGTCGACCTGATACTTACTAGGCCAACAACAATAACAACAACCCAGTAAAATCCACTAATGGGATCTGGGGAGGGTAGTGTATACGCAAACCTTACCCCTACCCCGAAGGAATAAAGAGGCTGTTTTCGAAAGACCCTCGGCTCAAGAAAACAAAAAAACAAAAAGGAGACATTTACTAGGCCAATAATAATATAATTAAAATACTATGCTAAGCATGGATATCATGAATGATACTGTCAGTTCAACAACAGGAAGAGATAAGTCCTTTCATAATTATAACATAAATTTCAGTAATACTATTTAGCAACTTACATTTCAAGGCATTTAAGCACAATGAATCATGGAGAATTTCCAAATAATTAGCATGCGCAATTATGTCGAGGTCGTACGGTCCGATCCAACAAAATATTTAAACTATGCACTACTGGAGGGTCAGACGGCACGAACCATAGATGCATCTATTTACTACCGAAGCGCTCGACCCGATCCACAAATAATAATTATTTTCAAGAAAATACAGGTTTCTCATTTACAGTCAAGTATCTCATACAAACCTTCAAGCAAGTGAATTTAACTTTATACAATTCTTTTATCCATTTCTATCATGACTTAAGTGATTATATAAGCAAGTAAGGGCACAAATATTCAAAGTATAACATGATACGGGTCCTAAACTACCCGTACAATAGCATAATAGTAGCTACGTACGGACTCTCGTCACTTCGTACGTACGTAGCCCCCACAATTAGGTACAAACATTTATTTAATTCACCTATGGGGTTAATTCCCTCTTACAAGGTTAGAAAGGAGACTTACCTCGTCTCAAAGCCTACTTCCCATTTCAAGAACGCGCTCAAACTTTCAAATTTGACACCAAACGACTCGAAGCTAGTCAAACATTACATAAACTAATCAATCCATGCTCAAAAGTTCATAATTTCACCATTTAAGTGATTACCTTACCTAAATTGCAATATTCCTAAAATTTACCCCCGGGCCCACATGCTCGGATTCCAGAAATATTTAAAGAAAGTTGTTACCCACGACCTAAAGAACATAAATATATGATTATCACTAAGTTTCATGGTCAACTTCGTGGTAAAAATCTCATTCTTGTCAAACCCTAGGTTTTTCATCTAACCCATAATTTCTACTAATTTTCATGTTGAAATCTACCCGAAATCTACGTATAGAACTCACGATAGGTAGAAATTACTTACCTCCAAAAGCTAGGTGGAAATCTCTTTCAAGAAGCTCCAATAATCGCCCAAAGAGAGAAAGAATGAGTGAAAATGGCTTAAGTCCTGTATTAAATGAACCTCACTGCCCCAGCGATTTTCGCACCTGTGGTGCAAAGGCCGCATCTGCGGTTCCGCTTCTGCCGAGCAGGTATCCGCTTCTGCGGAGTTGGCTGGGCTGGCTGGGGCCGCATCTGCGGAAGGCTCCCGCTTCTGTGTAGAAAGAGCCGCATCTGCGGAACCTGGCTGGCCATCCTTGGATTGCATCTGCGGAGACTTGGCTCACACCTGCGAGCTCGCACCTGCAGCTGGCCAACCGCAGGTGTGGTTATGACAGATTTGGAGCACTCAGCTGCAGTTCCAAATTCTCAACTTAGTCCGAGCCTCATCCGATTAGCACTCGGGCCCCCCGGGGCCCTGCCCGAATATATCAACAAGTTTGGAATCACAAAACGGACTCGCTCAAACTCACGGAATGCCCGAAACAACATTAAAACTAAGAATCACACCCCAAAACCGATGCGCTGAAACGTACTTATACTACTCGGAATGATACTAAATTGTGCGTGCAAGTCTTAAATGACACTACTGAACTATTCCCGATCTTGAAAATCCGTTTGGACCTCAATATCACCAAACCCCGCTACAAACCAAATTTTAAAGGACTTCTAAAACTTTCAAGAACCAACTTTCACTATTTGGCGCCAAAAATGCTCCTGGGTCATCCAAAACCCGATCCGATTATATGCCCAAGCCCGAAATTATCATACGAACCTATTGGAACCGTCAAATCCCGATTTTGAGGTCGTTTACTCAAAATGTTGACTGAAGTCAAACTTGGCCTTTTAAGCCAACCTTAAGGAACCAAGTGTTCCGATTTCAACCTAAACTCTCCCAAATCCCGAACCAACCATCCCCGCAAGTTATAAATCAGTAAAAGCAAGTACAGAAAGTCTTATTTAGGGGAACGGGGTTCTAGAAAGCAAAACGACCGGTCAGGTCGTTACAATAAATAGCAAAAAAGACTTGTAGTACAAAATGATACCAATATGGTATACATGTATACCAACAGAGTATATGATTGCTCTAAAAGATTGCTACAAATATCTGCGACTATACTACTGTACCAAAATATTAAAGGATGCAATAAAAGTATGAGAAAATTACATGCCCGCATGCACTAAATATTTGCAAAGCAACTTGCTCATTTCGTATACTAACATGGTATATAGTTGTATGGGGTCGTTCCAACAATTGCTTATTACTATAAAACCTATTACATAATACACATATTCTATGTCCATCGGCACAAAAAAAATCCAGTACTGCAAATCATGTTCATATAAATAATTTTAGAATAGAATTTACTTCAAAATGCATCAAAAACAACCAAAAAATGTTCAAACTACCATATGATACCAATATGGCATATAACTATACAACATGATATACAGCTTTACTTGTTAATTCCCGACAACTATATGACTATACTACTATTACATAACACACATGCATAAAGAGAAAAATAAAAAAATATTGTACCACATATTAATATAAAAAAAATTCAAGATATTGTACTATAATACTATTATTAAAAGAAAATCAAATAGTGTACCAATTAAATGCAACTAATATAACCAAAAAATGATTCGACTAGCATATAATACCAATATAGTATAGAGCTATACTAATAGGGCATATAGTTGCACGGGGTCGTTCCAACAACTGCATATAACTATAAAAACTATTACATAATACATAAAATCTATGTCCATAGGTACAAGAAAATCCAACACAGCAAAACATGATTATATAAAATATTTCAGAATAGAATTCACTTTAAAATGCAGCTAAAACAACCAAAAAATATTTCAACTACCATATGATACCAATATGGCATATAATTACACCAATAGGGCATGCAGTTCTACTAATTAATTTCAGGCAATTATATATGACTATACTACTATTACATAATACACATGAATAAAGAAAAAAATCAAAAATTAGTGTACCACATATTAATATAATAATGTATTTCAAGATATTATATTATAATACTATTATATAAAACAAACGCATAAAGAAAAAATCAAAATAATTACATAATACACATGCATAAAGGAAAATTAAAAATATTCAACATACTGTACTATTCTACTATTACTAAAAAAAATTAAATAGTGTACCAATTAAATATAACAAATACAACCAAAAATTATTCCAACTAACATATGATACCAGTATAGTATATAGCTATACCAACAAGGTATACAATTGTACGCAAAGAGTTTTAAAAAAAAAATTAATTCAATTATTAAACTGAAATAATATTAGTAAATTATATACTGTTAAATTATATATTATATACTAAAATACTATACAATATATCAAAATAATATCATGTGTTTTTCATTCAACATTAAACTATTATGGTATATTGTATACTATTACATTATATTGCTATAGTATATTGTATATTATGATAATATACCGTTACATTATATTATATACTATAACAGTATATTGTTGCAGTGTATCTATATACTCCTACAATATATTATATACCGTAGCGGTATACTGTTGGGTAACTGTGTTCTTCGATTTTCAACAGAAAAATTTGATTTCAATCACCTCAAATCAGCTCCAAATGTGATCAAATTTCAGTATAAACTTTCAGAAGGTACTATAAGCAATATTTAATAACACCCACTTTGGATTAAATAAGAAATCTTCAAAATAAAAATTTTAAATTCAATAGCTTCAAGTTCAACAATTGTGGATATTCAAACACACACAAAAATTCAAATCTGTGAAGCTTACTCGATGGTACTATAAGCAATATTTCATAGCACCCACTTCGAATCAAACAACAAATGTTCAAAATAAAATTTCAAATTCATGGGATTCAAATTCAACAATGGTGGGTCTTCATACACACACAAAAATTAGATCTGGAAACTTTAATATATTAAGTAATCGTATGTGCTACTTAAAATAAAGAAAGACCAAATTGTTTAGTTATCAAATTGTAATAGCTACTAATTAAGCTTGCCAAATTGAAGCTGGATGTCTTAATATTCTGTACTTCAAATGCGAAGGCAAATATGTACCGCAACATGAGCGAAGGTAGTTTATTGGATTATTGAATTGATTTCATACTTTCACAAGGATGAATGACACAGTTACCCACAAAAATAAAATTATTTACCCTTACCTACCCATTTATTTTTCTACCCATCAAACTAATTATATTTTCTACCCATAGTAGTTTTTGTAAGGAATTTTCTCTTTTTTCTCCAATTTTTTTTTATTTCTATGCTTCTTTTCTTTTTTCCTTTTTCACTCCTTTTCTTTTTTTATCGTTTTCTTCTTATTTTCTTCTTCTTTTTTTTTATTCTTTCTATTCATTTATTTTTGCCCAAATTGTATTATTGTTATTTTTACCATAACTTATTTCACACTCAATTTTGACTCCTTTATTTATTTATTTTTTTTCTTAATTTCTTGTTTCTTTTCTAATTCCATTTAATTCCTTTTTTCTTTTATTTTCTTTATTTCTTGTTCCTTTTCTAATTTCATTTAACTTTTTTTTATATATATTCTTTTTCTCTTCATAATCTAATTTTATTTATTGTTTTCACTATTTTTTATTATTCTTATTTTTATACAATTAGAAAAAATAATATAACATAGATTGTAATAGATGTTTTCAATATTATTCTTGTTCTCTGCATATTCTGTCTTTGAGGAACACAGAATATACAGAGAAATTGTTTTACATGTGCACGCTAGAGGCAGAAGATATCCAACTTAGCAGCAGATGTTACATAGCTTAGATAGATTTGCTTAGGCCTTTATATGTAATGAACTGTCTAGTTTTTGTTTGAAGCATTGCCTAGATTTGTAGTATATGCGAATGCAATATGTAATCTAGGACTAGATTCAGAATTCTGGATAGTAGTTGGTCAGCAGCTACTTGGCTATGTGCATATACACTTTTGATTAATACAATTTGAGTTTAATCGGAAAAAAATAACTGATATAATAAATATTTTTTCACCTTTTAAAAAAAAAATATAACTAGTATAATATACCTTTTGTCTTTTTTATTATTTTTTAATTCAATTATTAAACTAAAATAATATCAGTTGTCATTTGATCTAATTCACTGAATATCACACTGACTGCTTGCTGAGCACCATAAATTATATAATCAGATTCTAAGAATCAACATGTGATTGCCATGAAAATCTTGATCTCCTTCCCTACAAATATGAGTACACACTCTACCATTAGCAGTAACACAACGAGTTATGGAGCAAGAAAACACAATCTACAACCACCAAATTTCCATATATATTAGTTAGAATAGAGATGATAATAAAATATTGAAATATGCAATAAACGTATAAGAGGCAAAAAAGACTTCTAGTACCATATGATACAAATATGGTATACATGTATACCAAGAGAGTATATGATTGCTCTAGAATATTGCTACAACTATTTGCGACTATACTACTGTACCAAAACATTAAAGGATGCAATAAGAGTATGAGAAAATTACATGCTCGCATTGCAAGCTAAATATTCGCAAAGCAACTTGCTCTATTGTCACGACCCGAAATCCACCTAGTCGTGATGGCACCTAACCCAACCAGTCAGGTAAGCCAATTAACCACTAACCAATTCTAATAACAATTAATAAAGCAATTAAGTAAAGAAATATCTGAATCTGATACATTCCCCAAGGACTGTTAATACAAATCATGAGCCTCTAAGAATAGAGTTTACAAAGCTGAAATGAAGTAAATACATCATTTGTTTGAAGAGTACATAAATAGAGTTTTATAGATCTAAGGCTACCATGAACAAGAGGCAGCTACAACCGAAATCCAGGTACATCTACAATTCCGGCTCCTATCGATCACAACAACATCAGCTGTCAATATCTGCACGCAAGGTGCAAAAGTGTAGTATGAGTACAACCGACCCCATGTACTCAATAAGTAACAAACCTAACCTTAGGTTGAAAGTAGTGACGAGCTAGAATAAAGGTCGGGTCCAATACCAATATCCCACAATAATTCATAACAGCATAGTACAAGTAATAAAAGGGGTATCTCATAAATAAAATGCTCAGCTCGTTCACAGTTCTAGTAAAATAGGCATGATTTTCAAGCATTTAAGTGAAAACTCAAATCTTTTACCGAAATTTGCCAAAATATAAATAAGTTTGCAAACTGTGATTTTTCCCAAAAATCCTTTCAACAAATAGTAAGATGTTTCATTTTCAGATAGCATGAAGAAAGTACTTCTCTATGCCTACATGTCAAGATACAGGTAAAATCATAAATGTCCCCAAAACTGGGTAGCAGAAGGAAATGCACCTCTATGCATGTATCTCAGGTACGCATGTCAAATGCAATGCATCTCGATGATGAGCTCATGTACTAACACTCTCAGAGTACTCAATCTCACTGTCTCTCATTATCTCTCACTATGCTCAGCACACTCAATCACTCACCGCTATATAATACCTGCTGCGGCGTGCAGCCCGGTCCATATATATATAGTCGACTGAGCTCACTGGGGGTGTGCAGACTCCGGAGGGGCTCCTTCAGCCCAAGCGCTATATCGTTGTGGCGTGCAGCCCGATCCCATAAAATGTAATCAATATATCATAGCGGCGTGTAACCTGATCCCATAACATATAATCAATATAACATGTTGCGGCGTGCATCCCGATCCCAAAATATATAATCAATATAACATATTGCGGTGTGCAGCCCGATCCCAAAATATCACTCTCACTCAGGACCTCGGCCTCACTCAGTCATCAATCTCTCCAGTCTCACTCACGGGTTCACAATGTCATGAAACTAGCCCGACAACAATGATATGATGTATTAATAAATAATAACTGAGACTGAGATATGGTATGAATGCATGGGTATGACTGAGTACAAAATATCAATGAAATCATTGAGATGACAATAAGAAACGACCACTATGGGTCCAAACAGTGTCGGCATAACGCCTAAACATGATATCTAGCATGATTGACAGCTTAACTACTTTATCACATGGTGGAAACACGGATTTCAACAAAGTAGGACCACTATACAGTGCCATAAAAGCAACAGAGTCCCAATTCATATGGTGCACGCCCACACGCCCGTTACCTAGCATATGAGTCACCTCAATACCGATCACATAACACATATTACAGGGTTTCATACCCTCATCAATAAGTTTAGAAGAGTTACTTACCTCGAACAAGCCAATACCAATGCCAAGCAAGCCAAGCGATGCTCAAAAGATGCCATCACGCGCGTAGAGTTCTCTGAACGGCTCAAAACTAGCTAAAAGCAACTCAAATACATCAAATAAAGCCCAAGGAAACAATTCCAAATGATAAAGATCGAATCTTTAATCAAAACCCAAAATCAGCCAAAAATTACAGCCAGGCCCGCGCCTAGGAACCCGACAAAACTCACAAAATCGGACAACCCATTAAATTACGAGTCCAACCATACTAGTGTCACTCAAATCCGACTCCAAATCGATGTTCAAAACTCAAAAATTCACATTATGAAACTTTAGACCAAAACCCCCAATTTCCTCTTTGAAAATCATCAACCAAAAGTTAGAATCGAAGATAGATTCATGAAATATAACCAAAACCGAGTAGAGAACACTTACCCCATTTCATATGGGGAAAATTGCTTCAAGAATCGCCTCAATCCGAGCTCCTTAACTCCAAAAATGCAAAAATGTCTCAAACCTTCGAAATAGAGTACTATATACACTGCCCAGACATCCTCTTTCTCGAACGCGAGAAAACCATTGTGTTCATGATGAACAAAATATCCTGCCACCAAAACACTCTACGCGTTCGCGATACACCCCACACGAATGCGATGACCACTGCTGCCAAGGCTTCGCGAACGCGACTCACCTTCCACGATCTCATAGAAGAATGCTCCAACTCCCAGCTGCCAACCTTATCACTACGCGAACGTGATCCTCCATACGCGAACGTGATCCTCTATATATGAACGCGAAGAAGACTTGCCCCAACTCGTTCGCGAAGAAGAACAATTTTCTGCTGCCATCGGAATACACTACGCGTTCGCGATAATTGCCACGCGAACGAGATGAAGGACTGATACACTAGAAACCAACAGAACACAACAGTGAAAACATGAAGGAAAAATGATCTGAAATCAATCCGAAACACGCCCGAGCCCCTCGGGACCCCGTCCTAACATACCAACAAGTCCCATAACATAACACGGACCTACTCGAGGCCTCAAAACACACACAACAATATCGAAATGATGAATCACACCTCAACTTGAAATCAGTGAACTTTGAAACTTCAAAATTCCACAACCGATGTCGAAACCTATCAAATCACGTCCGATTGACCTCAAATTTTACACACAAGTCATATTTGACAAAATAAAGCTATTCCAATTCCCGGAACCACAATCCGATCCCGATATCAAAAAGTCCCTCCCGGTCAAACTTTTCAAAAATCCAACTTCCGCCATTTCAAGCAAAATTCCACTACGGACCTCCAAATCACAATCCGGACGCGTTCCGAAGTCCAAAATACCCAACGGACCTAGTGGAACCATCAAAACTCCGTCCCAGGTTCAAATTTGCAAAAAGTCAAACTTGGTCAACTCTCCCAATTTAAAGCTTCAACAATGAAATTCATTCTTCCAATTCGATTCCGAATAACCTGAAAATCAAAACCGACGATTCACATAAGTCATAATATATCATATGGAGCTACTCATGCCCGTAAATTATTGAGAAAAGTGCAAATTCTCAAAACGACCGGTTGGGTCGTTACATTCTCCCTCACTTAAACATACGTTCGTCCTCGAACGTGTCCAGAGTTGTTCTCACAGTCATCAAACCACCGTGTAACCTTACTATACACATACCCGGGGGTGATCCCACGTCACCCTATCCCATACAGGTCTGATAATACAACATAACTAAAATTTCTCAATTCAACCTAGTCCACAAGCCTTAGAATCCAATTTCCAACATTCGAAATATCTTATAAGATCTGAATCTCGCAACCTACACCCTGTATAAGTCTGAACAGGCTGTACCAATCCGCAACCATAACCCAAGATACAATTGCATGATATATCACATAACACAGATACTCATAGCAATGATTTCTAATTAGAGTAGCTGCTCAAAACAACCCACTGCCGGTAATAAACCTCATATCAAACAAGACTCCATTCTAAAACCTTCGTACACTACCGATGATGAAAGAAATCGCCTAGAAACTCGTAACCATTCATCAGATCCACCAGTCATGGAGCTCCCTCTCCTTCGACAGAACTATAGCAATTTTCTAAGCCGACTTTTGATATCATCCTTCCAACCATGCTGTAATCTATTCCGATAGTTTCCATTCTAGGTCCAATGACCTCATCTGATCCAACATGACCACTCTAGTTACATGACACCCCCATACAATCTAAAGCCGCAACATGTGCAATCCGTGCACCAATAAGCAAACATTCCAAATGTACTCAATCATGGAAAAATGACTCAGGCGAGAGAACTGTCCCGCAAGCTCAACAAGTACCACCACAACGCAATGCTAAGAACCTATCACACACCGTTGAACCAAAACACACGAATCTAACACAACAGATCATATCTCAACATAACTCAGCTGCAATGCGTGACCCCATCCAAACACTGATCCATATGAAATACCTCTTCCACCATGCTCAAAATCAATAACCACGCGTAATCCGATATCAAGTACTCAAAGTGCATTACCATAACCATGGAGAAGTAGATGACACAATGCCACAAAAAACCCGAAAGAACATAACCTATACGCCATCAACCATGCAATACCCAATTACTCATCTCTCTCAAATTCCGCTATAAAGCCCAAATAGAACTGCACCATATGTGCTTATAACCAACGTATCACAACTCCTCGTAGCATAGAAGAGTAAGTCACAGATCATTTCAGAACACGAATAAGTTCAATAACAACCAAATGGTACATCCCTCAACAATAGCAGTATGGAGCCAACCAAATCCGGCTCGGTGTAGAATACACATCCTAATTGGGCCTATGAATGGACCCCCTAATCAACTCCGTACACCCAAAAATAGATAAATAACCCTCCGAAAGACCACAATGACGGAACCATAACACATATTATCATCTGGCTAGCTTCGACCATGACTTCACAGTCCACAACCATGAAACAATCTGCTCTTGAGAACTCCCAGTCTCCAAATCCATAGAACGCACGAATCACCATATCTAATCCTAACTCCACCGCCAGAATGTCTAACACATCTATCATACACAATCATCCCACGAGGAATACTTCTAAAATTCTTCCGTGCCACATAGCAAAATTTGAATATCAGCAGTCGATCAACCAGGAGAGTGCTGCAGTACCAGTGAAGTATCCATAAATAAAAAACATTGCCCCTTCTGAAATGTATACTCTTATTAAGCCAACCAAATAGTAATATCATTTACCTAGTCATCTGAAACCGTCCATATTGCCTAAGAATTTTTATGACCTTCCCTTCAAAACTGAATTGTGATCTTGCTCATGTAAATCTCAATCCCACACAACACACCGCATATACCATGCCATCATATGAAAAATACGAGAACATCATAGTCAATTCCGAGTCACAAGCAACTATATACTCAATTAGCCAAGGACCTTCCATTTGATTTCATCTAGGAGAAAATTAATATACACCACATGCTCCTCACGCCAGTAGGAAATATACTCCTCGAACCATGGTAGAAACCATTGAGAACTCTTCGAAGTCCATTTGCACATAACCAAGCTATCAGAACCGAATCTCTCTAACTCAACCCAGCCACGTAGGTCGCCAAAACCCAAAAGAATTTCCACGAAACACCTGTAGAGGCTATCCACGTCATAAGTACCCAAAGAACCGATTATATCCATTACTGTGCTGATCCAACCTACTACAAAGTTGTCCTAACTCTCCGAGTTTATTCCGAATTACCTTCAAATTGATAGTTCTCCTCGCCATAATACCACGATCCTCAGCCAAAACTTACCACAAAAGGGACCCTGGTATAAAACCACAACGCCCTAAGGCCCATAAGTCGTTGACTTCCCTCTTAAGCACCCCAAAGCACCACATCCGAGACACCCACTTTAAAGAGACCTTATGTGAACCTAAGACTATTTCCTTCACCTTCTTGATACTAAAATGCATAATCCACAATGATATAAAAATGCCACAAGTCTCGACACCATCCAATACAAATATCAGATCCTAGCCATATACCAATCCGAAATTCTCTATTGCTACATATAGTTCTTGAATCCATTAGAACCATTATCGAGAGTCATCCACTGTCACGACCCAAAATCCAACTAGTCGTGATGGCACCTAACCCAACCAGCTAGGTAAGCCAATTACCAACTATCCAATTCCAATAAAATTAATAAGGCAATTAATTAAAAAAAATAGATAAAACTAACACATTTTCCCAAGAACTTGTAGTACAAATCATGAGCTTCTAAGATTAGAATTACAAAACTGGTATGAATTAAATACATCATCTATTCGAAATGTACATAAACATATTCTTATAAATCTAAGGCTATCATGAACAAGAGGCAGCTACAACCGGAACGCAGGTACGTCTTCAATTCCAGCTCTCGCTGAGTACAGCAACATCAACATCCAATATCTGCACGCAAGGTGCAGAAGTATGGTATGAGTACAACCGACCTCATGTATTCAATAAGTAACAAACCTAACCTTAGGTTGAAAGTAGTGACGAGTGTGTACCAAGGTCAGGGTCTAACTCCCATAAGCAACAACAATTCATAACAATATAAAGCAAGTAATAAAAGGAGTAACCCATATATAAAATGCTCAGCTGAATCATGATTTCTAAAAATAGTTCTGCCTTTCAAGTACATCAGTGAAAAACCCAAATCGTTTACCGAAGTTGCCAAAAATATAAGTTGAAAACAGAAATTTTCCCAAAAGTGCTTTCTACAATAAATAAGATGTTTCATTTTCTTTCCAGATAGCCAGTAAAAATGCATCATTATGCCTATAGGCTAGTATGTGTGAGAAGTCATGAATAACGTAATACTGTACAGCATGAGGAAAATACATCTCTATGCATGTATGTCATGTGTGCATCTCAATGCAATGTGTCTCATGGATAATACCATATGCATACTCTCAAAGTATCAATTCACTCAGTCCTCCCCATCACTCAGTCCTCACAGTCGCTCAATCCTCCCAATCGCTCGGCACTCGGCACTCAATAGGTACCTGCGCTCACTGGGGGTGTGTACAGACTCCGGAGGGGCTCCTTCAGCCCAAGTGCTATAAACCGCACGGACAACTCATATGTATAGTATAATTATCTGGATCCGCATGGACAACTCACGTGCTATATAAAGCCTATAAAGCCTGCTGCAGGCGGGCAGCCCCGATCCACATAATATATATATATATATATATATATATATATATATATATATATATATATATATATATATATATAAAGCTAACATGGCCTGTTGTGGCATGTAGCCCGATCCCAAAAATATCCTCACAATCAGGCCCTCGGCCTCCCTCAGTCATCAATCTCTCCAGTCTTTCTCTCATGGGCTCAAAATGTCATGAAAATAGCCCGAAAATGATGATCTAATATATCAATAAGTAACAACACAGACTGAGATATGATATGTAATTAAATCAATATGACTGAGTATAAATTTTAAATTTAAAACAAATAATTCACAGCAATATGACCTCTGTGAGTCCCAATAATACTGGCACAAAGCCTCAACATGACTTTAATATGATTCCAGCTCAATTTCTTTAACACATAAAACTGCATGGAAAATGACAAGATTATTTGACTATAAAATTCCACGGAACAATTACGTCACAATTTCTATGGTGCACGCCCACACGCCCGTCACCTAGCATGTGCGTCACCTCCAAACAATTCACAAAATATGTATATTCAGGGTGCATACCCTCGTCTCCAAGATTAGAAGAGTTACTTACCTCGAACAAGCCGAATCCAATGTCGAACAATTTAAACAATGCTCCAGAAATTCCATTATGCGTATCAACTTCCGAACGGCTCGAATCTAGTCACAATTAATTTGATTCAGTCAACACAAATTATAGGAATTTATTCCATATCAAATACTAATTTTTCCACAAAAATCTAAAATTACACTCAAAAATCACCATCTCGGAACACGACAAAAGTTACAAAATCCGAAAGCCCATTTAACCACGAGTCTAACCATACCAATTTTAACAAAATCTGACCTCAACTCGACTCTCAAATCTTCAACTTAATTCACCCATTAAATGATGGATTCAAAGGTATAATCATGAAAATTAATCAAAACCGGATAAGAATCACTTACCCCAAACACCCACGTAAGTATCTCTCCAAAAATCACCTTCTACCGAGCTCTCCATTCAATTTTGTGTTATGAACTCAAAACCCCCATTTTGGGACTTTTAATTCTGCCCAGATATGCCTTTATCGTTAACGCGGAAGAAGCCTCGTGTTCGCGAAGCACAAACTTGACTGCCCAGAATTAACCCTTCGCGAACGTGACACAAGCCTCACGAACGTAACACAAGCCTCGCAAACGCGAAGATTTGTTGTCCCCTCACTTTGCGAATGTGAAGGCCAAATGCACGAGATCCTCAGTTGCACGAGCCCATCTTCGCAAACGCGAAGCGTTAACACCAACTCCTCTTCGCGAACGCGATTCGCGAATGCGAGACCCCCTCGCGAACGCGAATGGCAAATCTTGCCTGCCTCAAATTCCCCTTCGCGAACGCGAGGGTTCACTCGCGAACGCGAAGAAGTAAACCAGAAAAACACACCAACAGTCTTCAGCCAACAAGCCAAGTCCAAAAATGATCTGTTAACCTGCCGAAACTCACCCGAGCCCCTCGGGACCTTAACCAAACATACCATCAAGTCCCAAAATATCATACGAACTTAGTCGAACCCTCAAATCACCTCAAACAACGCTAAAACCACGAATCATACCCCAATTCAAGCCTAATGAACTTTGAAATTTCAAATTTCTAAAAATAAAAAGCCGAAACCTATCAAATCACGTTCGATTGAACTCAAATTTTGCACTCAAGTCATAAATAACATAACAGAGATATTCTAATTTTCAGAATCTAATTCCGACACCGATATCAAAATGTCAACCCCCGGTCAAAGTTCCCAAAAATTTGACATTCGCCATTTCAAGCCTAATTCCACTATGAACCTCCAAATAATTTTTCAGACACGCTCCTAAGTCCAAAATCACCATACAAAGCTATTGGAATCATCAGAATTCAATTCCGAGGTCGTTTACACATAAGTGAATATCCTGTCAACTTTTTCAACTTAAGTTTTTAATTATGAGACTAAGTGTCTCATTTCACTCCGAAATCCTTCCGGACCCGAACCAACTAACCCGATAAGTCATAAATCAACTGTAAGGCATAAATTGAGCAGTACATGGGGGAACGGGCTGTAATACTCAAAACGACCGGCTGAGTCGTTACATTCTCCCCCACTTAAACATATGTTCGTCCTCGAACGTGCCAAGAGTTGTTTCCATGCCATCAAATCACTATTCTATCTTACCACGCACGTACCCGGGGGTGATCCCACGTTACCTTATTCCTCATAGGCCTAACAACAAAATATAACTAAAAATCCTTAATTTAACGTTAGCCCAAAAACCTTGGAATTAAATTCCCAACCTTCAGAATTTCTTTTCAAGACACGAATCTTATATTTACATACTGTATGAGTCTGAACAAGCTGCATCGAGCTACTACTATAATCACGGATATAATCATCCATCATATTACACAACTCGCCCACTCGTAGCACCATTCCTGATCACAGTAACTACTCCAAACCAACCAAGTACTAGCATTAAACCCCATATCGAACAAAACCTCACCCCAACCAGAACCATAATCACTTGCTAAGCCGACTTTCAATATTATCCTTCTGAATATACTGTAATCAAATATGATAGTACCCATTCTTGGTCCAATGACCTTACATTATTAAATGGAACTATCCCACGGACACGCCACATCAATTTAACTCCAGTCACATTTGCGCAACTAGTGTACCCAAATATGGGAGATGTCTCAAGGAAGAGAACCGTATTGCAAGTTCAACAAGCACCACCACAACCACAATGTTACAACCAACTCCTCAAATTTCGTGAAGAGGATAACCGTAGGCACATGTGCACATTAGTAGAGGAAGGAAATTAATGAATCAGATAAATTATCATAGATATAACATTCCCACATACGGCACGGACAACTCACGTGCCAATAATATGAATCGCTTGGCATGGTCACAGGCCTCCAGTCCCATCATATCATACAGGAGTAATTAAACAAGTACAATTGTATATGATAATGAAATAAGATTCTCATGCTCCTGGACTGGTATAAATAACACGCCATAGTGTAAGCATGTGCAAAATCTGCTATCACACTTCAAATCGGCAATTTAACGTAGAAATAGTAATTACCCCGTTTATTCAGGGAATTAGCCTCTTTGTAACCTCAAGTGTATCCCAGATAGCTCTCAACAAAGGTAAGAACACGAGAAATATTATAACTTTAGGCTTAACAATCAACTCTAGGCATATTATAGCCTAAGCATTCTTTCGAGTATAAATACTTGCCCCAATGCATGCACATTGGCTCAAACCTCACATATATGCACACTTAAAGCGCGTAGCTATCACAAATAATTAATGCAACTAGCGCCTCCACTGAGTTTAAATAAAATACTCACCTCAAACAGGCCACAACCTGAAATAATATGCTTCTGAGAACTCCCAGTCTCCAAATTCATCGAGCACATGAATCACCGTAACTGATCCTAACTCCATCACTAGAATGATTAACACATCCTTCATGCACGATCATCCCACGAGAAAATCTTTCATAATTCTTCCGTGCCACATAGCAATAATTTAAATATCAGTAATCTATCAACCATGTGAGTACTGCAATACTAATTAAACATTCGTAAGTCAAAATACAATGCGCCTTCTAAAATCCGCACCCTTCTCATACAACACCAAGTAGTAATAGTATTCATCTAGTCATTTGGAACCACCCATGTTGTCTAAGAATTCATGAGCATTCTGCCCAAACTTCGTGACCTTCCTTCAAGACTGAACTTCCACCTTGTACATGTAAATCTAACTTCCGCACAACACATAACATTTATCTTGCCATCATGTGAAAAGCACAAGAATCTCATTATCAACTCTAGCTCACCAGCAAATTACATACCCAGTTAGTTAGAAACCTTCCTCTTGCTTCCTTCCAGGAGGAAATCACAATACACAACACGTTTCCCACACCATTAGAAAATATCCGGTTCAAAACATAGTAGAAACCATCAAGAACACTTTGAAATCCATCTGCACATAACCAAGCTATTAGAACTAAATTCTTCTAACTTGACCAAACCACGTAGGTCACCAAAACCTAAGAATATTGCCACCAAAATATCTGTAGAATCTCACCACATCATAATTACCCTTATAAATACCACAACCAAAACACCCACTCTGAAAATACCTTATGTGAGTTTAAAATTGTTCCTCTTCCCTTTTCTTATACTGAAATGTAGAATCCATAGTCATATAGAATTACTGCAAGTCCCGACACCATCCAATGTAACTATCCGATTCTAGCGATACACCAATCCGAAAATTTTTTAATTGCCACTTATACATTTTTGAATTCATTAGCACCTTCTCGAGAGTCACCCACTTTGCTCAAATCTAAATTGCACCGCCCAAATGGGCTGAAAGACACATGCCCCATTAGCACAGCAACACTCAAAGAGATAATCCTGCCTTAACACCACTGATCAAATTCAAACTCAGTGCGCACTACACTATTCACAAATAACAACTCACTCACCCCGTGATTTACATATACCCATAAAGCGCAATATATTTCGTATTTAGAAATTTCAGTACTCGACTCATCCTCGATCTCAACCTCTGCAAGTCATAACTAACCCACAAGTATGCCTCAGCACAAAACTAAACCTTTACATATAACCATGAAATTGAATTGCCCATAGCAGGCTCCCCCACTTGGCTCAAAGCCATAATTTAAAACACTCAAAAACTCACAATACCCATACTCTATTACTGCCTTAATATCGCAGTCAGTTCAATGAAAATTCTTCCCAGGCACATGCAACACCAACCATAAAATACCTCAATCATCCGCTGATCTCGCATTCATTCTCTTGACAGTCAAGTCAACTTTCTCAACTAGATTCAAATTCAAATATCAACACATATAACCCGCTGGTAGAACAGAAACTCTCCAATCAATATTATAAGGAACACACCTGCGTAGATTACTCCACAGGGGATAATCCACCTGCTTTGCCTCAAATTGTTATCTTGTTGTACTTTTTCCCCATCATAATTACTATGCAATCACTTAGTCTATCCGAGTCCAAACTCATTAACCAGACATGAGAATTTAATCTGTCGCTAAATTTAACAACGTGAAAGGTCCTTCAAAACATTCATACTCGAGACTGTACGTCACATCAAAATGAAAATCAAGCACCCAATGGCCCTCTTTACATTCCAAGGAAACACTTCTCGTCACATTCAATCCATCTTAACACATCCCACAATCGCATCATCTTCATCATATAGCCATTCAACCGCTCATCAAGCCACGAATTTTCCACTTATAGGGATACTACCAGACATATGAGTCCAAATGTACAAGTTACAACTGAAGCTACCGAGCCTAAGGTACGGTCCAAACATGGCCTCGAGTCCTCCAAACTGGCCCATCACCAAAACACATAATACACATCTCGCACGTCATCCCTGAAATCACAAGTCGTCGATACACAGCTGATACTGAGCGCTCACATGCTCACACGAATGCGTGGAAGGAATTCACAGAGTTATACTTCAAGCTGAATCAATTACGCACGTAAAAGAAAGAAAGATGGGAAATTATCCTAAATGCCATGTAGCCTCTCGAAGATAAGTATGGACATCATCATACCGATCCGCAAGACTCTACTAGACACTTGCTTATGACTTGTAGAACCTATGAACCTAGGGCTCTGATACCACCTTGTCACGACCCAAAATCCAACTAGTCGTGATGGCACCTAACCCAACCCGCTAGGTAAGCGAATTACCAACTATCCAATTCCAATAAAATTAATAAGGCAATTAATTAAAAGAAAATAATAAAAACTAACACATTTTCCCAAGAACTGGTAGTACAAATTATGAGCTTCTAATATTAGAATTTACAAAACTTGTATGAATTAAATACATCATCTGTTCGAAATATACATACACAGATTCTTATAAATCTAAGGCTACCATGAACAAGAGGCAGCTACAACCGGAACGCAGGTACGTCTTCAATTCTAGCTTGAGTCGAGTACAGCAACAACAACATCCAATATCTGCACGCAAGGTAAAGAAGTGTAGTATGAGTACAACCGACCCCATGTACTCAATAAGTAACAAACCTAACCTTAGGTTGAAAGTAGTGACGAGCTTGTACCAAGGTCAGATTCCAACTCCCATAAGCAACAACAATTCATAACAACATAAAGCAAGTAATAAAAGGAGTAACACAGATATAAAATGCTCAATTGAATCATGATTTTTGAAAATAGTCCTGCCTTTCAAGTACATCAGTGAAAAACCCAAATCATTTACTGAAGTTGCCAAAAATATGAGTAAGTTAAAAACAAAAATTTTCCCAAAAATTCTTTCCACAATAAATAAGATTTTTCATTTTCTTTCCAAATAGCCAGTGAAAATGCATCATTATGCCCATAGGCCAGTATGTGTGAGAAGTCATGAATTACGTGATACCGTACATCATGAGAAAAATACATCTCTATGCATGTATGTCATGTGTGCATGTCAATGCAATGTGCCTCACTGATAATACCATATGCATACTCTCAGAGTATCAATTCACTCAGTCATCCCCATCACTCAGTAGGTACCTGCGCTCACTGGGGGTGTGTACAGACTCCGGAGGGGCTCCTTCATCCCAAGCACTATGAACCGCACGGACAACTCACGTGCTATAGTATAACTATCTGGATCCGCACGGACAACTCACATGCTGCACAGACAACTTACGTGCTATATAAAGCCTATAAGGTCTGTTGCAGGTGGGCAGCCCTGATCCACATAATAATAATAATAATAATAATAATAATAATAATAATAATAATAATAATAATAATAATAATAATAATAATAATAATAATAATAATAATAATAATAATAATAATAATAATAATAATAATAATAATAATAATAAAATATATAAAGCCAACATGACCTGCTGTGGCATGCAGTCCCATACCAAACCTATCCTCACAGTCTGGCCCTCGGCCTCCCTCAGACATCAATCTCTCCAGTCGCTCTCTCATGGGCTCACAATGTCATGAAAATAACCCAAAAATGATGATATGATGTATCACTAAATAATAACAGAGACTGAGATATGATATGTAATTAAATGAATATGACTGAGTATAAATTTTAAATTTAAAACCAAAAATTTATAGCAATATGACCTCTGTGGGTCCCAATAATACTAGCACATAGCCTCAACATAATTTTTAATATGATTCTCAGCTCAATTTCTTTAACACATAAAACTGTATGGAAAATACCAAGATTATTTGACCACCAAATTCCACGGAACAATTACGTCGCAATTTCTATGGTGCACGCCCACACGCCCGTCACCTAGCATGTGCGTCACCTCCAAACAATTCACATAATACGTATATTTAGGGTTCAGGATGTGACGACCCAGTCGGTCGTATTGAGAGTTATAGCCCCGATCCCCTATTAACTATTTTCTCCGTATCCTTTTCTTCTATTGTAACTTGCTGGGAGGTTTCGTTTTGGTTTTTGGAGTGTTTTGGGACACATAGTCCCTAAATGAAGGCTTAAGTCTAAGGATTTGGACCGTAGTCAGAACTGTGTGAAGACGACTCCAGAATGGAGTTCCGTCGATTCCATTAGCTCCGTTAGGTGAATTTGGACTTAGGGACGTGTCCAAATAGTATTTTTGGAGGTCTGTAGCTCATTTACACTTGAAATGGCGAAAGTCGAAGTTTTGGAGATTTTGACCGGTAGTGGACTTTTTGATATCGGGGTCGGATCCCAATTTCAGAAGTTGGTGTAGGTCCGTAGGATTGAATATGACATGTGTACAAAATTTGAGGTCAATCGGACGTGGTTTGGTTGGTTTCGGCATCGGTTGTCGGATTTGGAAGTTTCAAGTTCTTTAAGTTTGAATTGGAGGGTGATTCATGATTTTAGCATTGTTTGATGTAGTTTGAGGGCTCGACTATGTTCGTATGGAGTTTTAGGATTGGTTGGTATATTTAGTTGAGGTCCCAAGGGCCTCAGGTGAGTTTCGGGTGCTTAACATATCAAAAGTTGGGTTTGTGTTGTTTCTAAAGTCTTCAAGCATCTGGTGTTTTTGCACCTGCGGCGGGGAGACCGCAGGTGCGGGATCGCACGTGCGGAGAGTCAAGCACAGAAGCGTAAAAATGGAGGAGTGCCAGCGGTCGCATGTGCGAGGTGAATTCCGCATCTGCAATGCTCGCAGATGCGATAGAGCGATCGTAGGCGAGGTGAATGACCGCGGAAGCGGACAGTGCTCTGCAGGTGCGCACACGCATGTGCGGCCCCCTTGCCGCAGATGCGGTCCCAGCCCTTTAGTGATTATTCACACCTGCGATGTTATTTTTGCAGGTGCGGTACCACAGGTTCGGTTGAAGGCCCACAGAAGCGGGTTTACTGGCAGAAAAAGGACCAAATCGAGGGTTTTATCTCATTTCAACCTTTGGGACATTGAGAGCTTGGATTAAGGAGAAATTTCGAGGAATTTTCATAGAAATCTTGCGGGTAATGATTCTTAACTCCTTTATGGTTATATTCCACTAATATATGGTTGACTTTGTCATCTAATTAAGAAATTTGGTTGAAAACTTTGGGGAAAATAGGAAGAAGTTCTTCAACTAAGATTTTATGTTTTGATTTAGATTTGGACATCGGATTTGGAAAATTTTGGTACGAGTGAACTCATGAGTGAATGGGTGTTCGTATTTTATGACTTTTACCCGATTCCGATATGTGGGCCCGAGGAGACTTTTTGGGGCGATTTTCTAATTTCTTGCTTTAGCTTTGATTTCATTAATTAGATTAATTTATTATAGTTGTATTTATGGTATGTAATTGATTTTGGCTAGATTTGGGCCATTCAGAGACAGATATTCGTGGAAAAGGCATTGTTACCAATTAATTGAGCTTCGTTTAAGGTAAGTGGCTTGTCTAACCTTGTGTGGGGGAAATTCCCTTAGGATTTGGTACTGATTTTACTATGTGAGCGTCGTGTATGCGAGGTGATGAGTGCATACACGGGCTATTTGTTGAAAAACCTGATTTTCACTGAGATATTCCTTGTTTCCACCTTAATTGAATATACTAGCATGCATAGTTACCCTGTTAGCTTAGGATAACATGTCTACGTGCCTTATTTGCTTAATTGAACTCTTTGCAGCATGCCTATTGAATTCCTACTTCTTTCCCGACTTGTACTTAGTCTAGACTGCAGATTCTCTTGTTGTACTTGTCGTTTGTAATTGATTGTGCTGTGTATTTACTTTGGGACTACGGGGGGTATCCCGGGAGATCCCCCTGCATATTCACTTTTGGGACTACGAGACGGTATCCCGAGAGATCCCCCTGCATATTTACTTTGAGACTACGAGACGGTACCTCAGGAGTTCTCCCTGCATATTTACTTTTGGGACTACGAGACGGTATCTCGGGAGATTCCCTATCGCTCAATTCCGTGCATTGTTATGTTATTTCACTGTGCTTTCCTTTGTTGAAAAGTTTTTATTATTATATACATGTGGGCCTGACCTGACCTTGTCACTGGTCGACCGAGGTTAGGCTCGGCACTTACTCGGTATCGTTGTGGTGTACTCTCACCCTTTTTTGCATATATGTTTTGTGTGCAGATCCAATTTCCTTTTACCAGCCTCGTTAGTTGCAGTCCTTGTTGTTTAAGAGAACTTCAAGGTACATCTGCCAGCGCCTGCAGATCCTCAGAGTCCCCCTCTATCCCCCTACATTGATTCATCTCTTATTTCTATAGACACTGATGTATAGAATAGTTAGAACTTCGTAGAAGCTTGTGACTTACGATGTTCCGGGTCTTGGGAGTGTCATGTATATTTCGAGAGTTGATTATTGTAAATGTCGAGCGGTATCTCAATTGCTTATTAAAATATGTATTACTGTTAGTTGTTAATTTTCATGTTTTTCATCTCATTTCCGCAAGTGTTAGGCTTACCTAGTCGTAGAGACTAGGTGCCGTCACGACGATTCACGGAGGGAGAATTTGGGTTGTGACAAGTTGGTATCATAGCTCTAGGTTCATAGGTGTCGTGAGTCACAAGCCAGTTTTTTAGAGTCTCGCGGATCGGTACAGAGACGTCTGTACTTATCTTCGGGAGGCTATGGAATTGTTAGGAACACTCATACTTCTTTTGATTCCTTGTCATACAAGTTATTGGCATCAAATTCTAAAAATTCTCTTTTCTATTCTTTCTCACAGATGGTGAGGACCTGTACCGGAGGATCTGATGACCAGGCACTCATGCCCCCTCCTAGAGTCGCCAGAGGCCGGGGTCGAGGATGAGTACGGCCATGCGGTGCAGCAAGAGCACCCGCGCGAGCTGTGACAGAGGAGCCCCCAGCAGTTCCAGTTGGAGGGCAGGCACCAGAGATTCCTATTGCTGCACTAGCCCTCCAGGAGACTCTAACCCAGTTCATGAGCACGTTTAGCACCTTGGCTCGGGCTTGATTGATTCCATTAGCTCCCGCCACATCTCAAGCCGGGGGAGGGGCACAGACTCCTGCAGCCCGTACTCCTGAGCAGAGGGTCCAGGTTGATCAGGCCCCAGAGTTCATTCCTATTCTGCCGGTAGCTCCGGTTCAGCACGAAACTAGGACAGCCGCTTCTCGGGCGGAGCAGCTCAAACTTGAGAGGTACAAGAAATACCACCCACCTACCTTCAGCGGATTGGCTACAGATGATGCTCAGGGTTTTCTGGAGGAGTGTCATCGTATTTTCCGTACTATGGGCGTAGCGGAGACGAGTGGGGTTTTTTTTAACCACTTTCCAGCTTAGAGGAGCAGCTTATCGGTAGTGGCATGCTTATGAGTTGAGTAGTCCGGATGATGCAAGTTCACTTACATGGACTCAGTTTTTGGACATGTTTTTGAGAGAGCATATCCCTCAGAGCCTTAGGGACTTATGGCGCTAGGGTGCTATGACTGTGTCAGAGTATGCAGTCCGCTTCAGTGATTTGGCTCGACATGCACCGGCCTTGGTTGCCATAGTTCGAGAGAGGGTTCGACGGTTTAATGAAGGACTCCATCCCAGTATCCGGATTAGTGTGGACGGGGAGTTGGAGATGGATATCCCTTATTAGCAGGTTTGAGTATTGCCAGGAGATTGGAGGGCATGCTTGCCCAGGATCGAGAGGAGAGAGAGGCCAAGAGGTCTCGAGAGACTGGTTCTTATTCTTGAGCTCGTTCCCCAGCAGCTCACCATGGTAGGGGTTATGTGAGTCGCCCCGTTCATTCAGCTCTTCCAGCCGCCAGTGGTGCTCCAGCCCCTTCTAGGCCCCAGGAGCCTTATTATGCACTGCCAGTATCTAGTGTGCCTCCTGCTAAGGGTGCTTTTAGTGGCCAGTCCAGCAAACCTGGCCCGAGTCTGTTGCAGAAGCCACGCCCTTCGAGGGATTGCTTTGAGTGTGGCGACACCCGCTATATGGTGAGGGAATGCCCCAGACTTAGGAGGGTTGCACCTCCGCAGACTTCTCATCCACCATATGCTCCACCGGGTCCTCAAGCCATGATTCCAGCACCAGCTACCGCCCTACCTGCTTAGCCAGCTCGAGGTGGAGGTCGGGGTCGCCTTAGAAGGGGAGGCCAGGCCAGGTATTATGCTCTTCCGGCTCGTACAGAGGCAGTTGCTTCCGACTTTGTCATTACAGGTATTGTTCCAGTTTGTCATAGAGATGCGTCGATATTATTTGACCCAGGCTCTACTTATTCATATGTGTCCTCTTATTTTGCCCCACATTTGGGAGTATCTCGGGATTCTTTGAGTTCCCCTATTTATGTGTCTACTCCTGTAGAAGATTCTCTTGTTGTGTACCGTGTGTACCGTGTGTATCGGTCGTGTTTGATTGCTCTTAGTGGTTTTGAGACCAGAGCCAATTTATTATTGCTCAGTATGGTAGACTTTGATATTATTTTGGGCATGGACTTTTTGTCGCCCTATTATGCTACTCTTGATTGTCATGCTAAGACCGTGACACCGGCTATGCCAGGCTTACCGCAATTAGAGTGGAGAGGTACCTTAGAGTATACTCCCAGCACAGTTATTTCATTTCTTAAAGCTCAACGAATGGTTAAGAAGGGGTGTGACGCGTATCTAGCTTATGTGAGAGATGACAGTATTGATACCCCTATAGTTGAGTCAGTTCCAGTAGTGAGGTACTTTCTAGATATGTTTCCAGTTGATCTTCTGGGCATGCCGCCCGACGGAGATATTGATTTTGGCATTGAATTATTGTCGGACACTCAGCCCGTCTCTATTCCTCCATATCGTATGGCTCCTCCTGAATTGAAGGAGTTGAAGGAGCAGTTACAGGAGTTGCTTGATAAGGGCTTCATTCGGCCCAGTGTGTCACCTTGGGGTGCTCCTGTCTTGTTTGTGAAGAAAAGGATGGTTCTATGCGTATGTGTATTGATTATTGCCAACTGAACAAATTTACATTGAAGAACATATATCCATTGCCTCGTATTAATGACTTATTTGATCAGTTGCAGGGTGCCAGAGTGTTCTCCGAGATTGACTTACGTTCAGGCTATCATCAGTTAAAGATTCGGGAGCCAGATATCCCGAAGACTGCTTTTAGGACCCGATATGGTCACTATGAGTTTCTTGTTATGTCTTTTGGGTTGACCAATGCTCCAGCAGCCTTTATGCATTTGATGCACAGTGTATTCCAGCCTTATCTTGACTCCTTCATCATTGTGTTTATTGACTACATTCTGGTTTACTCCCGAACTCGGGAGGATCTTGAGCAACACCTGAGGACTCTGCTTCAGACTCTGAGAGAGAAGAGGTTGTATGCAAAATTTTCGAAGTGTGAGTTTTGGCTAGACTCAGTGGAATTCTTGGGTCATGTAGTATCAAGGGATGGGATTGAGGTAGATCCGAAGAAGGTGGAGGTTGTGCAGAGCTAGCCTAGACCGTCATCAGCTACGGAGATCCGCTGTTTTCTTGGGTTGGCAGGGTATTACCGTCGTTTTGTTGAGGGATTCTCATCTATTGCAGCACCTATGACCAGGGTGACCCAGAAGGGTGCTCCATTCAGGTGGACAGAGGAGTGTGAGGAGAGCTTTCAGAAGCTCAAGACGGCTTTGACTACAACCCCAGTATTAGTATTGCCTATAGGTTCAGGATCTTACACTGTATATTGTGATGCGTCATGGATTGGTCTTGGCGCGGTGTTGATGCAGGATGGTAGGGTGATTGCCTACACATCCAGACAACTAAAAGTGCATGAGAAGAACTATCCTGTCCACGACCTTGAATTAGCAGCTATTGTTCATGACCTAAAGATTTGGCGGCACTATTTGTACGGTGTTTCTTGTGAGATTTACACGGATCATTGGAGTTTGCAGCATCTGTTCAAGCAAAAGGATCTTAACTTGCGTCAGCGGAGGTGGTTGGAGCTACTTAAGGACTATGATATCACCATTTTGTACCACCCGGGGAAGGCCAATGTGGTGGCCGATGCTTTGAGTCAGGACAGAGAGTTTGGGGAGTTTAGCATACCTTCCAGCAGCAGAGAACCCCTTAGCATTGGATGTTCAGGCCTTAGCCAGCCAGTTTGTGAGATTGGATATTTTTGAGCCGAGTCGAGCATTGGCTTGTGTGGTCTTTCGGTCTTCTCTTTATGATCGCATCAGGGAGCGTCAGTATGATGACCCTCACCTGCTTGTCCTTAAGCACATGTTTCAGTACGGTGATTCTAAGGAGGTCACCATTGGGGATGATGGCGTATTGAGGATGCAGGGCAGGCTATGTGTGTCTAACATAGATGGTTTGCGTGAGTTGATTCTTCAGGAGGCTCATAGCTCACGGTACTCTATTCATCTAGGTGTTGTGAAGATGTATCAGGACTTGAGGCAGCATTACTGGTAGAGGAGGATAAAGAAGGACATAGTGGAGTATGTGGCTCGGTACCTAAATTGCCAGCAGGTGAAGTATGAGCATCAGCGGTCGGGTGGGTTGCTTCAGAAGTTAGAGATTCCGGAGTGGAAATGGGAGCGGATCACTATGGATTTCGTTGTTGGACTCTCGCGGAGGTTTGATGCAGTTTGGGTGATTATGGATAGGCTGACCAAGTTAGCTCATTTCATTCTTATGATGACTACTTATTCTTCCGAGCAGCTGGCTCGAATTTACATTTGCGAGATCGTCATGCTTCATGGCGTACCGGTATCTATCATGTCTGACCAGGGTGCGTAGTTTACATCGCGGTTCTGGAGGGCCGTACAACATGAGTTAGGTACTCGAGTGGAGCTGAGCACAGCATTTCACCCATAGACGGACGGACAGTCCGAGCGCACTATCCAGATATTAGAGGATATGCTCTGTGTGTGTGTGATGGAGTTTGGAGGGTCGTGGGATCAGTTCTTGCCACTTGTGGAGTTTTCCTACAACAACAGTTATCAGTCGAGCATCCAGATGGCACCGTATGAAGCTCTGTATGGTAGGCGGTGTCGGTCCCCAGTGGGTTGCTTCGAACCGGGCAAGGCCAAATTATTGGGTACAAACTTGGTCCGGGATGCCCTGGATAAGGTGAAGGTGATTCAGGATCGACTTCACACAGCCCAGTCCAGACATAAGAGGTATGCGAACCGGAGGGTTTGCGATGTAGTATTCATGGTTGGAGAGCGGGTCTTGCTTCGGGTATTGCCTATGAAGGGCGTTATGAGGTTTGGGAAGACGGGCAAGATGAGCCCAAGGTACACTGGTCCTTTTGAGGTGTTGAGGCATGTTGGGGAGGTTGCTTATGAGATTACCTTGCCTCCTAGCCTTGCAGGGGTTCATCCAGTATTCCACGTTTCTATGCTCCGGAAGTATCACGGTGATCCGGCTCATGTATTGGATTTCAGCTCAGTCCAGTTGGACAAGGATCTATCTTATGTTGAGGAGCCAGTGGCTATTTTGGACAGGAAGGTCAGAAAGCTAAGGTCAAAGAACATTGCTTCTGTGAAGGTACAGTGGAGAGGTCAGTGTCGAGGAGGTGACTTGGGAGACCGAGCAGGATATGCGCAGCCGTTATCCTCATCTTTTCACAACTTCAGGTATGTCTCTATACTCGTTCGAGGACAAACGATTGTTTTAAGAGGGGGAGGATGTGACAACCCGGCAGGTCATCTTGAGAGTTATAGCCCTGATCCCCTATTAACTGTTTTCCCTGTATTCTTTTCCGCTATTGTGACTTGCCGGGAGGTTTCGTTCTGGTTTTTGAAGTGTTTTGGGACACTTAGTCCCTAAATGGAGGCTTAAGTCTTAGGATTTGGACCGTAGTTGGAACTGTATGAAGACGACTTCGAAATGGAGTTTTGTCGGTTCTGTAAGCTCCGTTAGGTGATTTTGGACTTAGGGGCGTGTCTGGATAGTGTTTTGGAGGTCTGTAGCTCATTTAGGCTTGAAATGGCGAAAGTCAAAGTTTTGGAGATTTTGACCGGTAGTGGACTTTTTGATATCGGGGTCGGATCCCAATTCCGAAAGTTGGAGTAGGTTCGTAGGGTTGAATATGACCTATGTGCAAAATTTGAGGTCAATCGGACGTGGTTTGGTTGGTTTCGGCATCGGTTGTCGGATTTGGCAGTTTCAAGCTCTTTAAGTTTAAATTGAAGGGAGATTCATGATTTTAGCGTTGTTTGATGTGGTTTGAGGGATCGACTATGTTCGTATGATGTTTTAGGATTGGTTGGTATGTTTAGTTGAGGTCACGGGGGCCTCGGGTGAGTTTCGGGTGCTTAACAAATCAAAAGTTAGGTTTGTGTTGTTTCTAAAGTCTTCAGGCATCTGGTGTTTTCGCACCTGCGGCGGGGAGACCGCAGGTGCGGGATCGCACGTGCGGAGAGTCAAGCGTAGAAGCAGAAAAAAGGAGGAGTTTCAGGGTTCGCAGGTGCGAGGTGAATTCCGCATCTGCGATGCCCGCAGATGCGATAGAGCGATCGCAGGCACGGTGAATGATCGCAGAAGCGGACAGTGCTCCGCAGGCGCGCACACACAGGTGCGCCCCCCTTGCTGCAGATTTAGTCCCAGCCCTTTAGTGATTTTTTGCACCTGCGATGTTATTTCTGCAGGTGCGGTACTGCAGGTGTGGTTGAAGTCCCGCAGAAGCAGGTTTACTAGCCGAAAAAAGGACCAAATCGAGGGTTTTATCTCATTTTAATTTTTGGGACGTTGAGAGCTCAGATTAAGGCAAAATTTCGAGGGATTTTCAAAGGAAGCTTGTGGGTAACGATTCTTAACTCCTTTATGGTTATATTCCACTAATCTATGGTTGATTTCGTCATCTAATTAAGAAATTTAGTAGAGCGATTTGGGGAAAATAGGAAGAAGTTCTTCAACTTAAAGTTTGGGTTTTGATTGAGATTTTGACATCGGATTTGGAAACTTTTGGTACGAGTGAACTCATGAATGAATGGGTATTCATATTTTGTGACTTTTATCCTATTCCGAGACATGGGCCCGGGGAGACTTTTTGGGGCAATTTTCTAATTTCTTGCTTTTGATTTAATTTCATTAATTAGATTAATTTCTTATAGTTGTATTTATGGTATGTAGTTGATTTTGTCTAGATTTGGGAGGTACTACCAGTTTCATATTTTGGAGATTCAGTCACTCCAGCTCCACCACCTACAGCTCCAGTTGTAGCTCCACCACCTATAGCTCCAGTTCCTCCACATAATCCAGTTCAACCTTTTGCATCTCCACCACTCTTGACTTATCATCGTCGTCCACATCCAGCATCAGGCCCAGGTGATTCACGCCCCACATCATATTCTACACCTACTATGGACTTGTCTCCTCTTAGTTAACCAATTGCATTCCGCAAAGTTTGCACACAAGTCACATTTGACATTACAGACCTACTCCAACTTCCGAAATCGGAATCCGACCCCGATATCAAAAAGTCTACACCCGATCAAACTTGTCAAAATCCTTCAAATTCCAACTTTCGCCAATTGACCTCAAAATGACCTACGGACCTCCAAATCCACATCCGGACGCGCTCCCAGTACCAAAATCACCATACTGAGCTATTCCCAGGCTTAGAATCCCAAACAGACATTGATAACATTGAAATGCACTTCAACTCAAATTTATGAAATTCTTCCAAAATGCCAACTTCCATAATAGGCGTCGAAACTGTGCACTGCCGAGGGTCGAACGGCACGAACCATAGATGCATCTATCTGCTATTGAGGCATTCGGCCCGCTCTTCAAAATAGAAAAACACATTAAGCAACCAATTCAAGATTTATTAAGGGGCAAATATTCCAAGAATTTACAAATTCTCATTTAACGGTCTAGTGAATGAAGTTCAACCTTTTTAAAATTCCTTTATCAAGTTTCTAAATGTTTTAAACAATTAAATTAACAAGTAGGGCGCAAACATCGCAAGTACAACATGATTTGGGTCCTAGACTACCCGGAGGAGCCGGATATTCGTGGGAAAGGCATTGTTACTGATTGATTGAACTTGGTTTGAGGTAAGTGGCTTGCCTAACCTTGTGTGAGGGAAATATCCTTAGGATTTGGTACTGATTTTACTATGTGAGCTCCATGTACACGAGGTGACGAGTGCGTACACGGGCTATTTATTGAAAAACCTGATATTCACTGAGAAATTCCCTGCTTCCACCTTAATTGAATATACTAGCATGCGTAGTTACCCTGTTAGCTTAGGATAACATGTCTACATGCCTTATTTGCTTAATTGAACTCTTTGCAGCATGCCTATTGGATTCTTGCTTCTTTCCCGACTTGTACTTAGTCTAGACTGTAGATTCTCTTGCTATATGTCTAGACTGTAGATTCTCTTGCTGTACTTGTCGTTTGTAATTGATTGTGCTGTGTATTTACTTTGGGACTACGGGACGGTATCCCGAGAGATCCCCCTGTATATTTACTTTTGGGACTACGAGACAGTATCCCGGGAGATCCCCATGCACATTTACTTTTAGACTACGAGGCGGTACCTCGGTAGTTCTCTCTGCATATTTACTTTTGGGACTGCGAGACGGTATCTCGGGAGATCCCGTGTCGCTTAATTTCGTGCACTTCTCAGGTCGGGGGAGGCACAGGCACTTAGACTCCCGTCGCTCGTACACCCTAGCAGGTTATTCAGGGACTCTAGACACCGGGAGCACCACTAACCCAACCGGTTGTAGCTGCACTGGATTATGTGGTTTTTGCTATACCTGAGGATGATCAGCGTAGGTTGGAGAGGTTTGGGAGACTCCAGCCGCCACCTTTCAGTGGCACAGAGAGAGAGGATGCTCAGGACTTCTTGTACAGGTGTTAGAGGATACTCCGTACTATTGGTATTCTGGAGACGTTTAGGGTTTCATTCACTACTTTTCAGTTTTCTGGGCCTACACTCAGATGGTGGGAGACTTGCGAGAGGTGAAGGCCTGTTGGCGCAGCACCCCTTACTTGGCAGCAATTCTTTGTGGTCTTTTTGGAGAAGTCCGTGCCTCGGTCCCTCACAGAGGAGCTGCGCAGACAGTTTGAGTGGCTTCGCCAGGGTGATATATCTGTGATGCAGTATGAGATGCGATTCTCGGAGTTGGCCTGTCATGCTAACTGGTTGGTTCCCATGGACAAGGAGAAGATCATGAGGTTTATTGACGGTCTCACTTTTAAGCTACAGTTGCTTATGACCAGAGAGAGGGTGTCCAGTGCTACCTTTGATGAGTTTGTCGACATTGCTCGGCAGATTGAGATGGTTCGCGGCTAAGAGAGGATTGAGAGGAAGGCTAAGAGGCCTCGTGCTCAGGGTGGATTCAGCGGTGCTCTTTTTGGGGGTCAGTTCCAGCACGGTAGAGGTCGTCATTTCAGACAGGCTCAGTCAGCTCGGCCATTTCACCGTGGTGCATCATCTGGCCATGGTTCTCACAGTTCTCATCAGGGTCGCCCATCACTTAGTGCCCTTCCAGCTCAGAGTTCGTCCCGTGCTCCACCAGTTTAGGTCTCCTCCATGCCAGGTTCTTCTACCAGTTATCCCGGTGCTAGGGGTTCCCTTCAGTTCCCACCACCAGCATCATGGAGTTGTTTTGAGAGTGAGGAGTTTGGGCATATGTGGAGGCAGTGTCCTCGTCGTCATGAAGGTCTATCTCAGCAAAGGAGTCAGCCTTCGACATCAGCACCAGTTACTTCACCACCCGCCCAGTCAGCTCGGGGTGGAGGTCGGTCAGCTAGGGGTCGCCCTAGAGGGGGAGGCAGATCAGGTGCTAGCCAGGCCCGTTTCTATGCCCTCCCTGCCAGACCAGATGCTATTGCTTCAGATGCTGTGATTTCAGGTATTGTCTATATTTGTCATAGATATGCCTCTACCCTGGTTCCACATATTCATATGTTTCCTTATATTTCTCCCAATTTCTGGATATGCCCCGTGAGTCTTTAGTTTCATCTGTTCATTTATCTACTCCTATGGGCGAAACTATTGTTGTGGACCATGTATATCGGTCATGTGTGGTGACTATTGGGGGTCTGGAGACCCAAGTAGACCTTTTGCTGCTCAGTATGGTTGACTTTGATGTGATATTGGGTATGGATTGGTTATCTCCATGTCATGCTGTTCTAGATTGTCACGCTAAGACTGTGACATTGGCGATGCCGGGATTTCTGAGGGTTGAGTAGGGTGGTTCTATAGATTATGTACCTAGTAGGGTTATTTCATATTTGAAGGCTCCACGTATGGTTGATAAGGGTTTTCTATCCTATTTGGCTTTTGTGAGGGATGTTAGTGCAGAGACTCCTGCCATTGATTATGTTCCGGTGGTACGTGATTTTCCGGAGGTGTTTCCTGCAGACCTGCCGGGCATGCCGCCTGACAGGGATATTGACTTTGATATTGATTTGGTGCCGGGCACTCAGCCCATTTCTATTCCACCGTATCATATGGCACCGGCGGAGTTGAAGGAATTGAAAGAACAGCTTCAGGAACTCCTCGATAAAGGGTTTATTCGGCCTAGTGTGTCACCTTGGGGTGCACCGGTTCTATTTGTGAAGAAGAAGGATGTTCCATGAGAATGTGTATTGATTACAGGTAGTTGAACAAGGTCACAGTCAAGAACAAGTAGCCTTTGCCTCGTATTGATGATTTATTTGACCAGCTTCAGGGAGCGAGGGTGTTCTCCAAGATTGATTTGAGGTACGGGTATCACCAACTGAAGATTCGGGATTCGGATATTCTTAAGACAGCTTTCAGGACCCGATATGGCCATTATGAGTTCTTGGTGATGTCTTTTGGGCTGACCAATGCCCCAGCAGCATTCATACATTTGATGAATAGTGTATTCCAGCCCTATTTGGACTCATTCGTTGTTGTATTTATTGATGACATCCTGGTGTACTCTCGTAGCCATGAGCAGCACGCTCAGCATTTGAAGATAGTATTACATAGATTGAAGGAGGAGAAGCTTTATGCAAAGTTCACGAAGTGTGAGTTTTGGCTCAGTTCAGTAGCATTCTTGGGGCACGTGGTGTCCAGTGAGGGTATTCAGGTGGATCCGAAGAAGATAGAGGCGGTGCAGAGTTGGCCTAGACCGTCCTCAGCCACGGAGATTAGGATCTTTCTTGGTTTGCCGGGTTATTACCGTCGCTTTATGGAGGGATTTTCATCTATTGCATCGCCTATATCCAAATTGACCCAAAAGGGTGCTCCATTCAGGTGGTCAGATGAATGTGAGGAGAGCTTTCAGAAGCTCAAGACTGCCTTGACCACAGTTCCAGTGTTAGTTCTGCCATAAGCTTTAGGTTCTTATACCGTATATTGTGATGCCTCGAGGGTAGGCATTGGTTGTGTTTTAATGCAGGAGGGTAGGGTAATTGCCTATGCCTCGCGCCAGTTGAAGACTAATGAGAAGAACTATCATGTCCATGATCTTGAGTTAGCAGCCATTGTTCAAGCCTTGAAGATTTGGTGTCATTATTTGTATGGGGTTCATTGTAAGATCTATACTGATCACTAGAGTCTACAACATCTATTTAAGCAGAAGGATCTTAATTTGCATCAGCGGATATGGTTGGAGCTTCTTAAGGACTATGATATCACTATTTTGTACCATCCGGGGAAGGCCAATGTGGTGGCCGATGCTTTGAGTCATCGGGCGGAGATTTTGGGGAGTCTAGCATATCTTCCGACAGCAGAGAGACCTTTGGCATTGGATGTTCAGGCTTTGGCGGGCCAGCTTGTGAGATTGGATATTTTGGAGCCGAGTCGGGTGTTGCTTGCGTGGTCTCCAGGTCTTCTTCTTTTGACCATATCAGGGAGCGTCAGTATAATGACCCTCACTTGCTCGTTCTTCAGGACAGGGTTCGGAGAGGTGATGCTAGGGATGTGACTATTGGTGATGACGGCGTGTTGAGGATACAGGGCCGGATATATGTGCCTAATGTAGATGGGCTTTGGGAGTTGATTCTTGGGGAGGCCCACAGCTCACGGTATTTCATCCATCCGGGTGCCGCGAAGATATGCCAGGATTTGAGACAGCACTATTGGTGGAGGCGGATGAAGAAGGATATAGTTGGGTTTGTAGCTCGGTGTCTCAACTATCAGCAGGTTAAGTATGAGCATCAGTGACCGGGTGGCTTGCTTTAGAGATTAGACATTCCGGAATGGAAGTGGGAGCGGATCACCATGGAATTTATAGTTGGTCTCCCACGGACTTCGAGGAAGTTCGATGCTATTTGGGTTATTATGGATCGGCTGACCAAGTCCGCTCACTTCATTCCAGTTGGTACTACTTACACTTCAGAACGGTTGGATGAGATTTACATCCGAGAGATTGTTCGCCTGCATGGTGTCCCAGTTTCCATCATTTCAGATAGGGGTACTCAGTTCACATCGCAGTTTTGGAGGGCCGTGCAGTGAGAGTTGGGTACTCAGGTTGAGTTGAGCACAGCTTTTCACCCTCAGATAGACGGACAATCCGAGCGCACTATTCAGATATTGGAGGACATGTTGCGCTCTTGTGTCATTGACTTTGGGGGTTCATGGGACCAGTTCTTGCCGCTCGCAGAGTTTGCATATAACAACAGTTATTAATAGAGTATTCAGATGGCTCCGTACGAAGCTTTATATGGGAGGAGGTGTAGATCTCCAGTTGGATGGTTTGAGCTGGGTGAGTCTAGGCTCTTGGGTACAGACTTGGTCCAGGATGCATTAGATAAGGTGAAATTAATTCAGGAGCGACTTCGCACGGCGCAGCCTAGGCAGAAGAGCTACACGGACAGGAAATTTCGTGATGTATCTTTCATGGTGTGGGAAAAGATTTTGCTGAAGATATCACCCATGAAGGGTGTTATGAGGTCTGGGAAGAGGGGCAAGTTGAACCCCCAGTTTATTGGGCCTTTTGAGGTGCTTCAGAGGATAGGGGATATGGCTTATAAGCTTGCCTTGGCACCCAGCTTGTCAAGTGTGCACCCAGTATTTCATGTTTCCATGCTCCGGAAGTATATTGGAGATTCGTCCCATGTTTTGGATTTCAGCACGATTAAGTTGGAGGGTGATATGACTTATGAGGTGGAGCCGGTGGCTATTTTGGATCGGCAGGTTCGAAGGTTGAGGTCAAAGGACATAGCTTCAGTGAAGGTGCAGTGGAGAGGGCAGCCTGTGGAGGAGGCCAACTGGGAGACCGAGCGGGAGATGCGAAGCAGATATCCATACCTATTCGAGACTCCAAGTATATTTCTAGACCCGTTCGAGGACGAACGGTTGTTTAAGAAGGGGAGGATGTAACGACCCAGCCGGTCGTTTCGGGAGTTATAGCCCCATTTCCCCCATTTCTGCTTCCTTTATGCTTTTAAGCTATATTATGATATACCGGGTTAGTTGGTTCGGGTCCGGAGTGGTTTCGGAGTGAAATGAGATACTTAGACTCTAAAGTAGAAGCTTAAGTTGGAAATAAAAAGTCAACTGGATGTTGACCTATGTGTAAACGATCTCGGATTTGGATTTTGATGGTTCAGTTAGCTCCATTAGGTGATTTTGGACATAGGAGTGCGTCCGGAATGTAATTTGGAGGTCCGTAGTAGAATTAGGCTTGAATTGGCAAAAGTTGGAAATTTGGCGATTTTGGTCGGCAGTGGAAAATTTCATATCGGGGTCGGAATGGAATCCCGGATGTTGGAGTAAGTTTGTAGTGTCATTTTGTGACGTGTGTGCAAAATTTGAGGTCATTCGGACGTGGTTTGGTTGGTTTCGACATTGGTTGTCGAATTTGGAAGTTTAGAAGTTCTTAGGCTTGAATCCGAGGGTATTTTGGTGTTTTGATGTTGTTTTGAGTGATTCGAAGGTTCGAGTAAGTTCGTATGGTGTTTTAGGATTTGTTGAGGTCCCGGGGGCCTTGGGTTAGTTTTGGGTGTGTTTCAGGTGAGTTTTGAGCGAGTTCGGGCATTTCGAGAACTCAGGTATGGTTCTGGTGCTTGGAATTTCGTAGACCGCGGCAGAATTTCGCGGTCGTGCTTGAAAGTTCTGCAGATCCGCCGGTGCGACTTCGGAAGCCTATATCGTTTGATCTATAAGGAATTTTGGAATGATTCAAAAACAGAAGTTCTAGCCCTTCGTGTCTAGTTTCTAGAAAGATAAAGAAGTCATTATTTGGACATCTGTAGAAACAGTTATGGCCACAAAACTAAAGCCTGGCAGTGCAGCCCCAAGAATTCCGCGGACCGCACCATTGTTTCGCAACCGCGGGACCCGGGGCACGGCCGCGTTCAAACTTTCACAGACCACGAAGTGGGAGATCAGAGGTGCACTATATAAATGGGATTTAGGGTATTATTTCACATTTTGGACTTAGGGAGCTCGGTTTGTGGCGATATTTCATGAGTTTTTCAAGAAATTCTTCGGGGTAAGTGATTCTAACCCGAATTCGGTTAATATACATGAATATATCAATGATTTCATCATCTGATTAGTACCTTGAGGTGGAAATTTGGGGAAAATTGTAAAAACTTCATAAAATAAATTTTTGGGATTTGAATGTCGATACGAAGTTGGATTTGAGTGAAACTAGTATGGTTGGACTCGTGAGTGAATGAGCTTTCTAGTTTTATAAATTTTGTCGGATTTCGAGACGTGGGCCCGGGGGTGGGTTTGAGCCGATTTTGGGATTTTGGTCTAATTTGATAGTTTTTCTCATGGAATTCATACCATTAGCGTATATTGATGGTATTGTACTGATTGTGAATAGATTCGGAGCATTTGGAGGCCGAGTCGAGAGGCAAGAACATCGCGTGGTAGAGATTTGACCGGTTTGAGGTAAGTAACGATCATAAATCTAGTCCCGAGGGTATGAAACCCCAGATTTTGTATCATTCTACTATTTTGAGGTGACGCACATGCTAGGTGACGGGCGTATGGGCGTGCACTATTGGGGATTGTGACTTGGTCCATCCCGTAACAACTGTAAAGTTGCATATTTCGTTGAAACTATATGATACTTATATGTTTTAGAAAGAGTTTCTATAAATTGGGCTGAATGCCATGTTTTGGGCCTTGTGCCAGTGCTGTGTGGACCCTTAGGGGCCTTTTCTTACAATCCTCTCACTGTTTTTGATTGAAAATCTATACTCGATCATGGTTATACCTGATTACTGCATAACTTAGTTTTTATTACTCGGTTTTGATGCATATAAATGTTATTTTGGGTTGAATACCCTATTTTCACTGAAATGCTTGAGTGGCTTGAGAGGTTTATGACTGAGTGAGGCCGAGGGCCTGATTTGTGAGGATATTTATGGGATCGGGCTACACGCCGCAGCATGTTTGATATAGGCCGAGGGCCTGAGTGATTTATGCCATGATTTAGGTTGGTATAGCGTCTGGGCTGAAAGAGCCCCTCCGGAGTCTGTACACACCCCCAGTGAGCGCAGGTACCTACTGAGTGCGAGTGCCGAGTGCTGAGTGACTGGGAGGCATGAGTGATTGTGAGATATGATCGAGTGGAATGAGAGACTGTGAGGTATACCCGAGAGGCATGAGTGACTGTGAGGTTTGCCCGAGGGGTTGTATACGAGTGATGTTTTCCCCGAGGGGCTGTTTATGATTTCATCATTTTTGATCACCTTTGTATTGAGCCTCTGTTTGAAACTGTTGAAAAATATCTTTAAACGAATTTTTTTTTACTGGAACTGGGTTTTAAACGAGATGATTTGATTCAAACACTGATTTTAAAGCATGTTGTATTTTTACCGAGATTTCATGATATGAACTTTATATGCTTTGTTGCTCGTCACTACTGCTCGGTCTTTATTTATTATTGTTACTTACTGAGTTGACGTACTCACGTTACTCCCTGCACCTTGTGTGCAGATCTAGGTGTAGCTGGACACGGTAGCGGCTGTTGACTATTCCGGTTGCAGATTTTCTCGGGGATAGCAAGGTAGCTGCCTGGCGATCGCAGCCCTGCTCTTCTCCCTCCGATCTTCCTTTAGTTATATTTAGCTATTTTCCAGACTATGTTAGTCTTGATATTTTCAGACAAATTATAGTAGATGCTTATGACTAGTGACACCCCGATGTCGGGCTTTTCTTTTTCGCACTTTTGTTTTGATTTGAACTCCTTTACGAAGTTTTTTATGTTAAATATCCTTGAGATTATCTGTGAAATAAAAATATTGGTTTGTTTTGGAAACGAGTCGGCTTGCCTAGTTCCACGATAGGCGCCTTCATGACAGGGTTAGTTTGGGTCATGACAATAATCAATATAACATGTTGCGGCGTGCAGCCGGATCTCAAAATATATAATCAATATAACATGCTGCGGCGTGCAGCCCGATCCCAAAATATCACTCTCACTCAGGCTCTCGGCCTCACTCAGTCATCAATCTCTCCAGTCTCACTCACGGGCTCACAATGTCATAAAACTAGCCCGACAACAATGATATGATGTATTAATAAATAATAACTGAGATTGAGATATGGTATGAATGCATGGGTATGACTGAGTATGAAATATCAATGAAATCAGTGAGATGACACTAAGAAACGACCACTATGGGTCCAAACAGTGTCAGCATAATGCCTAAACATGATATCTAGCATGACTGACAGCGTAACTACTTTATCACATGGTGGAAACACGGATATCAACAAAGTAGGACCACTATACAGTGTCGTAGAAGCAACAGAGTCCCAATTCACATGGTGCACACCCGCACGCCCGTCACCTAGCATGTGCGTCACCCCAATACCGATCACATAACACATATTACGGGGTTTCTTACCCTCAGCACTAAGTTTAGAAGAGTTACTTACCTTGAACAAGCCAATACCAATGCCGAGCAAGCCAAGCGATGCTCCAAAGATGCCATCACGCACGTAGCGACCTCCGAACGGCTCAAAACTAGCCAAAAGCAACTCAAATACATCAAATAAAGTCCAAGGAAACAATTCCAAATGATAAAGATCAAATATTTAATCAAAACCCAAAATCGGCCAGAAATCACACCCGGGCTCGTGCCTCGGAACCCGACAAAACTCACAAAATCCGACAACACATTCAATTACGAGTCCAACCATACCAATTTCACTCAAATCCTACTCCAAATCGATGTTCAAAACTCAAAAATTCACATTATGAAACTTTAGGCCAAAACCCCCCAATTTCCTCTTTGAAAATCATCAACCAAAAACTAGAATCGAAGATAGATTCATGAAATATAACCAAAACCGAGTAGAAAACACTTGCCCCAATTCATATGACGGAAATTGCTTCAAGAATCGCCTCTAGCCGAGCTCCAAAGCTCCAAAAATGAAAAAATGTCCAAAACCTTCGAAATAGAGTACTATATACACTGCCCAGACGTCCTCTTTCGCGAATGCGGGAAAACCATCGCGTTTGCGATAAACAAAATATCCTGCCACCAAAACACTCTACACGTTCGTGATAAACCCCATGCGAACGCGATGACCACTACTGCCAAGGCTTCGCGACGCGACTCACCTTCCGCGATCGCATAGAAAAATGCTTCAACTCCCAGCTGCTAACCTCATCACTACGCGAACGCGATCCTCCATACGCGAACGCGATCCTCCATACGCGAACGCGAAGAAGACTTGCCCCAACTCTACGCGAACGCGGGACATACTTCGCGATCGCGAAGAATAATTTGCTGCTGCCATCGGAATACACTACGCGTTTGCGACAATTGCCACGCGAACGCGATAAAGGACTGAGACACCAGAAACCAGCAAAACACAACAGTGAAAACATGAAGGAAAAATGATTCGAAATCAATCCGAAACACGCCCGAGCCCCTCGGGACCCCGTCCTAACATACCATCAAGTCCCATAACATAACACGGACCTACTCGAGGCCTCAAAACACACATAAAAACATCAAAACGGCGAATCACACCTCAACTCGAAATCAGTGAACTTTGAAACTTCAAACTTTCACAACCGATGCTGAAACCTATCAAATCACACAAGTCACATTTGATAAAACGAAGCTATTCCAATTCCCGGAACCACAATCCAATCCCGATATCAAAAAGTCCACTCTCGATCAAACTTTTCAAAAATTCAACTTCCGCCATTTCAAGCCAAATTTCACTACGGACCTCCAAATCATAATCCGGACGCGCTCCTAAGTCCAAAATCACCCGACGGACCTACCAGAACCATCAAAACTTCGTTCCGGGTTCAAATTTGCAAAAAGTCAAACTTGGTCAACTCTCCCAATTTAAAGCTTCAACAATGAAATCCATTCTTCCAATTCGATTCCGAATAACCTGAAAATCAAAACCGACGATTTACATAAGTCATAATATATCATACGGAGCTACTAATGCCCGTAAACTACCGAGCAAAGTGCAAATACTCAAAACGACCAGTTGGGTCGTTATATCTGTACTAACAAGGTATATAGTTGTATGGAGTCGTTCCAACAATTGCCTATAACTATAAAAACTATTACATAATACACATAATCTATGTCCATCGGCACAAAAAAATCCCAACACTGCAAATCAATTCATATAAATAATTCCATAATAGAATTCACTTAAAAATGCAGCTAAAACAACCAAAAAAATGTTCAACCTACCATATGATACCAATATGGCATATAACTATATCAACATGGTATACAATTTTACTAGTTAATTTCCGGCAACTAAATGACTATACTACTATTACATAACACACATGCATAAAGAGAAAAACAAAAAAATAGTGTACCACATATTAATATAATAAAGTATTTCAAGATATTGTACGATATTACTATTATTAAAAGAAAATCAAATAGTGTACCAATTAAATGCAGCTAATACAACCAGAAAAGGATTCAACTAACATATGATAGCAATATAGTATGTAGCTATACTAATATGGTATATAGTTGTACGGGGTCGTTCCAACAACTGCATATAACTATAAAAACTATTACATAATACACAAAATCTATGTCCATAGGTACAAGAAAATCCAACACAGCAAAATATGATCATGTAAATCATTTCAGAATAGAATTCACTTAAAAATATAGCTAAAACAATCAAAAAATATTCCAACTACCATATGATACCAATATGACATATACTTGTACCAATAGGGTATACAGTTCTACTAATTAATTCCGGAAAATTATATATGTCTATACTACTATTACATAATACACATGCATAAAGAGAAAAATCAAAAAATTAGTGTACCACATATTAATATAATAATATATTTCAAGATATTGTCCTTTAATACTATTATATAAAATAAACGCATAAAGAAAAAATCAAAATGGTTACATAATACATATGCATAAAGAAAAATTAAAAAAATTCAAGATATTGTACTATTATACTATTACTAAAGAAAAATCAAACAGTGCACCAATTAAATATAGCTAATACAACCAAAAAAGGTTCCAACTAACATATGATATCAATATAGTATATAGATATACCATCAGGGTATACAGTTGTACGCAAAGAGTTTAAAAAAAATTGAATTCAATTATTAAACTGAAATAATATATAATTTATAGTATATATACTGTATTCTGTATATAATATATAATATATAATTTAGCAGTATATAAATTATATATTATTTAAGTTTAATAATTGAATTAATTGTTTTAAAAAATCTTTGTGTACAACTATATACCCTGTTGGTATATCTGTATACTATACTGGTATCATGTGTTAGTTGAAATCTTTTTTGGTTGTATTAGCTACATTTAATTGGTACACTGTTTGATTTTTTTTAGTAATAGTAGAATAGTAATATATCTTGAATTTTTTTAATTTTCCTTTATGCATATGTATTATGTAATCATTTTGATTTTTTCTTTATGCGTTTGTTTTATATAATAGTATTATAGGACAATATCTTGAAATATATTATTATATTAATATGTGATACACTATTTTTTGATTTTTCTCTTTATGCATGTGTATTATGTAATAGTAGTATAGTTGCCTGTATTATATTTCTCTTTATGTAATAGTAGTATGCATGTGTATATAGTTGCCTGAAATTAATTAGTACAAATGTATACCTTATTGGTATAATTATATATCATATTGGTATCATATGGTAGTTGGAATATTTTTTAGTTTTTTTAGCTACAATTTTAAGTGAATTCTATTCTGAAATGATTTATATGATCATATTTTGCTGTGTTGGATTTTCTTGTACTTATGGACATAGATTTTGTGTATTATGTAATAGTTTTTATAGTTATATGCAGTTGTTGGAACGACCTCGTATAACTATATACCCTATTAGTATAGCTATATACTATATTGGTATCATATGTTAGTTGAATCCTTTTTTGGTTGTATTAGCTGCATTTAATTGGTACACTATTTGATTTTCTTTTAATAGTAGTAATATAGTCCAATATCTTGAAATACTTTATTATATTAATATGTGGTACACTATTTTTGTATTTTTCTCTCTATGCACGTGTGTTATGTAATAGTAGTATAGTCATATAGTTACCGGAAATTAACCAGTAAAATTGTATATCATGTTGGTATAGTTATATGCCATATTGGTATCATATGGTAGTTTGAATATTTGTTTTGATTGTTTTAGCTGCATTTTTAAGTGAATTCTATTATGGAATTATTTATATGAACATGATTTGCAGTGCTGGGATTTTTTTGTGCCGATGGACATAGATTATGTGTATTATTTAATAATTTTTATAATTATAGGCAATTGTTGGAACGACCCCATACAACTATATACCCTATTAGTATAGAGCAAGTTGCTTTGCGAATATTTAGCTTGCAATGCGAGCATATAATTTTCTCATACTCTTATTGCATCCTTTTATGTTTATGTACAGTAGTATAGTCGCAGATAGTTGTAGCAATATTCTACAGAAATCATATACTCTGTTGGTATATACGTATACCATATTGGTATCATATGGTATTAGAAGTCTTTTTGCTACTTATACTTTTATTGTATTTTTCAATATTTTATTATCATTTCTATTCTAACTAGTATATATGAAGATTTGGTGGTTGTAGATTGTATTTTCTTGCTCCATAACTAATTGTGTTATTGCTCATGGTAGAGTGTGTACTTATATTTGTAGTGTCACGTCCTAAAATCCATAAGGGTCATGATGGTGCCGGACACCACTATCAGGCAAGCCAACAATAATTACTTAATTAGGTTCTCATTTTATATTTTTTTGAAATCATATTTTCCTTCAATTTAAATAGTAAAGAATAGGGATTTACAGAGTAAATAATAATACTTTTAACAAATTTAATACAGAACAACCCATAATCATCCCAAAAATCGATGTCACAAGTGCATGAGCATTAACTAGGAATATAAAATAAAATACAATAGCTGTCCAGAATACAAATTGGACAGGAAAAATGTAAATGCTCTGAAGGAGACTCTGCTGGCTGCGGGTCGACAAATGGAATGCAGCTCACCTAGGTCCCCACATGTATACACGCCTCTGCTCTCACATGGCCTCTATACATATATGTACCTACACAAAAAATATACAATAAGTGTAGTATGAGTACGTAAGCAACGTGTACCCAGCAAGTATCTAGACTAACCCAGTGAAGTAGTGACGAGAGGTCGCATCGATGTTATGGCGTGCAACCTGTTGCAGCGTGCAACTCGATCCCACCGTACAATAACAATATCACAATATAAATATCCTCCCTTATTCTACCACCTCCCTTATTTCACCTATTGCGGCGTGCAACCCGATCCCCCGTACAATAATTTAAATCAACAACAACAATTCAATAACTCAATTTACAAGAATTTCTACGACCAAGAATATGAGTACACGACAATAAGGGAACCACATAAAAATCAAAGGAATACAACAACCTATACAAAATAACAGGACATGTAAGGCACGTGATAACTAAGCAGGCAATCACAACACTTTGGACATGTAGAAGATATGCACATAGTCGTAGAATAACTCAACAATTAAGAGGTAACAAGACAATAAGGAAGGCAATGACTTTAACTAAGGCATATAAGGGCCAAATAACGAGTAAGAGGTAAATAAATGCTAAGCACATCATATAGAGAATGTAAGAGTAGTCTAACAACGAGATACCACATGTTATGACAATTCAATCAAAACCATGGAATGAGACTAGACAATTTAAACCGGTCAATACCACATATAGTTTGTGTACCCACTCGTCACCTTGCATACACGGCTTTCACATAAAAAGATAACACAATTAAATCAATTCCTAAGGGGTGGTTTCCCCCACACAAAGTTAGACAGGACACTTACCTCAATTCGGCCAACTCAATACTCAATTTAGATTTTTCTTTACCAATTCACCATTGCTCGGCTCAATCTAACTAAAGACGACTTAAATACATCAAGCAATGCTAGAGAAAACAACTTCAATTAACAATGCTATGATCCTTACACAATTTGCAAAAAGTCAACAAAAGTCAACAACCCGGGCCCGCACCTTGGAACCCGATAAAATTTACAAAACCCACACCCATCCTGATACGAGTTTACCCATACAAAAATTATCAAGTTCCGATACCAATTCGTCCTTCAAATCATCATTTTACATTTTTTAAAGATTGTACAATTTTTCCCAAATTTTCCTTTATATTCTCATGAATTTGATGTTAAATCTAAGATATAATCACAAAATATAATTGAAAATTGATTAGAGGCATTTACCCAATGATTTGATATGAAAATCTTCTCTCAAAATTGCCCACTCTCGGACCTAGGGTTCAAAATATGATAAAATGAAGCTAAGTCCCGAAATGGGAGTCTTAATACCAGCCTCCGGATCGCAATTGCGATGCTCGCAAATGCGACAAAAGCGAAGGCTAACCAGCTCTGCCAAGGTCGCAAATGCGAGCTCAGAGTTTTTGCAAAAGCGACAGTTTGTGTCGCAAATGCGAAGCTACCTAATTGCAAATGCGACGAAATAGTACCCAATTGCGAACTCCCTTGCCCAAGACCATCGTCGCAAAAGCGAGAATAATCTCGCAAATACGGACATCGCAAATGCGATGAAAACCTCTCAAATGCGAGAACAGAGACACCAGCACAGCCGAACCTTCTTCCAACACTCCGAAACGCGTACGAAACTCATCCGAGCTCTCGGGGCTCTATACCAAACATCCACACAAGTCTGAAATCATAACATGAACTCGTTTGCGTGATTGGAACACCAAAATAACCTCTAGAACCATGAATCTGATGCCAAAACACATGAAAATCACCATGAACTTCAAGAACTTCTAGAATCACAACCAAGCGTCCGAAACATATCAAATCAACTCCAAATGACACCAAATTTTGCAGGCAAGTCCCAAATGACATAACAGAGCTTTTCCAACTCTCGAATTCACATTCTGACCCCAATATCACCAAATTCAACTCTCGGTCAAACCTCTCAATTTTCCAAAACTTCAACTTTTCAATTTTCGCCAAAATGCTTCAAATTACCCTATGGACCACCAAATCCGGACGCATGCCTAAGTCCAAAATCACCACCCGAGTCTATCGGAACTATCGAAACTACAATCCGAGGTCTAATACTCAAAAGTCAAACCTTGGTCAATTCTTTAAATCTCTAGCTTCTCAAATGAGAGTCACTCCTAAAAATCCTTTCCGAACATCTCAAAATCCCGAACCAATGATGCACGCAAGTCATAATACACTGTGTAAAGCTACTCGTGACCTCAAACTGCCGAGCCGGATGCAATTGCTCAAAATGATCAGTTGGGTCATTACATCCTCCCCAACTTAAACATACGTTCGTCCTCGAACGTGCCAGGAGTCATTCCAAAGCCATCAAACCACTGCATGAACTCACCATACATACACCCGGGGGTGACTCTCCATCACCCAAACCTATGTAGGACTAACAACGCAACTTAACTGAAGATTTCACTTCATCCGTAGTCCATAACCTTAGAGCAGAACCCAACCTTCAACATCTGAAACTCATCATAGGACCCGAATCTCGCATCATCACACTGTATAAACCTGAACAAGTCGAATCGACCCATAATTCCATCCCAGGGTACAATCACATGACGTTCCACACAACTCAAATGCCCGTAGCAATAACTTCTGACCATCATAGCTACCCAAATAACATTCTGGATGTCGGCAACACACTTCACATTAAATAGAACCTTATTCCGGACCTCCACAACGCTGCCCATGATAAGGAAGCATGCGAGAACTCATAGCCGCCCATGAAGTCAACAAGTCAAAAAGCTCTCTCATCCGTACACCAAGCAAGCAGCCCAAATGGCAACTCATCACTGAACCACACAGATTCTCACATAACACAGTTCGTACACCCAACCAGCAATAACTCAGTTATGAAGTACAAATAGAAGGAAAGCAAGGTATGAAGATTATCTAACAAGTACAACATGTGTAACAACAAAAGTACAGTTTCATTAAATCACCCCACAGAGGGAAAACAAAATACCAAATAAACACAAGGAAAGGGTATCCGACATAACATCCACTGCAGCGTGCAGCCCGCTCCCAGATACTCATCAAGCCAAAGTGCTCGGGTTCACTGATCACATGAATACTGATATCAAGAACAGTAGAGTGCACAAGTATAACTGTGAGAAAATGAATAAAATTAATAAAACATGGAAGAAAGCAAGCACAACTAAGGTGCAATGCGCAAATCAACACCACGAGGGCCATCTCGCCCACATCGCCATAAGGCCTGAACGGAATTACAACATGCATGGAGAATGATCATACAACCTCACAGCCCATCACAGCATAAGAGAATAGCACATAACATAGGCCAGGGGCACAAATGATATCTATTCCGCCCAGTAACATAACCGTGATATCAACTTCACAAGAGTACCCAAACCTGATCCGATATAAAGTACACATTCTCAATGAGGTTTCGAATAGCCCCCAAACCAAATCCTGATCATTCCCAAATAGGTAAATATCCTCCCAAAAGTCCATAGCAACCTATCAATAATTTATACCATCAATTATCCCATTCTCAACATTCCTTCACAATCCGCAAACAAGAAATAGTCTGCATATGAGGACATCCAGCCCCAAATCTTCATGAATACCAAAATTTCCATACCCAAACTCAACTATGCTACTCGAATGGTTGATACATCACTCACACCCCATCATCTTACTGAAGCATCCATATAGATTTTCCGGCCGCGTAACAAAACCTGAACCTCAAAAGCCTCTAAACCCAGTAATCACCATGCCACTAGTCATGCACCCGCAAACCAAAACTCAAGGTTCCTTCCTAAAATGCATGCTCTTCACATATGATATCCAATAATGCCAACATTCTATTAACTTCTGATATTCATCTAGGAGAAAACCATAATGTACAACATATTCCTTATGCCCATAGCAGAAAGCCGACTCAAGCCGTGGCCGAAACTATCGAGAACTCTCCGAGACATGCCCGCACGTAACTAAGCCATCAGGACTGCATCTTCCCAACTCAACCGAGTCACACAAACCGTCCAACCCAAGAGTACTGCTATAAATACCACTAGAGAATTCCCTTTCAAAAACGGACCAATTACTTATATTGCTATGCTGACCCAATACCACAGAGCTGGCCCTTCGAATACTCCTCATCTTTCTCTTGGGTAACACTTCTCCCTGTCGATACACAATGATCCCAACCAAAACCCAATGCAGAAAATCCTAGCACAAACCACGCAGCCCAGAAGCTCATAAACCACCGTATTTCCTCTTAAGCACCCCATAATGCCGCAACCAAGATACCCCCGCTGAATAGACCTCCTGTGAATCTGAAGTTGTTTCTCCGACCCCCCCTTGATACTGAAATGTAGATCCATTAATGAAGCAAAAATACCGTAAGCCCCAACATCATCCTATGCAAGATCTCAGGTCTTAATCATATATAAATTTTGGGGAAACTTCCAATACCATATATATACACATCTCAAGCCAACACTGGTATAACACATGACTCTACAATCTGCATGCCTCTAGTGGACTCCCCCACTTGGCGCGAAGCCATAGAAAACAATATCTGATGATCCGCAAAACTAACCTTCACAGCTCATACAATACCAATTACAAGGTATTCCAAGTCATCTACTAAGTGCACGTCCATTCTCGTGACAGTCAAACTCGCTTCCTTCAATGCCTTGAAGGATAACATGTACCTTTCACTGAGTAGCAATCTCATACAAACCACATAGTCTCTAATACCACCAACTATCCTTAATCAACATCCACCTCGTGACCCCACAACGATATTAATGACTAGTCAACCAATTAAACCTTCCCAAGCTTGTATTCATCAACCAGATGCCGGGACCCGCTGCACCTCCATGTGAACAACTGAATAGTACTTCAATACCTCCGCATCTTCAGTCTGGATGACACGTTGAGACAATGTTTGCGCATCCCTGGCCCCCTTGTAGCCCATTTGCAGCATCACGAACTGCTGGCGCATAGCTGATACTGAGAGTGCAATACCATACACGAGGGAGTGCAAAGGAACGTAAGGTATATTCTTCAAGCTGAATCAATGTCTCATGACAAGGAATGAAAGAAGTGGAATTTCCTAATAGTTTTTGCAGCCTCTCGAAGATAAGTACAGACGTCTCCATACCGATCCGCAAGACTCTACTAAACCAGCTTATGACTCGTAGCACCTATGAACCTAGAGCTCTGATACCAACCTGTCACGACCCAAAATCCCTCCGAAGGAGTTGTGATGGCACCTAGTCTCTAAAACTAGGTAAGCCTAACATTAACAGAAATAACGACAATATTTACTAACATCAAACAATTTCGAAATAGAAATCTCTGTACAATTTACAATCCCAAAACCGGTAGTACAAGTCATAAGCCTTTCTAGGAGTAGTTATACATAATGAATATATCACTGTCCCGGAACAAAAGGAAACAATAGAAATAAATACAATTAAAAGGTGACTTCGGAGCCTGCGAACGCCCGACAGGTGTACCTTGAAGTCTCCAACCACACCAAGCATAAGTCTCAAAACCAACTCGATCCGAAGTACCTGTTTCTGCATAAAAAGATGTGCATAAGTGTAGCATGAGTACACCACGGTGGTACCCAGTAAGTATCAAGCCTAACCTCGGTAGAGTTGTGACTAGGCCAGGTCAAGACACATACCGAACATATAAACTTGAGCAGGATATGATATAAAGCTAACAAGATAGGGATATCGAAATAATGCCAATAGCAGGAAGAAATCAAATTACAAACAGTAGTGAGGATAAGGGGAAAACACGAATGGAAACGAGAAATAACCAATTAATTAAACGACAACATAGTTGGGATACATATAAGTGTAAATGTGCTCAAGTAGGAAAACGATGTCAACTCGACCAATCAAATCGTTTCTAATACACGATTCCAACAATCCCAATTCTCGTAATCATATACCATAAATCACAACTTCCAAACCTTTAACACACCTGGCACCTTATGCCCACTTCTTGCCATCTCACTTTGCACGGCAAAATTCACGTGCTATTCGGTACATAATATCAGTATCAAATGCTAATTAAGATGTTCAAGAGATTCCGTTTATATAACATAAAGTAAATTTACAGTTTCTAGGCCAAATAGAAAATCAACGAGAAAGATGAGTTTATTTTAGAAATCATGTGAATGAAGGTAAATAACGTTTTCAAATAAAATACAACATCGAATAAGCTATTGCATTTAATATAAAATTTATTAAATTAAAACATAATAACAATTCCTTTTTTTTAAGTATAATAACAACTTCAAACAGGTTAAGGAGATTAAGTTGAGAAATCAATTGAGGTAAAATACAACAACTATTAGAAATAGTAAATACTGAAATATACGGCGAGTTCTAATTTATAAGTCACACAAGGTAGCATGATATTAATTCGTTCATTTTAAATCACTATATTACTAACAACTCAGCGGGGCAGGAGGTAATGACTCAAGGTAGTAAATTCACTTTGAAAATCTATTCGCCAGAATGATAGTATTAGGAAAAGAGCTCGGGAAATGAAGGCAAGGCAATAAGTCAATGACAATTCACCTTTATTTCACCTGTTGCGGCGTGCAACCCGTTCCCACCGTCTATCAATATCATAACAATAAACATAATATGTTGCGGCGCGCAACCCGATTCCACCATATAATATCAATATCATAATTCACCCTTATTTCACCATAACAATCCACCCTTATTTCACCTGTTGCGGCGTGCAACCCGATCCCACCGTACAATAACAATATCACAATATAAATATCCTCCCTTATTCTACAACCTCCCTTATTTCACCTGTTGCGGCGTGCAACCCGATCCCCCGTACAATAATTTAAATCAACAACAACAATTCAATAATTCAATATATAAAAATTTCTACGACCAAGAGTATGAGTACACGGCAATAAGGGAACCACGTAAAAATCAAAGGAATACAACAACCTATACAAAATAACAGGACATGTAAGGCACGTGATAACTATGCAGGCAATCACAACACTTTGGACATGTAGAAGATGTGCACATAGTCATAGAAGAACTCAACAATTAAGAGGTACCAAGACAATAAGGAAGGCAATGACTTCAATCAAGGCATATAAGGGCCAAATAATGAGTAAGAGGTAAATAAATGCTAACCACATCATATAAAGCATCTAAGAGTAGTCTAACAACGAGATACCACATGTTATGACAATTCAATAAAAATCATGGAAAGAGACTAGAAAATCTAAACCGGTCAATATCACATATAGGCTGTGTACCCACTCGTCACCTTGTGTACACGGCTTTCTCATAACAAGAAAACACAATTAACTCAATTCCTGAGGGGTGGTTTCCCCCACATAAAGTTAGACAAGACACTTATCTCAATTCGGCCAACTCAACACTCAATTTAGCTTTTCCTTTACCAATTCACCATTGCTCGGCTCAATCTAACCAAAGATGACTAAAATACATCAAACAATGCAAGAGAGAACAACTTCAATTAACAAAGCTATGATCCTTACACAATTTGCAAAAAGTCAACTCCCCGGGTCCGCATGTCGGAACCCGACAAAATTTACAAAACCTGAACACCTATCCCTATACGAGTTCAATCATACAAAAATTATCAAGTTCCGATACCAATTTGTCCTTCAAATCATCATTTTACATTTTTGAAAGATTTTGCAATTTTCCCCAAATTGGCCTTTAGATTCTCATGAATTTGATGTTAAATCTAAGATATAATCACAAAATATAATTGAAAATTGATTAAAGGCACTTACCCAATGATTTGATATGAAAATCTTCTCTCAAAATCGCCCACTCTCGGACCTAAGGTTCAAAATATGATAAAATAAAGCTAAGTCCCGAAATGGGAGTCTTAATACCAGCCTCAGATGTCGCATTTGTGACATCCGGATCGCAATTGCGATGCTCGCAAATGCAACAAAAGCGTCGCAAAAGCGAAGGCTGACCAGCTCTTCCAAGGTCGCAAATGTGACACAAGACTCGCAAATGCGAGCTCAGAGTTTTCGCAAAAGCGATAGTTTGTGTCGCAAAGGCGAAGCTGCCTAATCGCAAATGCGATGAAATAGTTCGTAATTGCGAACTTCCTTGCCCCAGCCCATCGTCGCAAAAGCGAGAATAATCTTGCAAATGTGGACATCGCAAATGCGGACATCGCAAATGCGATGAAAACCTCGCAAATGCGAGAACAGAGACACCAGCACAGCTGAACCTTCTTTCATTACTCCGAAATGGGTACGAAACTCATCCGAGTCCTCGGGGCTCTATACCAAACATCCACACTAGTCTGAAAACATAAAACGAACTCGCTTGTGTGATCAGAACACCAAAATAACCATTAGAACCACGAATCGGATGCCAAAACACATGAAAATCACCATGAACTTCAAGAACTTCTAGAATCGCAACCAAGCATCCGAACCATATCAAATCAACTCCAAATGACACCAAATTTTGCTGGCAAGTCCCAAATGACATAACGGAGCTGTTCCAACTCTCGGAATTGCATTCCGACCCTGATATCACCAAAGTCAACTCTCGGTCAAACCTCTCAATCTTCCAAAACTTCAACTTTCCAATTTTTGCCAAAATGTTTCAAATTACCGTACGGACCTCCAAATCTAAATTCGGACGCACACCTAAGTCCAAAATCACCACCCGAGTCTATCGGAACCATTGAAACTCCAATCCGTGGTCTAATACGCAAAAGTCAAACCTTGGTCAATTCTTTAAACTTCGAGCTTCTCAAATGAGAGTCACTCCTAAAAATCCTTTCCGAACTTCTCAAAATCCCGAACCGATGATGCACGCAAGTCATAATGCACTGTGTGAAGCTACTCGTGACCTCAAACTGTCGAGCAAGATGCAATTGCTCAAAACGACCAGTCGGGTCGTTTTACGAAACCACCCCGAGGCCCTCCAGAGCTTAACCAAATATACCAACACGTCCCAAAACACATTACGAACTTAGTCGAGGCCTCAAATCGTTCCAAACAACATCGAAACTACGAATCACCCTTCAATTCAAACTCAATGAACTTTGAAATTATAAACTTCTACAATCGATGCCGAAACCTAGCAAATCACGTCCGATCGACTTCATATTTTGCACACAAGTCATAATTGACATTACAGACCTACTCCAACTTCTGGAATCGGAATCTGACCCCGATACCAAAAAAAAATCCACTCCCGGTCAAACTTCTCAAAAACCTTCAAATTCCAACTTTCGCCAAATGACCTCAAAATGACCTACGGACCTCCAAATCCATATCCGGACGCGCTCCTAATACCAGAATTACCATACAGAACTATTCCTAGACTCAAAATCCCCAAATAAGCATCAATAACATTGAAATGCACTTCTTCAACCCAAATTTAGGAAATTCTTCCAAAATGCCAATTTCCACAATAGGCGCCGAAACGTTCCTCGGTCAACCAAAGACCCGATCCGGACATACGCCTAAGACCAAAATCATCATACGAACCTGTTGGAACCTTCAAATCTCGATTCCGAGGTCGTTTACTTAAAAATCAAATCTTAGTCGATTCTTCCAACTTAAAGCTTCCGAAATTAGAATTTTCTTCCCAAACTAACTCTAAAGTTCCCGAAATTCAATTCTGACCATACATGCAAGTCATAATACCTTAAGTGAAACTACTCAAGTCCTCAAACCACCGAACGATGTGATAGAGCTCAAAATGACCGGTCGGGTCGTTACATTCTCTCCCACTTAAACATACATTCGTCCACGAACGTGCTAAGAACTGCTCTGGAGTTGTCTGAAATCACTATTTAACACCTCCTGCACCTACCAGTGCTACCACAACCCAGATGAGCACATTAGCTCGAGCAAACCTAAAAATCCTCCCTTTTATTTAGGCAAATAAGCCTTAGAGCCAAATTCCAACATCTGAAATTCCTCTACCAAGTCTGTTTCCAACATACGAATGCCGTATTAATCACTACACGGTGCACTAATACATGTTTGCATACCTTCGCAAAATCCACACCATGCACCGCATAATTCATATGACCATAATAAAATCCCATGATAACAACAGCCAAAAACTCATGAATCGGATGCTCACAACACACCTCATGACTCATATAAGTCATGTTCAAACTCTTGCAATACTGCCACGACAGAGAAGATGTGTAGAACTCATAACACCTGCCGAATCACAATTTATGGAGTCTCTCCTCTCGACAAGAATCATTACCTCATTATGGACTGAATAACAATATTTACTCTTTAATATGCTTCATATAAATCTGATCACACTGATCCCAAGTCCAATAATCTCATCTCACCCAGTACAAGTTGCTCGGGCAGTAAGCCACCTCAAACACTGCCAAAAGTCTTATATGATGCCACAGTGTGCCAACAAGCTACAAACTCAAAGGTGATACATAAGGAAACGAACTCTGGAAAGATCTACTCAACCCACGTAACTAATTTAAATAACCAAAAAGATGTTATGAACCTTCCTCAGGAAACAAGAAGAAAAACACACAATGATAGATATGGGAAACTGTACTCAATATTACATTGTTGTGGTGTGCAACCCGATCTACACATGATACCGTTGCGGCATGCAACCCGATCCAACCATGATACCCGTGGCGGCATGCCACCCGATCCAAACAACATATCCGTGGCGGCGTGCCACCCGATACAACCATATACTCGTGGTGGCGTGCCACCCGATCCACACATAATAATCTAAAGAAAACACATATCGAGTCGTAACGCTTATACTCACGAAATGCTCGAATATCAACCATAAGCACGCCGAGTGCATAATACAAATCCTGGGGAGACGGGTAGCATCACGCGCTACAAAACTCAAGCATAACTAAGGTGCGATATATGATCTGCATCTCGAGAGCCATCCTACTTACATAATACCACAAACCATACGGGACTTCAATACGAGTGCGAATAATTAAACTACCTCACAACCCACCTGGTATAATATAGATTACACGGAATAGCTGACGACAAAAATAACATCCAAGGCCCAAAGACCCTTCCGAAAACAATGCTATGCTGAGATAAGGACATCCGGCCTGATATAGAGCCCACATTCACATTTAGATCCATCCACGGACCTTAAACCGATTCTGATCATACCATGCTTGTCTAAATAGCCCCTCAAGAACCCATAATGACCTATTCACGACACATAAGAACAACCATCAAATATGGAACAAACGTCCACATTCCACAACCAAATGAACCGAACGCCCTTCATGCATAAATTCTCAAATTAGCGATACTACCACAATCTCCATACTTGGATTTAAATCTTTAATCAATCCAGTGACTACATGTCACACTTATACAATCTTCCCATGGAATACACTCCCACGACCTTCCGCACCAGGTAACAAGTCTGCACATCCATACCACCGGTCATACTAAGGCTCTAAAGCAAATCGGGAATTCGCAAATCAGTACACAAAGCCTATTACACAGGACACTGATCTCAGGTGACGCTAAAGGCAATACTAGCTCACTCTAAACATTTGAATTCTTCCCTGCTCATCCGAGCTCTTGACATTCTTATCAACACCTAACCGCAACTTTGATCCTCAACTTCCAATTCCCATGCTATCCACTACACTTAATCATGCCAATTCGCAAGAGTACAAGAATTTCATCATAACTCCCGAACCACTAATAGGGTACACCCATTCTGAAAATTCCCCTATGAATCCGAAGTTATTTTCTCCTATTTCTCCAATGCTATATCGCAAACCGAAGACAACATAAAACATTCCAAGCCCCTTTTCATAATCTGCCGCAAAAGCTCGATACTCAGCCATACTACAGACTCGAAATCCTTAGGTATCGCACTTTAACTTTTGAATCCACTAAGACCGTTATTGAGAGTCACCCACTCTGACTCGGTCCCAAATACAATCAACTCCAAGGCCCTGCAAACACAGGTACACCCTCTCAAAGAAGCAATCAACTAAATTCATTTTCCTTGTACATCACATCCCCACGAAGCATAAACTCTGAGTCTTCCCAAAACCTGAACATGAATCGATAAGGCCAATTACAGAACGCATTCCTCAAATCATTTGCTCAAATTACCACTGATGTTCTCTTTCCTTAGTCATGATAACCCGCCAATACACTGATAACCAGAAACCGCTCAAGTTGACAACTACGCAATCCAATCATAGACGATGGGGCTCTCCTACTTGGCTTGAAGCTACCATTACATAGCTCTAGAACCTACCAAGATTCCTTATCCCCTGTTGACATGATCTTGCACAACCAACCTGCCAAATTCCTCGAAATCCTTATGTTAAACATTTCATGAACATTTTGAACCACTAGCCACATTCACATATTCGACCTCTTACTAGATAGCCAGTAAAATTCTTCGTAGAAGCTTCATCAACACCATGCAACCGCTAACCTGCTCACAGGAGATATCCCACCTGTGGAAATTCCATGCCGGCATCCTCCAACAACGTGGCACCGAGTACAATTACCACGAAACCAATAAACCATCCTGAGCCCGTGCTCATTCACCAGCTGTACAAGTCCGTTCACTCCTCATGGACATCAACTAAAGGTGTGACAATACATTCTAATCCAAAGTCATGTTGTATCCTGCTTCATATTAAGCAACTCCCCCATGTCACACCCAATCTTCCTCAATATAGCAGCCAATATTTCAAATTAAGCCTGTAGACCTAGTCACTGTCCACCGTGAATCCAAAATCACTGTAACTTCCCCCAAGATGTGTGGCTATCCTACCATAGAACCCATATGTTACTCTGCCACTCTCCCACTTTGGTCAAAACCTCCTCCTTTAAGCAATAATCGACTCCCATTTTCTTACACTTGGCCTTCTAGAAGTTTAACCACCACAAGACACCTCCCACATGTGCTTCCTCATAAATGCCCAGTTGTGGCCGTAAATTAAATCCATCTCTGTAGCACTTTGAACCAATAGATCGCTACCACTCTAACCCTTTCCGAAGATCATCCTTCTCGAGCCATCAACATTAGGATTACCAATTCGATTCTGAACCACAGCACACTGCGACATCTGATAGCCGCTTCCCTGGAACCATTCATAATACTCTGCCCCAAAGGCGATTTGAAGAAGGCCATAAAATCGGAGAACTTAACACATTCAATCAAGGACGACGACACCACATCTCGGATGAAGATTCCACTACACTTGAAAATACCAAGTCTCTTTACTCTATCAATCCAACCTGAACATTCTTAGTCCGATTGCCTTTCCCTCCGCTGGAAATAAAACACTGAACCTCTGAATCACGTATTGAGAAAAAACACCTTTCGATTCATTCATTGCCTCAACGCATAGACAGGCACCCTACCATTACACAAACACGGTGCGATAACAACGCACGAATCGTCATCACAATTAATGCCAAATCTCAAAACCATAGGAAGTACTGATGCTGAGCTAAAATGACAGGACGACCTTCCGCAAGGCGACGGTAATAGCCCAATCAAACAAGCAGGCAAAGACATCCTGCACCACCTCAGTAGTACCATGAAAATTCCTCGATTCCCAATCTTTAACAAGCGCTTCACGTTGCATAAGATTGAATAGGGAAGAAATAAAGGTACAAGCCTCAAAAGAATCAATTCGAACGATGAGGAATCAAGAAGTGAAGTGCTCCTAACAGCCTTGTAGCCTCTCGAAGATAAGTACAGACGTCTCTGTACCGATCCGCAAGACTCTACTAGACTCGCCCATGACTCGTGAGACCTAAATGAACCTAGTGCTCTGATACCATGTTGTCACGACCCAAAATCCATAAGGGTCATGATGGTGCCAGACACCACTGTCAGGCAAGCCAACAATAATTACTTAATTGGGTTCTCATTTTATATTTTTTTGAAATCATATTTTCCTTCAATTTAAATAGTAAATAATAGGGATTTAAAGAGTAAATAATAATACTTTTAACAAATTCAATACAGAACAACCAATAATCATCCCAAAACTCGGTGCCACAAGTGCATGAGCATTAACTAGGAATATAAAATAAAATACAACAACTGTCCAGAATACAAATTGGATAGGAAAAATGTAAATGCTCTGAAGGAGACTCTGCTGGCTGCGAGTCGACAAATGGAATGCATCTCACCTAGGTCCCCGCATGTATACACGCCTCTGCTTTCTAATGGCCTCTAGACATATATGTACCTGCACAAAAATGTGCAGCAAGTGTAGTATGAGTACGTAAACAATGTGTACCCAGTAAGTATCTAGCCTAACCCCAGAGTAACGAGGGGGCGACATCGACACTCATTAGTGGTCCAACAACATAAGGTACAGTAATGAGGTGGCAAATATGAGGTAGAGTAAGTAAGTGAAATAGACAAATATAGATCACGTGATACAAATCCACACTCTTTACGAGGAACTCAAACTCTTCATTAGAAATTCCCTCCTTAACCGGAGCATATATATAGGTATAGTGAAACTCATCAAGTGGCTACCATAATTCAAATCCAGAATTTACAAATACACTGGCTTCTTGCCAAGTTTTACGTACGATTTCATGGGAATGTGATATAGGAAATACCGAGGCGTACGGCCCGATCCAACATAATAATAAAACTGTGCAATGCCGAGGGTCAAACGGCCCGAACCATATGATAAATCAATTAACCTCCCGAGGCGAACAGACCGCTCCCATGAGAGTGTGGTACATAAATCTTGCCGAGGCGAACGGCCCAATCCCATAAGAAGTGAAATACAAATTTTCTGCCGAGGTGAATGGCCCGATCCCATAAGAAGTGAAATACAAATTTTCTACTGAGGTGAACGGCCCGATCCCATAAGAAGTGAAATACATAATTCTGCCGAGGCGAACTGCCCGATCCCATTAGAATAAGAAGCCTTGATGGGTCCTTGACCCCACTCACGAATAAACGTGTGAGTTATAATTTATTTAATGAAAACCTTTCGATGAAACATATATATACTGGAGCCATGCTGTAAGAGGAGGAATATTATATGATGTATAATCGTGAACCCGTGAAGTCTCTACAATAGCATGCCTAGTCTCAAATAGAATGTAAATAGTACAGCTATAGCATGATGTGAACCTAAGTCTACCCGGACAATAACATGAATGTAGCTACGTACGGGCTCTCGTCACCCCGCACGTACGTAGTCCCCACAATAAGTAGCACACATCAAACATATCACCTAGGGGTAATTTTGCCCTCACAGAGTTAGACAGGAGACTTACCTCGCTCCGAAATTTCTTAACTAGCACCAAAGCCTCTCTAACACCTCAAACCGATGCCCATCGCTTCAAAACTATTCAATAAATGTGAAAATCCATAAATATATACTCTAATACTCATTATCATTCAATTTACAACAATTTCCAACTCCGCTCGAAAAGTCGATAAAAATCACCATCGGGCCCACGTTCCCGGATTCAAAAAATTTCGAATATAAACACTACCCATAGCATTACGAGCTCAAATATATATTTTATTCTCAATTTCATGCCCAAATTCGTGGTCAAAATCAAAAAATATAATTTCTAGCTATTCTACCAAAAATCTCACAATTTCTACTAATTTCCATGCTTAAATCCTTATACAAACCATTTATTTAACTTGCAATGGATGGGAATAACTTACCTTGGCATAGATGATGAAAATCCCCACTTGAAACTCTCCAAAATCGCCCAAGCAAGCAAAAAATGGGAGAAAAAAGGGCCAAATCCCGTATTAAAGGAAACCTCACTGCCCAGCTTAAATTCTCACACCTGCGGTCACTTGACCGCTTCTGCGGTTCCGCAGGTGCGGCAATTATTCTGCTTCTGCGGAGATGCCCCCAGTCGCTGCTTCCGCTTCTGCGCCTTTCCTTCCGCAGGTGCGGTCTCGCTTCTGCGGCGAGATAACCGCATCTGCGGTCTCAGCACTGCCCAACTAAAATCGCTCATGCGCCCCTCATGGCCGCTTCTGCAGCTCCGCACCTGCGGCCAAAACCTCGCAGTTGTGGTTACACCAGATTCTAGCTGCCTCATCATTCCTTTAGCCCAAAAATTGATCCGTTGACCACCCAAAACCACCCCGAGGCCCTACGGGCCTTAACTAAATGTACCAACACCTCCCAAAACACATTACAAACTTAGTCGAGGCCTCAAATCGTGCCAAACAACATCAAAACTACGAATCACCCTTCAATTCAAATTTAATGAACTTTGAAATTTCAAACTTTTATAATCGATGTCGAAACCTATCAAATCACGTTTGATTGACCTCAAATTTTGCACACAAGTCATAATTGACATTACGGGCCTACTCCAACTTCCGAAATCAGAATCCGACCCCGATACCAAAAAGTCCACTCCCGGTCAAACTTCTCAAAAATCTTCAAATTCCAACTTTCGCCAAATGACCTCAAAATGACCTATGGACCTCCAAATCCACATCCGGACGCGCTCCTAATACTAGAATCACCATACGGATCTATTCCCAGACTCGAAATCCCAAACGGGCATCAATAACATTGAAATGCACTTCAACCCAAATTTAGGAAATTATTCCAAAATGCCAATTTCCACAATAGGCGCCGAAACGTTCCCGGGTTATCCAAAACCCCGATCCGGACATACGCCCAATTTCAAAATCATCATACAAACCTGTTGGAACCTTCAAATACTGATTCCGAGGTTATTTATTCAAAAATCAAAACTTAGTCGATTCTTCCAACTTAAAGCTTCCGAAATTAGAATTTTCTTCCCAAACTTACTCCGAACTTCCCGAAATTCAATTCCGACCATACGTGCAAGTCATAATACCTGAAGTGAAACTACTCAAGGCCTCAAACCGCTGAACGACGTGCTAGAGCTCAAAACGACCGGTCGGGTCGTTACATGTAGGGAAGGAGATCAAGGTTTGCATGGCAATCACATGTTAATTCTTAGAATCTGATTATGTAATTTATGGTTGTCACGACCCGGAATTCCCACCGTCGGGACCGTGATGGCGACTAATATTCCACTTGCTAGGCAAGCCGATATTAGAGAATTATTAAGTCAATCCTTATTCAATTTAGTAAAAAATAACAAATAAGCTAAAATGGAATACAGCGAGTGCGAAATAATATAAAAAAATTCATTAATTACTACCACCCGGATTTAGAGTCACAACTCACGAGCTACTATGATTTACTACAAATAGGGTCTGAAAAGGGAAAAATACACAGTTTTGGTGTAAGGAAATAGTTAATGATAAAACTAGGAAGAGACTCCAGGGTCTGCGGACGCCAGCAGATCTACCTTGGGTCTCCTAACAACAAATCCAAGCTGCTAAGCCTCACGATCAGCTAGGACCGGTACCAAAATCTGCACAAGAAGTGCAGAGTGCAGTATCAGTACAACCGACCCCATGTACTGGAAAGTGTCGAGCCTAACCTCGACGAAGTAGTGATGATGCTATGACAAGACACCCACATAATAAACCTATGCAGATAACAATATATGTACAAGAAAACAACAGTAACAGTTAAACATGTACTATTGGGAGGGGGGACGTGCTATAGGGGCACAGGATATAGGAGATACAGCGAAAATGATAACCAGAACAATCAATATGCTTTTAACGATTGAAAACAACTAAACACAATGAAGAAAATTGCACGGTATCACCCTTGGTGCTTTTACTCTCAGCCTCACAATACAAATCAATAGATACGGCATGGCATCACCCTTCGTGCATTAACTCTCATAACATGGCACGGCATCACCCTTCGTGCATTAACACTCACAATATGGCACAGCATCACCCTTCGTGCATTAACACTCACAATATGGCACGGCATCATACTTCGTGCATTAACACTCTCCCTTACCATAATGCAATGAACAAATAACAACGGGGAGATAGAATAACAAGTACAAGACTTACTTCAACATTTGGTTCCACAATATCAACCTCAACTTTGGAATCAATACTCAATTATTACCAGAAGATCCGTAAACATGATAAGAACGATCAATTTAACAATACTAGTCTAAACATGGATAGCATGAACAAAAGAAGCTATAATTGCAAGAAACCAAGCCCCACCCGCATACTTTAACCCGACTACAACGCATAAGTACTCGTCACCTCACATATACGTTGTTCCCCAACATTTAAACATGTAGCAAATAAACAGACAAGTTTTATTCCCTCAAGTCAAGGTTAGCCACGACACTTACCTCGCTCCAAAAGCCACTCAATGCTCAATTACTGCTTTTCCTCTAGAATCCACCTCCAAACCACTCGTATCTATCCACAAACGATTCAATAATATCAAATATTGCTAAAGAAATCAATTACAATGCATAAATTTAGATTCCCCAAACTTTCCCCCAAAAATTCAAAAATCGACCCCGGGCCCGCTTGGTCAAAACCCGAGGTTAGGACCAAAATCCATTCACCCATTCACATCTGAGCCCGATTATATAATTTATTTTGAAATCCGACCTCAATTCGAAGTCTAAATTCCAATTATGCAAAAATCCCTAATTCTACCCAAACCGCCAATTTCCACCATGAAAATCCTAGATTTTTAGGTTGAAAACTCATGGAATGCAAAGGGTAATTGAAATAAAGTAGGTTAGAATCACTTATCAATAAATTGGGGAAGAAAATATTATGGGAGAATCGCCTCTAGGTCTTTTAGTTTTGAAATTTTTGAAAAAATGGCAAAATCCCATAATTGGGACTGTTTTATCACTGGGCGTCGGTGTTCATCGCGTTCGCGTGAACACTGACGCATTCGCGAAGAGCAGAGACTTAATGGCTTATGCGATCGTGGGAGACTCAATGCGTTTGCGAAGGTATAACCCACCTCACCTTCGCGTTCGCGAGACAGGGCTTGCGTTTGCATATAGTCACCCCTGATTTCCCTTCCCAACCTGCAAATTGCTACGCATTCGCGTGTGACTATTCGCGTTCGCGTAGAGAAATCCCCAATGCTCCACGTTCGCGAAAGTAGTCTCGCGTTCGTGTAGGAGAAAAACCCACCCAACCCAGTTCACACATCGCGTTCGCGAGAGTGCCTTCGCGAACGCGAAGAAGGAAACTAGAAGGCACCTGAAACTGCAGAAAAACCAAAATTTCTAAGTTTCTAAAACATATGAAGCTTATCCGAAACTCACCCGAGCCCTCGGGGATCCAAATCAAACATGCACACAAGTCCTAAAACATCATACGAACTCGCACTCGCAACCAAAACACCAAAATAATGCCTAGAACTACGAATCAGCGACACCAAATCAAATGAATTTTCAAGAAAACTTTAAAACTTCTATTTTCACAACCAAACATTTGAATCACGTCAAATCAACTTCGTTTCTCACCAAATTTGACAGACAAGCCATAAATATTATAATGGACTGTACCAGGCTCCAGAACCAAAATACAGACCCGGTATCAACAAAACCAAACATCAGTCATTTCTTAAAATCATTATACATTAAAACTTTTAATTTTTCATCAAAATTCTATATCTCGGACTAGGGACCTCGGAATTCGATTCCGGGCATACGCCCAGGTCCCAAATTACAATACGGACCTACCGGGACTGTCAAAATATGGATCCATATCCGTTTACTCAAAATGTTGACCAAAGTCAACTCAAATGGTTTCCAAAGCAAAATTTCCTATTTTTCACAGTTTTTAACATAAAAGCTTTCCGAAAACACACCTGGATTGCGCACGCAACTCAAGGAGGGTAAAAATGAGATTTTTAAGGCTTCTGATCACAAAATTAGGTTTTAAAACATAAGATGACTTATCGGGTCATCACATTCTCCACCGCTAAAACATTCATTCGTCCTCGAACAGACATAGAAAAGTACTTGAGCTGGTGAAAAGGTGTGGGTATCTACTCTGCATATCTGACTCGGACTCCCAAGTAGATGCCTCGATGGGCTGACCGCTCCACTGCACTCGAACTGAAGGATAACTCTTAGTCCTCAGTTGTCGAATCTGCCGTGCTAGAATAGCCACCGGCTCCTTCTCGTAAGTCAAATCCTTGTCCAACGGGACAGAGCTGAAATCTAATATATGGGACGGATCGCCGTGATACTTCCAAAGCATGGACACGTGGAACACCGGATGAACTGCTGATAACCCCGGTGGTAACACAAGCCTGTAAGTCACCTCTCCCACTCTCTCCAGAATCTCAAAATGTTCGATATACCTAGGGCTCAACTTGCCCTTCTTTCCGAACCTCATTATACCCTTCATGGGTGATACCCGAAGAAACACTCTCTCCCCGACCATGAATGCAACATCACGAACTTTACGGTCGGCATAATTTTTCTGCCTGGACTGGGCTGTGCAAAGTTGATCCTGAATAATCTTAACCTTATCCAAGGCATCATGTACCAAATCTATACCCAATAACCGAGCCTCCCCCGGCTCGAACCACCCAACTGGCGACTGGCACCACCTACCGTATAATGCCTCATAGGGAGCCATCTCAATGCTCGACTGGTGGTTGTTGTTATAGGCAAACTCTGCAAGGGACAAGAACTGATCCCACGATCCTCCGAAGTCTATAACACATGCACGGATCATATCCTCCAAGAACTGAATAGTGCACTCGGACTGTCCGTCCGTTTGAGGATAAAACGTTGTGCATAACTCAATTCGCGTACCAAACTCACGTTGTACCGCCCTCCAGAAGTGCGAGGTGAACTGCGTACCTCGATCACAATTGATAGACACGGGCAAATCGTGAAGACGGTCAATCTCGTGGATGTAAATCTCTGCCAACCGCTCCGAAGAATAGGTAAGTGCCACAAGAATAAAATGCGTTGACTTAGTCAGCCTATCCACAATGACCCAAATTGTGTCGAACTTCCTCTGAGTCCGTAGAAGTCCAGCAACGAAATCCATAGTGATACGCTCCCACTTCCACTCAGGAATCTCTATCTGCTGAAGCAAACCACCGGGTCTCTGATGCTCATACTTTACTTGCTGACAATTTAGACACCGAGCTACATAAGCAACTATGTCTTTCTTCATCCTCCTCCACCAATAATGCTACCACAAGTCCTGAAACATCTTGGCGGCGCCCGGATGAATAGAATACCGGGAACTGTGAGCCTTCTCAAGAATCAACTCATGAAGTCCATCCACATTAGGCACACAAACACGACCATGCATCCTCAAAACTCCATCATTTCGGATAGTAACCTGCTTGGCACCACCATGCCGCATTGTGTCCCTAAGGACTAACAAATGAGGGTCGTCATACTGCCGATCTCTGATACGCTCAAACAAACAAGACCGAGCGACTGTACAAGCTAGAACATGGCTGGGCTCAAAAATATCCAACCTTACAAACTGGTTGGCTAAAGCCTGAACATCTGATGCAAGCAGCCTCTCACCGACTAGAATGAACACAAGGCTGCCCATACTCGCTGCCTTTCTACCCAAGGCATCGGCCACCACATTGGCCTTCCCGGTATGATACAGGATGGTGATATCATAGTCTTTAAATAGCTCCAACCACCTCCTCTGCCTCAAATTGAGATCCTTTTGCTTGAATAAATACTGAAGGCTCCAATGATCCATGAAAACCTCACACGACACGCTGTAAAGATAGTACCTCCAAATCTTTAGCGCATGAACAATGGCTACTAACTCTAAGTCATGGACAAGGTAATTCTTCTCATGAACTTTCAACTGTCGCGATGCATATGCAATCACCCTGCCCTCCTTCATCAATACCTCACCGAGTCCAACACGGGACGCATCATAATATACCGTATAAGATCCTGAACCTGTGGGCAACACCAACACTAGCGTTGTAGTCAAAGCAGTCTTGAGCTTCTGAAATCTCGCCTCACACTCGTCTGACCATCCGAACAAGGCACCCTTATGGGTCAACCTGGTCAACGAGGCTGCTATAGATGAAAACTCCTCCACAAATCGACGGTAATAGCCCTCCAAACCCAAGAAACTCCTGATCTCCGTAGCTGAAGTGGGTTTAGGCCAGTTCTGAACTGCCTCAATCTTCTTAGGATCTACCTGAATGCCCTCTGCTGATACAACATGCCCCAAGAAAGCAATTGAATCCAACCAAAACTTGCACTTTGAAAATTTAGCATATAACTAGCTGGCTCTCAGAGTCTGAAGTACAATCCTAAGATGCTGCTCATACTCCTCTCGACTGCGGGAGTAGATCAAGATATCGTCAATAAACACGATCACAAAGGAGTCCAAATAAGGCTTGAACACTCGGTTCATCAAATCCATAAATGTTGTTGGGGCATTTGTCAAACCAAAGAACATCACCAGAAACTCACAATGCCTGTACCGAGTCCGAAAAGTTGTCTTAGGGACATCGGATGCCCTAATCCTCAACTGATGATAGCTAGATCTCAAATCAATCTTCGAAAATTCCTAAGCACCCTGAAGCTGATCAAATAAGTCATCAATCCTCGGCAATGGATACTTGTTCTTGATGGCGACTTTGTTCAACTACCGATAATCAATGCACATCCTCATCAATCCATCCTTCTTCTTCACGAACAACACAGGTGCACCCCAGGACGAGACACTAGGTCTAATGAAGCCCTTATCAAGCAAATCTTGCAACTGTTCCTTCAATTCTTTCAACTCTGGCGAAGCCATACGGTATGGCGGAATAGAGATGGGCTGTGTGCCCAGAGCCAAATCAATACAGAAATCAATATCCCTGTCGGGTGGCATCCCCGGCAGATCTACAGGAAACAGCTCTGGAAACTCGCGAACAACTGGCACTAAATCCATGGAAGGAACCTCCGCACTAGAATCGTGGACATAAGCCAAATAATCTAGACACCCTTTCTCGACCATACGTCGAGCCTTCATATAAAAAATAACCCTGTTGGTAGAATGGCCGGAGTACCTCTCCACTCTAATTGAGGCAACCCCGGCAAGGCTAAGGTCACCGTCTTGGCGTGACAGTCCAATATAGCATAAGGTGACAGCCAATCCATACCCAAGATAACATCAAAATCGACCATATCGAGAAGTAGAAGATCTACACTAGACTCAAGACTCCCAATGGTGACCACACATGAACGATAAACATGATATACAACAATAGCATCTCCCACAGGTGTGGACACATACACGGGAGCACTCAAAGAATCATGAGGCACAACCAAATATGAAGCAAAATAGGATGACACGTAGGAATAAGTAGACCCCGGATCAAATAGAACTGAAGTATCTCTACTGCAAACTGAAACAGTACTTGTGATAACAGTGCCAGATGACTCAGCCTCAGGCCTGGCTGGAAAAGCATAACATTGGGGCTGGGCCCCACCACCCTGAACTACGTCCCTGGGATAGCCTCTAGCTGGTTGGCCTCCACCTCTAACGGCCTGACCTCCACCTCTAACAGTCTAACCTCTACCTCTGGCTGCCTAACCCATGCCTCTGGCTGGCTGAGTAAGTAGTGTAGGAACTGGTGCCGGAACCATGGCACGAGAACCCTGATGTTGTGAGCTGCCCGATGACCGAGGGAAAAATCTAGCAATGTGCCTCGGATCACCACAAGTATAACATGATATCGATTGATGTGACTGCTGACCCTGAAACTGACCCTGTCGACCTGAGTAACCACCCTGAAAACTCTGGAGCGGAGGTGCACTAATAGGAGCTAGTGGTGTACTGTAGGCTAACTGGTCGGATTAAGGCATATGAGGGCCACGACCACCTGAGGCACCGTGGGATGCCTGGAGTGCTGAATGAAACGGTCTGGGAGGATGGACTCTACCAAAAGTACCCCTGCCTCCAAATGAGGCACCGCTGAACCCCCTGGAATGACGCGGTCTCTTGTCAGACCCCTGACCTCCCTGAGCAAGAACCATCTCGACTCGCCTTGCGACATTGGCAGCCGCCTGAAAACAAATCTCACTCCCAGTCTCCTTAGCCATCTGCAATCTGATAGGTTGAGCAAGTCCATCAATAAACCTCCTCACCCTCTCTCTCTCTCGGTAGGAAGCAGAAGAAGATCATGACAGGCCAAATCCACAAAATGGGTCTCGTACTAAGTAACAGTCATACTGCCCTATTGGAGATGCTCGAACTGACGACGATGCTCCTCTATCAATGTGATAGGAAGAAACTTCTCTAGGAAGAGCTGAGAGAACTAGTCCCAAGTAAGAGCAGGCGACCCCGTTGGTCTGGTCAACAAATAATCTCTCCACCATTTCTTGACGGAACCAGTCATCTGAAATGCAGCAAAATCGACCTCATTGGTCTCCACTATACCCATATTCTATAGCACTTTATGACAGCTGTCAAAATACTCCTGGGGATCCTCTGAAGGAGCACCACTGAAGTGAACTGGGAAGAGCTTGGTAAACCTGTCCAATCTCCATAAAGCCTCAGAAGGCATAGCTGACCCATCGTCGGCCTGTGCCGCAACCACCGGCTAAACTATTCCGACTGGATGAGCTGCTGGAGTCTGATACTGGGGAGCCATCTACTCCGGAGTGTGAGTAGTAGGAGTCTGTGCTCCTCCTCCAGCCTGAGAGACGGCTGGTGCCATGGGGAATGTGCCAGTCTGGGCCACACTCTCCATAATGCCCACCAAACAGACCAAAGCATCCTGAAGTATTGGGGTGGCAATGAACCCCTCCAGAACCTGAGTTGGACCGACCGGAATAGTCTGGGCTGGAACCTCCTCGTCAAACTCTACCTGAGGTTCCACTGCTGGCGCTGCTGCTTGGGCTCTGGGCTGAGCCCTGCCCCTGCCTCGGCCTCTGGCACAGCCTCGGCCTCGACCTCTGCCCCTCGTAGGAGCTGCCACTGGAGGCTCTGGCTGCTGATCTGCTGAAGATGCAGTACGTGTTCTCGCCATCTGCGGAAGGACAAGAATAGAAGAGTTCAATCAGCAATGATAGAATAAAATCGCACGACAGAGAAGAATAGAAATGAAATTTGTTCCAAAACTTCATAGCCTCTGGGAGATAAGTACATACGTCTCCGTACCGATCCCCTAGACTCTACTAAGCTCGCTCGTGAATTGTGAGAACTAGGAAACCTAGTGGTGATACAAACTTGTCACGACCCGGAATTTCCACCGTCGGGATCGTGGTGGCGCCTAACATTCCACTTGCTAGGCAAGACGACATTAGAGAATTATTAAGCTAATCTTTATTCAATTCAGTAAATAATAACAAATAAGCTAAAATGGAATATAGCGAGTGCAGAATAATATAAAAAAATCTTCATTAATTACTACCACCCGGATCTGGAGTCACAACTCACGAGCTACTATGATTTACTACAAATAGAGTCTGAAAAGGGAAAAATACATTGTTTTGGAGTAAAGAAACAGTACATGATAAAACTAGGAAGAGACTCCAGGGTCTGTGGACGCCAGCAGATCTGCCTTAGGTCTCCTGACAGTAAATCCAAGCTGCTAAGCCTCACGATCAGCTAGGACCGGTGCCAAAATCTACACAAAAACTACAGAGTGCATTATCAGTACAACTGACCCCATGTACTGGTAAGTATCGAGCCTAACTTCGATGAAATAGTGACGAGGCTATGACAAGACACCCAGATAATAAACCTATGCAGATAACAGTATATGTATAAGAAAATAACAATAACAGCTAAACATGTACTATTGGGAGGAGGACATGCTAAAGGGGCACAGGATATAGGAGGTACAGCGAAAATGATAACCATAACAGTCAACATGCTTTTAACCAGTGAAAATAACTAAACACAATAAAAAAAATTGCATGACATCACCCTTCGTGCTTTTACTCTCAGCCTCACAATATAAATCAATAGATATGGCACGGCATCACCCTTCGTGCATTAACTCTCATAACATGGCACGGCATCACCCTTCGTGCATTAACACTTACAATATGGCACGCATTACCCTTCGTGCATTAACACTCACAATATGGCACGGCATCACCCTTCGTGCATTAACACTCTCCCTTACCATAATGCAATGAGCAAATAACAACAGGGAGATAGAATAACAAGTACAAGCCTTACTTCAACATTTGTTCCACAATATCAACCTCAACTTCAGAATCAATACTCAATTATCACCAGAAGATCCGTAAATATGATAAGAACGATCAATTTAACAATACTAGTGTAAGCATAGATAACATGAACAAAGGAAGCTATAATTGCAAGAAACCAAGCCCCACTCGCATGCTTTAACCCAACTACAATGCATAAGTACTCGTCACCTCACATATACATTATTCCCCAACATTTAAACATGTAGCAAATAGACAAACAAGTCATATTCTCTCAAGTCAAGGTTAACCACGATACTTACCTCGCTCCAAAGGCCACTCAATGCTCAATTACCATTTTTTCTCTAGAATCCACCTCCAAACTACTCGTATCTATCCACAAACGACTCAATAATAGCAAATATTGCCAAAGAAATCAATTACAATGCATAAATTTAGATTCCCCAAACTTTTTCCCAAAAAGTCAAAAATCGACCCCGGGCTCACTTGGTCAAAACCCGAGGTTCGGACCAAAATCCATTCACACATTCACCTCCGAGCCCAATTATATAATTTATTTTGAAATCTGACCTCAATTCAAGGTCAGATTCCAATTATGCAAAAATCCCTAATTCTACCCAAACCCCCAATTTTCACCATGAAAATCCTAGATCTTTAGGTTAAAAACTCATGGAATGCAATGGATAATTGAAAGAAAGTAGGTTAGAATCACTCACCAACAAATCAGGGAAGAAAATCTTATGGGAGAATCGCCTCTAGGTCTTTTAGTTTTGAAATTTTTTAAAGAATGGCAAATTCCCATAATTGGGACTGTTTTATCACTGGGCGTCAGTGTTCATTGTGTTCGCGTGAACATTGACACATTCGCGAAGAGCAGAGCCTTAATGGCTTACGCGATCGCGGGAGACTCAACGCATTCGCGAAGGTATAGCCTGCCTCACCTTCGCGTTCGCGAGACAGGGCTCACGTTCGCATAGAGTCACCCCTGATTTCCCTTCCCATCCTACCTATTGCTACGTGTTCGCGTGTGTTTATTCGCGTTCGCGTAGAGCAATCCCCCCAATGCTCCGTGTTCGCGATAGTAGTCTCGCGTTCGTGTAGGAGAAAAACCCACCAAGCCCAGTTCACACATCGCGTTCGCGAGAGTACCTTTGCGAACGCGAAGAAGGAAACCAGAAAGCACCAGAAACTGCAGAAAAAACAGAATTTCTAAGTTTCTAAAACATCAAAAGCTTATCCGAAACTCACCCGAGCCCTCGGGGCTCCAAATCAAACATGTACACAAGTCTTAAAATATCATACGAACTCGCTCGCACGACCAAAACACCAAAATAACGCCTAGAATTACAAATCGGACACCAAATCAAATGAAATTTTTAAGAAAACTTTAAAACTTCTATTTTCACAACCGAACGTCCGAAACACGTCAAATCAACTCTGTTTCTCACTAAAATTCGACAGACAAGCCATAAATATTATAGTGGACTTGTATCGGGATCCGAAATCAAAATACGAACCCCCTATCAACAAAACCAAACATCAGTCAATTCTTAAAATCATTAAACTTTCAAACTTTTAATATTTCATCAAAATTTCATATCTCGAGTTAGGGACCTCGGAATTTGATTCCGGGCATACGCCCAGATCTCAAATTACGATACGGACTTACCGAGACCGTCAAAATACTGATCCGGGGTCTGTTTACTTAAAATGTTGACCAAAGTCAACTCAAATGGTTCCCAAAGAAAAATTTCATATTTTTCACAATTTTTAACATAAAAGCTTTCCGAAAATACGTCCGGACTGCGCACGTAACTCGATAAGGGTAAAATAAAATTTTTAAGGTTTCGGATCACAGAATTAGGTTTTAAAACATAAGATGACCTATCGGGTCATCACAATGGTGCTCGGCAGCAGTCAGTGTGATATTTAGTGAATTAGATCAAGTGACAACTGATATTATTTCATTTTAATAATTGAATTAAAAAATAAGAAAAAAGACAAAAGGTATATTATAATAGTTATATTAAAAAAAAAGGTGAACAAATACTATATCAGTTATTTTTTTATTGTATAAAAACATGAATAATAAAAAATAGTGAAAACAATAAATAAAATTAGTTTATGAAGAGAAAAAGTATATAAAAAAAAGAAGTTAAATGAAATAAGAAAAGAAACAAGAAATAAAGATAAAAGAAAAAAGGAGTTAAATGGAATTAGAAAAGAAAGAAGAAATAAAGAAAAAAAAAATAAAGAAGTCAAAATTAGTGTGAAATAAGTTATGGTAAAAATAACAATAATACGATTTGGGCAAAAATAAATGAATAGAAAAAGAGAAAAAAAGAAAAAAATAAGAAGAAAACGAGAAAAAAGAAAAGGAGAAAAAAAGGAAAGAAGCATAGAAATAAAAAGAATTGGAGAAAAAAGAGAAAATTCCCCACAAAAACTACTATGGGTAGGAAATTTAATTAGTTTGATGGATAGAAAAATAAATTGGTAGGTAAGGATAAATAATTTTATTTTTGTGGATAATTGTGTCATTCACCCATATATTTTTGAAGAATTAACCTATATTGTCGCATCCACCCAACTACTTAAACTAAAGTAATCTATGATGCATAATATATATATATATATAAACAGACCATTTTCGATCCATGGTTGTATATTGACTTGACTATTTAGGGTGAAATTTTTTCTTAAAATTATAATACCGGCATGACATAAGATACTAAAATGAGCTAGTCAATGAGTCTAAAAATAGAAAATGTATCAAATGGTTAATGTTTTAATGAAATGAATAAGATAACTTGATTTATCATTTTAGAGTATAAGATTTTATCGTTGGTTTTCTCAACCAATCATTTTTTTCCTTCTCAAATCCACGAAACTCTTGATCTTTCTCTTAATGGTTTCTGAGATAATTATTTCGTACACTACCTCTTTAGTCTTTTCATTTCACAGTCATTAACCTGGAAAACAGAATATACATGACAACAAACAGAGATCCAAAATTTAAAGTTAATAAATTTTTATAGTTATCTTAAATTAATATACAATAATAACTTGGGTCATAATCACATATTTATAACTATTTAATACTAATTAACTTTTGATATATACTCCATTTGTTTCAATTTATGTGAACATATTTCCTTTTTAGTCCGTGCCAAAAAGAATGACTTCTTTCCTTATTTGGAAACAATTTACCTATATGCAATGATTTATAACCACACAAAATATATGTGCCTCATTTTACATCACAAGTTTAAAAATCTTCTCCTTTTTCTTAAACTCCATACCCAGTCAAATAGGTTTATATAAATTGAAACGGAGGAAATAGTTTGTATACATGGAATTTGAGCAAAAATCAATCTATCCCATTCAGCACAAACAATAAATTGTTGATTTGAAATACAGGAACAGGTACAACGAGGCTACATGATCTAAGAAGAGCCTCCACTTGCGTAAAGCTTGAGCGGTTCAAAACTGTAGAATATTAAAAAATTATTGTGAACCCTTAACAATCATTAATTTTTAAAGTTTATATATACTGACAAGGGTAAATAATTCTTAGTACAATATAGGTGTATTTTTTTAACTTGTAAATGATCACTAAGGAACCTATACTTTATTCAATTATTACCACATCAATAACAAAAAACCCAACTTAATTTCATACATGAAGTATGTAAATGGTAGTGCGTACGTATCATTACCCCTATCTTATAAAGGTAAAGAGGTCGTTTCTAATAAACCATCGGCTTTAGGAACATAAAAAAATAAAGCAACAAACAATAGCAACAATAATATAATATGGTAATGGAAGCGAATGACATAACAAGTAACAAAGAACCAGGAATAAGAGAATACAAGAATAGTGCTAGAACTACTGGTAAACCAAGGAGAAACTCACAACTATTTGTTAACCTACCACATTAATCCTCGATCTCCGGATATTTTTTTTAATTATTTATAATCTCACTTATTATCTGATATATAAATATAGAGAGAAATGAAGATTCATATAGTCGATTTTAATTTATTTAATTTGAGATTGAGGGGTAGTAGATATTGTTATCTCATTTTGTTATCGATAAATATTTAATATTTTAAGTTTCTTGATAATATAAACAAATTTGTATTGTGATTGAAGTTAAAATCATTTTAAAATCATTTCTGACGGAAAAACCAATCAACCTTCAATATAAATTCGACAAAGAACGAATATAAAAAAATCTTCGTCCGTTCTGATTTATATGAACCTATTTTCTTTTTGGTTCGTTCTAAAAAAGAGAGATCCTTTTCTAAATTTGAAAACAACTTAGCTTAAATTTTTAATTTTATCCTTAATAAGAAACTTTTATAACCACACAAATATTCTGACCTCTTTTTTGACTTATTTAAAATTACAAATTTCAAAACTTTTTAATTTTTTTTTAAAATTTATTGTCCATGTCAAACGGATGAACGGAGTACCGTACAGTCATGCCATCTAACAATAAAAAATTCAAACGGCTTTCGAAAAACAATTAAAGCTGCATCAAATCTTATCTCTTTATCTTTACATCCACGAATTGCATCACTGAAAAATTCAGAGAGATTTTTGGCATTACAGAAATGGCGGAAAACAGCAAAAAGCTGCATATTGCAGTATTTCCATGGCTGGCTTTTGGCCATATGATTCCATACTTAGAATTATCAAAACTCATTGCTCAAAAAGGTCACAAAATCTCTTTCATTTCAACCCCAAGAAACATTGATCGTCTCCCTAAACTTCCTCCAAATCTCGTCCCGTTTCTAAATTTCGTCAAATTTCCTATGCCCAAAATAGAAAAACTACCAAAAAATGCAGAAGCCACTATTGATGTTCCTTATGAACAAGTCAAATACCTCAAACTTGCTCAAGACGAACTCCAACAATCCATGGCTAAATTTCTAGAAGATTCAGCACCCGATTTTATACTCTTCGATTTTACTTCTCACTGGGTTCCTTCCGTCGCTAAAAACTTTAATATTCCGACGGCTTATTTCAGCATATTTATCGCCGCGTTTCTGGGTTTTGCCGGACCCGTACCGGGTTTAAACAACGACTATGAAATTCGGAAGACGCCGGAGGAATACTGCGTTCCTCCGAAGTGGGTCCCGTTTGAGACCACAGTTTGTTGGAAATTGTTTGAAGTTTTAAGGATCTTTGACGCTTCCATGGAAGGAGATGAAGAGAATGTTCCTGATATATTTCGTCTGTATAAAACCCTAGAAGATTGTGATATTTTGGTTGTGAGAAGTTGTTCTGAATTTGAGCCGGAATGGTTGAAAGTTTTGGAAAATATTCACCAGAAACCGGTTTTTCCGGTAGGTCAACTTCCTACGACGTCGTATGAAGATGATAGTACAACAATGGATGCATGGAGAAGTATAAAGTTGTGGCTTGATATGCAAGAAAAGGGGAAAGTTGTTTACGTAGCGTTTGGTAGCGAGGCAAAACCGAGTCAAAATGAACTCACTGAGATTTCACTCGGTTTAGAGAAATCGGGATTACCGTTCTTTTGGGTTTTGAGGACTAAACGAGGAGAATCTGATGATGAACTGATTCGATTGCCTGAAGGATTTGAAGAAAGGACAAAGGAAAGGGGAATTGTGTGCACGAGTTGGGCACCACAACTCAAGATACTGAGTAATGACTCAGTGGGTGGATTTTTGACTCATTCGGGATGGAGTTCAGTGGTTGAGGCTATACAATTTGAGAAGCCATTGGTTTTGTTAACATTCTTGGCTGATCAAGGGATAAATGCTAGGCTCTTAGAGGAGAAGAAGATGGCGTATTCGGTGCCCAGAGATGACAGAGACGGGTCGTTCACTCGTGAGTCAGTGGCTGAGTCACTGAGTTTGGTACTCGTTGAAGAAGAGGGTAAGATTTACAGGGAGAAGGTTAAAGAGGTAAAAAATCTTTTTTGTGACAAGAGAAGACAAGATGGCTATGTGGAGAATTTGTTAAGTTATCTTCAAGATTATAGAAAAGCCTAAATTATATGAAGTGGGAAGAAAAACTTGGTGTTGCATGCACCAATAATGTTAGCTTCTACATATATTTTCTTTATGCGATCAATAAAATAAATATTTAACTTAGAAAGTGCAAATGCTGCTTTGATTTAGCTTTGTGGGGGTTTGATTTACGTCATAATGTAGAAATTGCTATTGAGAAATTATTACATGGTGAATAATAAGATAAAAATTATTATGCAATAAATAAGTAATATATAAAAATGTTATAGAGTGAATAATACATGGATTATATCATAATCTTTAATTAAGGATATTTTTGTTTTTGAATATTTATTATCTTATTCACATATTGCTAATACATGTATTATTACTCGCTTTTCGTGTTGCGGGAGACTCCATCATCTTAGCTGGACGGTCACCATCAGGCATACCTACAAGAGGTATATATATATATATATATATATATATATATATATATATATATAGGAAGAAATTAATATTAGTAGTATTAATTTTTGTCTTCCTTTGACTTTTCAATCTACAAATCCTACGGCAATGATCAGAAGTGGGAGAAGGAGTGGATGTATAAGGTGGTTAATATCTCTAGCTTATCTAAATAGTTGAGAAATTGAGTTTTAATTTGTAGCAACAAAATAATACTCTAGGTATGTACTATGTACACTGATATAACGACTTAAAATTTTATGTGTAACAACTCTTTGACTAATTTCTATAGTATAATTAAGAAGACTAAATTTAGGTGTTGAAAAAAGTTTAAATATAAATTATGCCATTTTTAGATAGGATCATCTCAATATCATGAGGGACGAAGTTGCCGTGTCAAAAGAAAGAAAGAAAATCTGACTTATAGAGAAAACAAGAAAAATAGCTGAGCTCCGATCCGTCGATGTATTTCATTTGGTGTATAGAAGAAAAATCCAACTATCTGATACATTTGTATGACATTAATTTCAATTGTAAATAATAGTAAAGCACAATACTTTGTAGAAGTTTGACCATGAAGTTATGGGTTTAATTTTCGAATTTTAAGTGAACTAATCCTTTCAAGTTGAAAATGGCGCACATGTGTGTATGTATTTAACATAAAGTTTTTCAAAACTTCCCACTCCGACCCATAAGTAATCAGTTTTCACAATTTTTTGTCCAAGTGATCAAGTTAATGTTGAAAAACAACTTGAACTAATTCCACAATATTTTTTCTAATTTCAACTTTAACTTATGATAAACTTTATTTCAACTTTAATTCAAATTAATTTTGTCCAAACACATACTTTTAATCTTCTACAAAAATTCAATGCCTCCACTCTAGAAGCTATAACTCGTGTTTCACATCGCAGGACGCTCTTGCATTAATGTAGCTGAACGGTCACTATTCACAGAGGAGAGCCACAATGTCGGCTATGGGTTCGGCCGAACCCAATAGCTTTGGTTCAAATCATGTATTTGTCGTAAAATTTTCACTAAATATATACAAATTATTAATTTAGAACCTAATAACTTAAAAAAATTAAGATCCCGAATTCATAAGTTTGAAATTCTGATTCCGCCTCTCACTATTAAGTATACCTACCAATAACCGATCAAAGATGATTATTTATTGGTGATTTCGCAAGATGGGCAATAGCCATTCAAAGATGATTATTTATTGGTGTTTTGACAAGAGGGGCCACAACAAACCAACCAGACCTGTGATGAAATGATAAGTATTCCTTTATAAGTTTTGGGTTCGAGACCTGGATATAAAATTATTTATTTTAGGAAATGTTTTATTCCCTAATATGAAACTTTTCAACGTGAATCTGAATTTAATCAGATTCCAATATGAATATAGAACACTAGGCGGGAAAAAAAAGATGAGCAGCACCAAAAAGTAAAAAATAATTTTGATATTGTGTAGAAACAGTCCTCTTGCCTTTGAGACCGATTTTGACCGACTGAGAGAGGTCAACCCCAAACAAAATCATATCATTGAGATTCAAATTGATCTTGAAACCATTATTAAATTCACATAATCAAGAGTAACAGTAATTTAAAATGGAAGGATAATGCCTGTGTTGGCTGCGAATCCCATACGTTCTTGACAATATTTTTTCTCCAGCACGACATGATGGGTACACTTTATTAGAAATAGTGTTGTTACTTGGAGGACGGGGCCACATTTGTATTTATTTGTATTGGACTAAGCCCAATAGTTTTCTTATGAGTCTGTCGGGCAGTGGCCCATGTAGTTTGATTGGAATACCAATTTTACCCTTGTATATATATAGACTTTAGGATACATATGTTTTTAGAGAATGGATATCTTCTGATAGAATTAATAAAGATGGCTCCCGATTTCTTTCTCATTCTTTTTTAAACCCTAATTAAATTTCTTCAAATCTCTTGATCTACAAATGTTTACATGGTATCACAGCGGTCGATCCTGATGAATTTCATCATTCTCTATCGATGGATATTACCCTCGAGCTATTCTGGTGGAGTTTTTCATGTGCATCAATTTCTCGGTTTTGCTGTCGTTTGAGTTTTTGCCTGTGAAGCTCCTTTTTTTTTTGGATTTTTCACTGTCTTCTTAGTATTGCAGCAAGGAACGATTGATTTTTGGATCCTTCACCATCCATTGGTTCGAAAGTTTCTGTTTTTTTTAAATCTTTGTCAGAGCTAGGGCTTCTGTCAAAAGGTCGTATCTTCCGGTTGTGAAGAATTTAGGTAACATCGATTTTATTTTCTGCTCGTTTTCTTCTTTATCACATATATCGAACTGAGGTAGAATTATACAATCCCTATTTTGGTTGTTTGAATTGTGTTGGTATTAATTCACAAAAATAACTGGTACTACTAGTAATGAGTCTGAATTTACTCCTCGTGCTTCAAGTCCTCTGTTCCTTCATCCTAGTGATGTCCCTGGTACATCACTGGTTGGTATTCCTTTCTCCTGTACTGGATTTAGAGGTTGGAAAAGGAGCATTATCGTGTCTCTTTCAGCTAGAAATAAAATAGCTTTTATCGATGGAACTCTCCCTAGGCCTCCTATTAATTCACCCGAGTGCAAACAGTGAGATAGGTTGAATAACATGGTAATTTTCTGGTTGACAAGCTCCCTATCCCCTGAGATTGCGAAAAGTGTTCAATATTCGGAGACTGCTGAGAGTATTTGGAGGCAATTAAATACTAGGTATGGAACAGTTAATGGAACTAAGAAATTCAAAATTAAGAGGGAGTTGGCTTTTACATGTCAAGGGGCTCTTGATATTGCATCTTATTTTAAAAAGTTGAAGAAGCTTTGGGATGAACTGATAGTCATGTCTTCCAATCATGCAAAAAATTATAATTGTGCTGCTAAGCCTGGTCTGGAGCAGGAAGAAGAAGAGAATAGGGTGCATCAATTTCTAATGGGTTTGAACGAGACATATGTTAATGTTAGGAGCAACATTCTGCTCATGAATCCACTGCCTTCACTTGATAATGTCTATAACATTTTTTTACAAGATGAAAAATAAAGACAAGTCATTCCTACTACTCATTTTGGTTCTGATATGGCTTCTTTCCATGCAAGTGCCAATAATAAGTCTCCTTCTCAACCAAATCTCAACAAACAATACAATCAGAGAGTTAATTTTGATCAATCCAATAAAAGGATGAATCTTGGGCAGCATAAGGGATCTTTATTCTGCAAATACTGCAAGAAGAATAACCATACCGTTGAGACATGTCACAGGCTGCATGGTTTTCCACAGAATTTTAAATTCACAAAAGGTAGGAAGTATGGTACTGCTGCCAACATTGAATCTTCTACTTTTGGAGTTCCTGATGCTTCTACTACCTCTGGATCTGTTGGTCAAGACTCTATGATACCTGGACTGACAAAGGAACAATGCAGTCAACTATTGATGCTTCTACAAAATTCAGCTTTGGACTCTAACTCTCAGACAAATCTTATGAGATTTACAAACTTTGCTGGTAATATATCTACTCTACATATGCCTGATCGTGATAGCTTTATTGCATGCATGTTGTCTAGTGTTGTTAGGAGTGTTTGGATAGTAGATTCAGGAGCAACTCACCATATGGCATCTAGTAAAGATTTCCTTTTTGACATTAAACCCATTTCTGTACCCTATTTAGTTTCTTTGCCAAATGGATACAAAGTGAAAGTAACATGCACTGGTTCACTTTCTTTGTCTCCTTCCTTTGTCTTGCATCATGTGCTCTATATTCCATCCTTTCAATACAATCTCATATCTATTTATAGATTGATTCAACAGTTTCACAGTTTTGTCATTTTCACATCTTGTTCCTGTTTTATACAGGACCCTTCCAGGAAGAAGTTTCTGGAACTTGGTAGAGTGCACCATGGTCATTACAAGCTTCTTCCACTCACCACTTCTAGCTTTTCTACTTCTAGTCATACTACTGTTCTCCCTAAACTGAATTGTATCTCTATTTCAGATTTGACTGCTAATGTACTCTCCATGCATTCATCCCATGCCTCTTCCCTAAGTGATACTACACCAGCTATAAATAATTCACCTTTGAATAATACTGCACCTATTGTGTCTGACAGTACTACTTCTACTCTTTCTTGTGCAAACTCTGATGTTTTTTGTATGAATTTTGTGAATGCTGTAACTAGTTCAGATATTCTTTGGCATCATAGATTGGGTCACATCCCATTTTCTAAAATGAAGGCCATTCCTGCTATTTCTCCTACTATTTCCTCTAAGCAATCGTTCGTTTGTCCAATTTGTCCTCTAGCTAGATAACCTAGATTGCCTTTCCCAGATAGTACCTCTAGTTCCGCTTCCTTATTTCAACTAGTTCATATTGATATTTGGGGACCATATCATACACAAACATATACTGGTGTAAAATATTTTTTGACAATTGTGGATGATTATAATAGAGCCACTTAGACTCATTTAATGCATGCCAAAAGTAATATTTTTCCTCTTCTCAATGCATTCATTGCAATGGTCCAAACGCAGTTCAAGCTCTCTGTCAAAACTATTAGAAGTGACAATGCCCTAGAACTTGGATCTTCTCACTCCATGTCTCAATTTTTCTTTAAAAATGGGATCTTACACCAAACAAGTTTCCCCCACACACCTCAACAAAATGGTGTAGTTGCGCAAAAACACAAACACCTTTTAGAAACTTCAAGGGCTCTTTTATTTCAGTCAAAACTTCCTATCAAATTCTGGGAGGATCGTGTATTAACTGCCACCTATCTTATAAATAGATTCCCCTCCACTGTAATATCATACAAAACTCCTTTTAAACTTTTATATGGTGCAGTACCATCCTATAACCATTTGAAATCTTTTGGCTGCCTTTGCTATGCTACGGTTCCCAAATGCCAAAGGGACAAGTTTTAGCCAAGGGTTGTCCCTTGTGTGTTCATTGGTTACCCTTTTAGGAAGAAGGGCTATAAGCTTTACAATTTGCAAAATAAGTCTGTACTTATTTCCAGGGATGTCAATTTTCATGAAGCAATTTTTCCATTTCATCTCTCAGTCTCTCCTTATTCTATATCTTTTCCTTTATCTACTTCTCCATCTCCTATCATTTCTGACCCTTCTGATTCTTCAAATGTTGATGCTTCTTTTCCTCCTTCCTTCGCCCCTTCTTCACCTATTTCCACTCCTGCTTTCCCTCCTTCCAATTGTTCTTTCTCTCCACAATCTGCTTCATCTCCAGCTAGCTCCTCTTCTTCACCTGTTTCTTCCAGTCCTTCTGCTCCTAGGAAATCAGCCAGAACTCACATTCTTCCTTCTCACCTTCAGGATTATATAATATCCCTTCCTCCCTCTTTCTGCTTCTCTACTGCCACCACTACTGCTGCACCAATTACTGCAGTTGAGCCTCATTCTTACCATCAGGCTGCTGTAAGTCCTGCTTGGCAAGAGGCCATGAGGAAAGAGTTTAAGGCTTTGGAAACTAATCACACATGGGACATTATTGACTTACCTCAAGGTAAGAAACCAATTGGGTGCAAATGGGTTTACAAAATTAAGTATAAGGCTTATGGTTCTGTGGAGAGGTATAGGCGAGGCTAGTGGCTAGAGGTGACACTCAAGTAGAAGGTATAGACTTTGCTGAAACATTTTCACATGTTGTAAAAATGTGTATTGTTAGATGCCTCATTGTTTTTGCTGTCAAACATAATTAGTCATTGTTTCAATTGGATGTGAACAATGCATTTTTGCATGGGGACTTAGATAAAGAAGTCTACATGTGGTTGCCACAGAGTCTTTCTGTTGATTCTTCTCTTGCTGCCTCTCCTTCTCCTTCTCATTCTTCTTCTTCTTCTTCTTTCTCTCCTTCTCCTCCTTCTCTTTCTTCTTCTTCTCTTACTGCCTCTCCTTCTCCTTCTCCTTCTTCTTCTTCTTCTCCTTCTTCCCCTTCTCCTTCTGCTTCTTCTCCTTCTTCTTCTTCTTCTTCTCATTCTGCTTCTTCTCCTTCTGCTTCTTCTTCTTCTCATTCTGCTTCTTCTCCTTCTGCTTCTTCTCCTACTTCTTCTTCTTCTTCTTTTTCTCCTCCTTCTCATTCTCCTTATCCTCCTCCTTCTCCTTCTTCTTCTTCTTCTTCTCCTCCTCCTTCTCCTTCTTCTTCTCCTCCTCCTCCTCCCCCTCCTTCTCCTTCTTCTTCTCCTTCTTCTCCTTCTCCTTCTACTTCTCCTCCTCCCCATCCTTCTCCTTCTTCTCCTTCTCCTTCTCCTTCTCCTAATTTGGTTTGCAAATTAAAGAAATCCTTGTATGGTTTGAGACAAGCTTCTCAGAAATGGTATGCAAAGCTATCTCAGGCTCTTTGTTCTTGAGGGTACACTCATTCCTTAAATGACTATTCTTTATTTTTTTAAAAGAACTTCTGCTTCCTCTGTTTTCCTTGCTGTCTATGTGGATGATATCATCCTCACTGGGGATGACATGGCTGAAATCACTGCCTTAAAGAGTTTTCTGGATGCTGAGTTCAAGATCAAGGATTTGGGCCTTCTTAATTACTTTCTTGGCATTGAGGTGATTTATCATACCTCAGGGGTTCTTCTACACTAGAAGAAATTTATCTCTGACTTATTGACTGAGTTTGGGTGTTCAAATGTCTCTCCTGTTGTTTGTCCTCTTGCTTTGTCCACAAAGCTACATTCTAAGGCTGGGGATATCTTGCCTAGGCCTGATACTTATCGGGGCTTAATTGGTAAACTCAATTTTCTCACTCATACTAGGCCCGACTTATGTTTTGCTATGCAATATCTTAGTCAATTTCTTAAGGCCCCTCGAGTTCCTCATATGGCAGTTGCATTACATGTTTTAAGGTACTTAAAGGGCACTCCTGATCTTGGTATTCTTTTAAACAAGTCTTCTGATTTTTCTCTCTATGGCTACTGTGATAGTGACTGGGCAACCTGCCCTGAGACTCGCAAGTCAGTTACTGGTTTTTGTGTTACTTTTGGAAGTAGTTTGATAAGTTGAAAATCTAAAAAACAGCAGGTGGTGTCTCTCTAAGTTGGCTGATGGTTTGATATCTTTGAGTCACATTAATACGGCTTCCCAGCCAGCTGATGTATTCACTAAGTCTCTTGCAGGTGCTTCTCATCATTCTTTGCTTGGCAAGTTGAGCGTGTGCACACCCTCCAACTTAGGGGGGGGGGAAGGGGGGGGATATTAGAGATAGTGCTGTTACTTGAAGGACTGGGCCACATTTGTATTTATTTGTACAGGGATAAGCCCAATAGTTTTCTTATGAGTCTGTCGGGCAGTGGCCCATGTAGTTTGAGTGGAATACCAATTTTACCCTTGTATATATATATATATAGAGAGAGAGAGAGACTTTAGGATACATATATTTCTAGAGAATTGATATCTTCTGAAAGACTTAATAATGATGGCTCCCGATTTCTTTCTCTTTCTCTTTTAAACCCTAATTACATTTCTTCAAATCTCTTGATCTACAAATATTTACACACGTATAACTATAGAATTAAATATAATAGACAATCGTAGAAATCCTTAGAGTCGAAGGAGATCCATGATTTGAATTTTATGGATTTCTACAACGATTTTAAATTAATTAATATAAAATAATAACTGAGATTGAATGTGCTAATTTTAAAAAAAAATCACTCAATGCCATTTACATATAGGAATGAAATAGATAATGAGAAGTCCAATTCCATAAACAACGGAACGTCGAGACTGCAGATCCAAATTATTACACTTAATTCTTATGGTCTCCCATTTTCTCATTTACCAAATATCAAATATTTTTACATTATTTGACGCAAGGTTAATATAAAGAAAACTTATTTATTCGGCACCTCATAACAATAAACCTTTAATATGCACTTTTGTAATATTTGAACAATAATTTATACTTTACGTAAAATAATTTTACATGTTTTCTGCAATTTAACTTGTTTTAATATATTACTCGTCATATTTTCACGTTATCGACCAATATTGATTATCAAGATAAACACAATTATTCATACTTATTGTAACGAATAAAACGTACTACACTTATTATTTCTTTCCCGTTCTATGCATGAATAACGTGTATTGTAATCTATCGGCTACAAGCATAGGCATAATTAAAAGCTCTAATATTATGGGCATAGTTAAAAGCTTTCTTTACCGAGCTGTACTTATTGAATAGCACATGCATGGCCTACAAACTTTCTTTTAGGGGTCTTTATAATACGGTGTATAAGAATAATATTGAATAGAGTATATTAGTAATGTCAAGATTAATAATACTTGGATTAATTATATTTTGATTAATTATGCTGAGATTATTCCTATCGACTGTTTGGTTTGACATGTATAAATATAGAGTAGTACTGAATATGACATTTCTCTCTTTATATATGCTTATCCATGTATTAAAAATTATAATATTGCTATTACCATAGTTTGCTATGTATATGAATAATACTGAATATAGTATATAACTAATACATGTATTAGTTATACATAGATGTAAAAACACTACCGAACAAAAGATTAATAATACCAAAACTAATAAGTATATTTTTTTTTCCTAATACATCCTACCAAATAACCCCATAAAGTAATAGGAATTAAAATTTCACTTTGGTGGTGTAAATACTTTCTTTCTTCCCTATATAAATGAAGATGAATGATCTAACCCAAATATCACACGTAAAAAAAATCAAGTGGATCTTGAACTCTTTCCAATGGCTACTGAAAACAAAAAGCTCCACATAGCTATGGTTCCATGGCTAGCCTTTGGTCACATGCTTCCATATTTAGAACTCGCTAAGCATATAGCTCTTAAAGGTCACAAAATCTCCTTTATTTCCACTCCAAGAAACATCGATCGCCTTCCAAAATTACCACCAAATATATCACCTTTTATACGTTTCGTGAAAATCCCACTTCAACCAGTAGAAAATCTACCAAAAGACGCTGAAGCTACCACTGACTTACCCTACGAGAAAGTCCAGTATCTAAAAATAGCTTACGACGCCCTGCGCGATTCTATTCGTCATTTTCTTCAAACTAATAAACCGGACTGGATTTTCTTCGATTTCGCAGCTTATTGGGCCGGCCCAATTGCCACTGAACTTAATATTTCAAGTGCTTTTTTCTCTATTATGATCGCCGCCGTGTTAGGCTTTCTTGGACCGGCGCCGGTTTTAATGTCTGGCTATGGTACCTTAGATGAACTCAAAGTTCTTACAGCTTCACCAAAATGGGTGAATTTTCCTACAACGGTAGCTTTTCGATTGTACGAGGTTTTAAGGATGAAAGATAGTTTTACCGGTAATATGTCTGAAGCATCTGATATTTACCGGTTTGGTGCTGGTATAAAGAGTTGTGATGTTTTGCTCAATCGAAGCTGCTCGGAATTTGAACCGGAATGGTTACATTTGGTCGAACAGATTCACCGGAAACCGGTCTTTCCAGTAGGTCAGCTTTCGCCGTTGACCATTGACAATTGCGACGATGAAAGCAATGGTGTATGGACAGGTACACCGTACACATTTTTAGAACTTTAACCTTTTTATTTTATCTTTAAATATATACTTTAAAAACAAAACAAAAAATTCCCCTGAAAAATATTTTCTACTACTTGATTGTGAGCGAAAATATTTTTCGAACATAATGTGGATTAAAGATTACTACTAATAGCAAATCGAAAAGTGTTTTGATGAAATATTTAGCACTAAAATTTGACAATAATAGCTAATTAATGATTAATTAGAACATAGTTGATATTATTATGCATTTGAAGGGAAATGACTTCTCCCCCAATATAAATCACTTTTCCTTGAAAATTATTTTCTGCTAATTAAATACCAAAAAATGACTTTCTTATATAAATAACGCTTTTCTTGCATGAACTACCACAAGAATATTCTCTCATAGTTATAGCAACCACTAGCATAATAGAATAGTTTGGAATACGAGGGTCAAAGTACTTAATTTTGACTGTGAATTTTGACATAGAGTCTTCAAGCTTTTGAAAATAAAATTTATATTTTTGAAAACTACATAAAAAGTATTACTCCTAAGCCATAATAATTCATAATTTAAAATATCTATAAAATATTTAAGAAAAATGTGGTCAAAGAACAATCTCGTAAACTTTCCAAATAGTAATAGTGTCAATCTTTTTGAACCGTTACTCATTCAAACATGCATTGTTGTATAAAATAAATCAGGAGGGAGTACTATAAAACAATGGCTTGACTCGCAAGAAAAAGGATCAGTGATTTATGTTGCATTTGGGAGTGAGGCAAAACCGAGTCAAGAAGAACTCACCGAGATAGCTCACGGGTTAGAACTTTCAGGATTACCGTTCTTTTGGGTTCTAAGAAAGCAACGCGGTGAATTTGACACTGATTTAATCGAGTTACCAGAAGGGTTTGAAGAACGGACCAATGACCGTGGAATGGTGTGCACAGGATGGGCCCCACAATTAAAGATACTGAGTCATGACTCGGTCGGTGGATTCTTGACTCATTCGGGTTGGAGTTCAGTAGTTGAAGCTTTATCTTATGAAAAGGCTCTTATTTTGTTGCCATTTTTGTCTGATCAAGGTTTAAATGCTCGGTTATTAGAGGAGAAAAAGATGGCGTATTCTATACCGAGAGATGAAAGAGAAGGGACGTTTACGAGGGACTCGGTCGCTAACTCACTGAGTTTGGTTATGTTAGAGGAAGGAGGAAAAGTGTATAGAGAAAATGCTAAAAATATGAGAGAATTGTTTGCTGATAAGGGAAAACAAGAAAAATATGTTGATAATTTGATGAAATATTTGCAAAAGCATAGAGAAATCGAGAAAGAAAATGGTGACATAACACCCAGCAAAGAGAGCTAGCTTAATGCTTTTAGTAAATTACTTACTATTTTTATCCAATTTATTGTCATGATGTTCTTCTCTTCCCATAGCTTCCTATTTAATTTTTATAACCGTTGTGATTATGTTTTTCTTGAGCCGATGATCTATCGAATATAGTCTTTATATCTGGCTTGTGAAGGCGGATATATAAGATTTACGTATACACTATACTCCACAGACTCCATTTGTGAGATTACACTGCATACTGCGTACGTTACTATTGTGGATTTTCATGATGTTTTAAATGAAATTCTAGTCTTCTCAACTAAGGTTAAAATAAATCTAGAATGGAGTCATTTGTATGACAGTCTTTGTTTTTAATTTCCTTCTTTGCTCAATTTCGTAATATTGAGACCCCCTCAATATTTCCTTTTGTTTCATTAACTTCGCTCCATTATACCTAACATTACATAACTGGTACGTTCGTAAACCAAACCACCATTCAAAGAAAATTCAAAGCAGCCTTTATGCAGTTCTGCAATACATTAGGTTTACTATCATAATAGCATATATAAGCAATAAAAAGAAGCACATATAAGAGTTTGATCTAGTGATAGAAAAGAATGCAAATTTTTGAGATCAAGATTTAAATCATAAATCTTTAGCGGGAAATAACATATTCGACGAAATAACCCAGGTGACACAATAGGTAGACGCAACCCAAGTTTTTCTCCCCAGCCCGTTTCATATTTTAGTCTTTCTATGATTTTGAAGATAACATAACAAATTCTCCACATAGCTATCTTGTCTTTCCTTGTCACAAAAAAGTTGTTTTACCTCTTTAACCTTCTCACGATAAATCTTACCCTCTTCCTCAACAAGTACCAATCTCACCGAAGGTAGTTTGGTAGGCAGTATAAGAATAGTGCTGAATAGAGTGTATTAGTAATGGTGGTATTAGTAATACTGGCATTAGTTATGATGTCATTAGTTCTATTGAAATTATTTTTTTTTTACTGTTTGGTTTGGTGTATTAAAGCATTGTATAATTTTTAAAAAATTGGATGTTTACAAAAGCAAACAATGATTAAAGAACAAACCATTTCAAAAGGAAGCACCAGAAACGAAATTACCAGACCTAAGAACTAATTTTACAAAATATTTCAAATATTAGTTCTTGAATATAGAAACACACCCCCAACAAATAAAGAAACTCAGTAGTTAGTGCCTTCACTCCATGAGTCGTTCAAAAGGGGAAAAAAGAACAAAATCACTGAAGATTCTTTTACCTGTACACGTGACTTTGATCTCTGTAGAGGAAAATGAAAAAGATGATTTAGCTGCATTCACCTGTGCTTTTCCATGGCCAAAGTGTACGGAGAGATGTCTGTTTGCTAATAATATGGGGGAAAGCATTTGAGATGGGTTTTTAGGGATTTGAGGGGGCAATTAGGTCCTTAATAATATTTACGCAAATATTAAAAACCTTTGCATTACAAATGTCATGATTTTCTATGCATTGCTTATACATAAAATAATATCAAGTATGATGTATAACTAGGGGTGGTAAACGGGCGGGTCAGGTCGGATATGGGACGGGTCAAAACGGATAATAAAAAATGGATAAATTATCCGCCCCGACTTCATGAATATGATCACATTTGAAAGAATTCCTAGTCTTCCAAACTTGAGGAACCTCCAATTTGAAGCTTTACAAATGTAAAAGAAACAAACTCATTAGGTATCCATTTTCTAAATGGATAATATGATTCTTATCCATATTTGATCTATTTTTAAAAAGTTCATTATCCAACCTATTTTTTAGTGGATAATATGGGTGATTACCTATTTTCTTTTAACCATTTTACCATCTCTATGTATAATTAAGTAATGCGAAAAAGCTAATGCTTGCATTATTTTTCTAATACCAGCTACTGAGTCACGACTCATGAGTGAATGACCCATCTCCATGCATCAATCGTCGTACTATCATCTTCATACGACGTCGTTGGAAGTTGCCCTATCGGAAAAACCGGTTTCTGGTGAATATCCTCCAAAACTTTCAACCATTCTGGCTCAAATTCTGAACAACTCCGTACAAGCAAAATATCAGACATATTCTCTTCATCTCCGCTCATGGGTGCGTCAAACATAGGTAAAACCTCAAACAATTTCCAAGCAACAGTTGCCTCAAATGGGACCCACTTTGGAGGAACAATGTACTCTTCAGCTGTCTTCCGAATTTCATAGTCGTTTTTCAGTCCAGGTAGGGGTCCGGTAAAACCCAGAAACGCGGCGATAAATATGCTGAAATAAGCCGTCGAAATATTAAATTTTTTAGCAATTGAAGGAATCCAGTAAGAAGTAAAATCGAAGGGTATAAAATCAGGAGTTGAATCTTTGAGAAATTCAGACATGGATTGTTTAAGTCCGCCTTGAGCAATTTTGAGGTACTTGACTTGTTCATAAGGAACATCAGTTGTGGCTTCTGTATTTTTTAGTAGATTTTCGATTTGGGGCATAGGAAATTTGATGAAATTTATGAACGGGACGAGATTTGGAGGAAGTTTTGGGAGACGATTAATGTTTCTTGGGGTTGAAATGAAGGAGATTTTGTGACCTCTTTGAGCAATGAGTTTTGATAATTCTAAACTAGCTTGACCATAGATTCTCAAATTTATTCAGAAAAATTTAATTTGGATAAAGTTATGAAAATATATTTGGACATCTATTTTGGGTGAAGTTTGGTTTGAAAAAACATGAAATATTACTTATACCCACAAGTTCTAAAAACTATCACAAATATTCAACAGTATCATTATCAATAACATTCATTATATTATCGCAAACCATAGTCCTGAATATAAATAAATTTGATACAAAATTATCATTTTTATAATGAACTACATGATACACTATCAGATGACCGAGAAGATGAAGCAACATCGTTACAAAATAATAAATGATGGGCTCTTTTATAAAATACAAAAGTTTGGGCAATTTTTAAAAAATATAATAGTAATATGTTGACCCAAAAATAATTTTGAAATTTGGGATCTGACCAAAATGTAAACAAAATCTATGTCCAAACATATATTTATCAAATAAAATTCAAATTTATTTTGGCAAAATCTATGGTCAAACTGGTCTTAAGTATGGAACCATATGGCCAAAAGCTAGGGATGGAAATTTATTTTAGATCTCTCTGTTTCATTGTATCGGTTGATGGTATTTTTATTTCCCGCTTACGTACGAATAATAATCTTTGTGGTTCATAATAGCATATAGTCTTCCGGAAACATGTGATGTTGATTCAAATTGGACGGTATCATATTATGTTAAGCGTAATCAGTATTTTAAAAAGTATTTTTGGGATTCGTCCGGGGCTTATCCTTGGGCGGGGCACTTACAAAACGCTCTGGGACTCATGTATGGGGCTTAATTCTGTGAGGCTTACGCCCCAAACGTCCGACCGTGTGCGCTAAACACGCCTAACGCCCAATGTTCGGGGCTAGCCTAATAGTTCTAACGCAAATCACTTGTCGAATTTTCCAATTAATATCGTTAGCCTTCAAAATTCTTTAACAAATTAATGATAAAAGTTCTATTCATCGATAGAAATATGAAGATTGAGCATAACTCTAATAATGAGACATAGTATTGCGAATTTATATCTTCACTTGTTATTGGTCGTGTCTTAGTTCATTTGTCCCTCCTTGTTATACATTTTTATTAATTTGATATCTTAAACTAATTTGTATTTATTCATGAAGGAGTAATATTTTAATTATCGTACTAATAAGATTTATTAATTATTTATTTTTAGAAAGGTAAAATGTGGAGTTTGATAAATTTTTTTAAAGAAATTATAATTTTTTAATTATTTAAAAGTTAAGACGTTATACGTGATTTATGCATTAGTTATACTTAAGAATCATGGTAGATTTTTTTTTCTATGGGTTCCTTTAATTTTCTTTTAATTTTTAACTTTTAATTTATATTTTATATTTTTTTTGTGTTATTATGTTATTTTATTAATTTATAAATTAAAACTTTTAAAGATCCACGGGGCTTACTTCCCCCCACCCCCTGCCTCCAGGCTTACGCCTCGCCCCATATTAAGTAAAACGCCCCGCCTTTTAAAACATTGCTTGTAAGTAGCGTATAATAGATTATTTTGACTAATTTTTTGTGGGGATGGAACACACACACATATATATATATTTCACATATTTATAGTTTTCTTCAATTTTTATGCAATTTTATCTGTTTATAAATATTTACTGTCATTATATTATTTTATAAAAATATTAAAAACTAAATACCTATGGGGCTTACGCCCCGTGCCTCGGGGCTTACGGCTCGCTGAGGCATATGTAAAACGCCTCGCCTTACGCCCACGCCTTTTAACTTTTAAAGATCCACGGGGCTTACGTCCCCCCCCTATGGGGCTTACGCCCCGCCCCCAGGCTTACGCCTCGCCCCATATCAAGTAAAACGCCCCTGCCTTTTAAAACATTGCTTGTAAGTAGCGTATAATAGATTGTTTTGACTAGTTTTTTGTGGGGATGAAAAATACACACACACACACACACACACACACACACACACACACACACATATATATATATATATATATATATATATATATATATATATATATATCACATATTTATAGTTTTCTTCAATTTTTATGCAATTTTATCTGTTTATAAATATTTACTATCATTATATTATTTTATAAAAATATTAAAAATTAAATACCTATGGGGCTTACGCCTCGCTGAGGCATATGTAAAATGCCCCGCCTTACGCCCACGCCTTTTAAAATACTGAGTATAACTTTGGACTAGCTTAACCCAACATATTCTTTATAAACCAAAAAAAGCTACTCGCATTAAGTGATTTCTTTATTTGAACCTTGGCTAGCAGAGATATCCGAGATTTGTATTAGTGAGAGATATTAAGTACCCAATAAAATAGTCGAGGTGCATGTATTTGTTTAGTGTAAACATCAAGCACAAATAAGTTTTTACCCACATGAATTAATGTGGACGGCGTGGGGAAAGCTTTATTTATGAAACTATTGAAGGAAATATTTCGAATATAAACTGGGATTTCAATGTAAACTAGGTTTCCTCTAGATAATAACAACTGGAGAAAATCACATTTTTTAGAACAGAAAATATAACGATTATGAAAACCTCAATTAAGTATTATTATTACCGAATATTCTTCTTTTCAGCCTAATAGAAAAAGACAAATTCACTCAATGTATGTAACATGTCTTTTATGAAAATAATTGGCAATTTTATAACAAGAACAGGACATAGTATTCACCATCATCTCAATAAAAAAAATGAATATTAAACTAATTTAGTACAGGGTTATGCTGCTACATAAACTATAGAAACAACAAATTTATTTCACAGCAATACACACCATGACTGAAACTAAGAAGCTTCATGTTGTGTTATTCCCATGGTTAGCTTTTGGCCACTTAATTCCATTTTTCGAACTTGCTAAGCAAATTGCACGTAAGGGTCACAAAGTTTCCTACATTTCAACTTCTAGAAATATCGATCGACTCCCAAAACTTTCTCAAAAGTTAAATTACTCCATACATTTTGTTAATCTTTCTCTACCTTTAACCAAAGGTCTACCAGAAAACGCAGAGGCCACAAAAGATGTACCACTTGACAAGGTTCAATACCTCAAGAAAGCCTTTGATGGGCTCGAATCCGAGTTGACTCAGTTCCTCGTAGACTCAGTCCCCGATTGGATCATTTACGATTTTACCCCTTATTGGTTGCCCCCAATCGCGGGTAAACTCGGAATTTCATGTGCTTTCTTTAGCACGTTTAATGCATGGTCTAGTGTATTTTTTGGTCCTGCAAAAGACATAATTGATGGTAATGTTCAACGGACCAAGCCTGAGGATTTCACCGTTCCACCAAAATGGATCCCTTTTCCATCCAATATAGCATTCCGTCTCTATGAAATAAACAGGTAATATTGAATAATAATTCAAAGTTTTTCCTTTCCTTTTTATTTGGTAAAGCAATTCCTATTTTCCACAAATTGTTAGTCAAAATAAGAATAGAATAAGTGCTTAAATTTTCCTCGTAGTTGAGAATTTTTCGATTCAATGCAACCGTGGGCAGTCCGGTGAACTAAGTTCCCGCTATGTTATGGGACTCGTAGAAGGGTCGAACTACGTAGTCTTATCCTACATTTCTGCAAGAGCCTCTGAAATACAACTATGGGTAGCCCGGTTAAAGGCAACTATGCAAGTCAATAAACAGGCGTGTTCACGTATTTTTTTTCTATGGCGTTAGCAAGTTAGTTTTCGACTTTCTCTTTGCTCTTTAGTCCAATTGTTCATATTCTACTTAAATTTTCAACAGGTTTTTTGGCCATGGACAAGAAAACATTTCAGGCGTCTCCGATTGGCATCGATTTAGGGCATCAGTCTCCGATTGTGACGTGTTTCTTGTACGTAGTTGTAACAAGTTAGAGAGAGAATGGCTAGATCTTCTTCCACAACTTCATCAGAAACCTGTCGTACCAGTTGGCCTATTGCCACCTTCCGTACAAGATACGGAAGGTGACAAAAGGGATGCATGGGGTTTTATTAATAATTGGTTAGCCATGCAACGTGAAAAGTCAGTTGTTTACGTAGCCCTAGGAACGGAGGCAACTCCGAGTCAAGAGGAACTCACTGAGTTAGCTCATGGGTTGGAGCTATCCGGGTTGCCATTTTTCTGGGCTCTAAGGAAACAACATGATTTTTTATTGTTAAAATTACCCGAAGGTTTTGAGGAACGTACCAAAAATCGAGGTATAGTTTGGACGAGTTGGGCTCCGCAACTCAGGATATTGGAACATGACTCAGTAGGTGTTTTTTTGACTCATTGTGGTTGGGGTTCTATTATAGAAGGACTTAAATTTGGAAAACCCCTTGTTATGTTACCTTTTTTGGGAGATCAAGCACTAAATGCTAGAGGTTTGGAAGAAAAAATGGTGGGTTTAGAAATTTCAAGAAATGAAAAGGATGGGTCTTTGACTCGGAACTCAGTGGCTGAGTCACTCAAATTGGTGATGAATGATGAGAAGGGAAAAATCTATTGGGAGAAAGCAAATGAAATGAAAAAAATATTTGGAAATAGAGATTTAAGTGATATATACATAGATGACTTTATTGAGTATCTTCATAAGAACAAAAGCCTTTGTATTGATTAATGAGAGTGGATCATCAAAAATAAATGTTCATCTATTTATTCGACCTGTAATCATAGATTAAAATATTGGTCTTGCTTGAGTAGTTGAGGTGGAGGGTTCAAACCTCGTAAGTAGCGTAATTTTAGCTTTCTCTTTCCCCTTTCGCCTTCACCCTCCCCTAAGTAATTTAAAAAATTAAACAAAAGATATTGATGTAATATTTTTTCACTATCACTAATACCCGATTGAAGCCTCGTCCAATGAAATAACCTTTGAAATATGAAAACTATGCCAAAAGAGAGCAATAAAAGAATATCGAGAAAGGTTTCTTGCAGCTTTTTTGATATAGCATATTCAAAATGTTTCTTGAATTAGTGCTCAAGTGTTTAAGATATGTCTTAGTGACGAAAGAACTGATTCGTAAAAGCAATTTGAATTCTGATCCACTGTCCACATGAATACATTCCTTTTGATTGAAACGAATTAATTCTCTTGCCATTATTTTAATAATATATATTGTTTCTGTGAAGAAATTTTAAAGTCTATATCGTAAAAGTTACTCCTACTATTACTTATTAAAAGTAAAATGTTTACTGTGATTTTGATACTGAGTTTACGAAGATTTGTTTATGGTAGTAATATGTGTTCGAAACCAGAAAATTAAATAAGTAAAGAAACGTTAATTCAATAAATAAAATATAAAAATAATTTCGAGCTCACAAGTTGCTTGTGTATCCTTAAAGAATTTAATTCTCTCATTGTTGCCCAAGGTTTTGGATTAATTAATTCCTCCCAAGATAGAACGGAATAACTATTCTATGATAGTGGCACTCCCTAGGACAGAACTGCTCTGATACCAAGTTTGTCACGCCCCGAACCTAGGAGCGAGACAAGCACCCCGTGCCTCACCTAACCTGGCGTACCAAATTGCGACTAAGGGACTCTGAACACATAATGTCATACTTTGGCCATGGGGCCACCTTGCAAGACAATTTGCGAAGCAAAATATAAAACTGAATGGAAACTAGCACTAACTAAATATCAATATAAAGCTAGGCCGACAAGGCCGTCATAGCTACTACAGCTGACAAACCACCAATTTATACAAACCCAACATACTGCACTAACCAACAGGATATGCCTACAAGCCTCTACTGATAGATGTACTGTGATCGGAACAGGGCCCCGACCTACCCATAACATATATACAGATATACATAAGATGTACAGAAAACTCTAGTCCTGGCAACTCCGAAAGACGTGGAGCTTACCGATCAGGCGGAACTCGGGAAACACCTACTGAGGAGGTCTACCCGTCTGTCTGTCTGAACCTGCACGCATGAAATGCAGCGCCCCCAAAAAGGGACGTCAGTACGAAATAATGTACCGAGTATGTAAGGCAATAAAATAACTGAAATCTGAAACTGAACTGATAATATGATAACTGAAATTAACTGGGAGTCAAAGATGATCTGGAGATATACTTACCTGCTGATACTGACTCAACTCCTTCAATATAGTAAGTAAAATAATTGTACGGCCTTATAAGGCTCGGTATATATAACTGCTCTGCCATAGTAGGCTCGCTTATAGGCGCTCGGCCATACTAGGCTATGTATCTCGACCATGCTGGGCTCGCTCATAGGCGCTCGGCCACAGTAGGCTCGGTATATAACTTTCCATCTGATCAGAGGTTGCCCAATAGGGGCTTGCCCATCGATTATAGCTCGATGGTAATGAAAATACTGTAATACTGTATATATAGGCTTGCTGCTCTCTTGACTGGAAGAAGACAATACTAAAATTGAATATAGAGTCTCGATAAGGAATAATATTGTAACTTATGAGACTAGAATAGTGTGAATAAATTCATGAATATGAACTTCTCTTTTTGTCTCATTACTAACACATGTAGCTACGAGATCATGCCAAAATGAAGGAAGGCTTAGCCTTAACATACCTTATCACAATCTTTTCAATCACCAAGTTGAACTCACCTCTTCGCACCTTAATCTACAAGAATGATAATAATACTATTGTTAAGTTACGAAAGGTACAACTATCGCACAACGAACGACAAACCTATTTTGTATTAAAACGGGCAGCATCTCCCCTATAATATGCCCTTCCTCCAACTTCAAGATAACACCAACAATACAAGGACAGAACAATAACAACATATATACATCATTTTCCAGCCCTATATACACCATCAAATACTACAAAACAGCCCAACACACCCCAATCTCTTCGTACACAAAACGACCACCGTAGTAGTGTCAAACGACCCGAAAATGTTATGACGAACGACCAGCCAATCACCCTACATTTATATGGTGTTTATAAACCCCCTTCCTCCTCCAAAACTCCACAAAATAGTAATAAAACACGCAGCCCAACAGCAACACAAAACAGTCCACAAAACAGTCCGCTACAAGTGAATAACTCGAACTCACGGCTTCCGATCACCGTCCCGTGAGTTCTTACAAGTATAGAACGACTTACCATGAATTTACAGCAGAAAAAATGGATGAAAGAGAGCAGTAAACTCACCTTATTTGTTGGATAACTCAGCTCCTATCTTGGTTCTTCAAACTCTAAGTTTTACCTCCAATTGGAACTTGAAAGGGAGAGAAAATCAATTAGGGTTTGGGGGAAATTTTTGGGAGGATTCTTTGCAGAGCTTTATGTCTGGTTATTATGCTCTATTTTAAGTCTAATATATGAAGAAAATAGGCCCTTAAAAGGCCTCTTTGGACGACCCGAAATGGCCCATTTTTGGGCTTTCATTTAAGCAAGTAGGTGACACACCTACTTGTCACCTAGCAGCTTGCGCAGTATTGCAAAAATGCACATATCTCTCTACTCCGATGTCGTATTGACAAATGGTTTAATGCGTTGGAAAATAGACTCATAGATCTTTAATTTGATGGGTGGAACACACCATAACTCTAAGTATATTGGGAGAAAATTGCAGTTACATTTGACCCAAAGTTTCAGTAAAACTTATGAATGTAACTTGTGATGACTTTCATCGACTTTTGTTCCACAACTCGCTTGACTTAAAAACATAACACACAGATGTAATACGACTAATATAAATCATAACATAATCTCTTTATCATGTTAATCACCCTAGTCTCACCCCAAAGGTACATGTTATAACATTCCCAACTTGTCGACTTTCGATGAAACATTATTTTATTTAATTGCTTTAGCTTCTGAACTGTCCAACCCTCTTTGTACTTGTTGTTCATGATCTTCAATATTTGTAACCTCAGAGGTAACATGATTAACTTACTTTATATACTTTTAAATATTATCTCATTTTTTTGTCCTACATTAGTTTGCTTACGACGCATTTTTACATACGAAAATATAGGGTGTAACATCACTCCCCCTTGGGAACATTCGTCCTCGAATGTTTACTCTTGGAGACTTTGGAAACTTTTTCCAGAGTATCCTTCGTACACTAGGTTAAAACCAACCTGCACGTAGCCAGAAACATACTATGCATGCCACACATGGCCAATCTTTATAAATAGCAGCAATTTGCCTCACCGACCGTAAATCATAAATATTGAAAGTGAAAAATAAAAGCTTACCTGATGACCTGCTAGCCTACATAGAGCTATGTTGTAGCGTCCCATCTCGAACCATATCTTCATTTTGAAATAGGTGGGGGTATTTAGACTTCATTTCTTCCTCCGATTCCCACGTCATCTCTTCTACATTCTTGCTCCTCCATAAAACCTTTACGGAAGCTACCTCCTTATTTCGTAGATTGCGGATTTGTCGGTCTAGGATGGCAACTGGAATTTCCTCATATGACAAGTCCTCTGTAATCTGTACATCATCCGTGGGCACCACTCGGGTAGGATCGCCAATGCACTTCCGTAGCATAGATACGTGAAAAACCGGATGGACAGACTCCAATTCTGAGGGCAACTCTAACTCATAAGCTAGTTGGCCCACTCTCCGAATGATCCTATAAGGCCCAATATACCGTGGGCTAAGCTTTCCTTTCTTGCCAAACCTCATCACGCCCTTCATAGGTGATACCTTTAAGAATACCCAGTCATTAATCCTGAACTCTAAGTCTCGTCGCCGCACGTCAAAATATGACTTCTGACGACTCTGAGCTGTCAACAGTCGCTCCCGGATAACCTTTACTTTCTCTATGGCCTGCTGAACCAGGTCTGGCCCATGTAACCCAGATTCTCCAACATCAAACCACCCTATAGGAGATCTGCACTTACGCCCATACAAAGCCTCGTACGGAGCCATCTGGATACTGGAGTGGTAACTGTTATTATATGCAAACTCGATAAGAGGTAGATGTTCATCCCAACTTCTTTTAAAATCCAACATACATACTCGTAACATATCCTCGAGCGTCTGAATTGTGCGCTCGGCTTGTCCATCAGTCTGTGGATGAAAAGCTGTGCTGAGATTCACCTGAGTCCCTAGACCTCTCTGAAATGACCTCCAAAAATGTGCTGTAAACTGAGCCCCACGGTCAGATATAATAGAAACTAGTACTCCGTGTAGCCGCACTATCTCCTTAATATATAACTTTGCATAATCTTCTGCTGTATATGTAGATCTGACCGGTAGGAAGTGAGCTGATTTCGTGAGCCTATCGACTATCACCCATATGGAATCGAACTTACGATTAGAACGAGGTAAACCCATGATAAAGTCCATGTTTATCGCCTCCCATTTCCATGTCGGGATCTCTATAGTCTGCATTAGCCCTCCGGGCTTCTGGTGTTCTACCTTCACTTGCTGGCAACTAGTACATTGGGCGACAAACTCAGCAATGTTCTTCTTCATATCATTCCACCAGTACATATCCTTAATGTCATGATACATCTTCGTCGATCCAGGGTGGATGGAATACCATGAATAATGTGCCTCTGACATAATCCTGTCTCGTAGCCCTGCTACATCTGGAACACACAAACGACCCTTGTATCTGAGAACCCCATCTCCCTTGAGCTCTAACAATGGCTTCTTCTGCTGCGGAACTCGCTCTCTCAACTCGACCAACTCTGGGTCCTCGTACTGCCTTTCCTTGACTTCAGCTATGAGGGATGATTTTGCAGTGTTTTGGATTACAACTCCACCATCCTCAGAATCTACTAACCGAACCCCCAACGAAGCCAATTGATGAATATCTCTAGCTAATTGTCTTTTCTCGGGCTCTACATGTGCTAAGCTACCCATAGATCGGCGACTTAAGGCATCTGCTACAACATTAGCTTTCCCTGGATGGTAGAGAATGTTAACATCGTAATCTTTCAATAACTCAAGCCATCGCCTCTGTCGCAAATTCAACTCTTTCTGCTTGAAAATATATTGTAGGCTTTTATGATCAGTAAATATATCAACATGAACACCATATAAATAATGCCGCCATATCTTAAGTGCATGGACAACCGCAGCTAACTCGAGGTCGTGGGTCGGATAATTCCTCTCGTGCTTCCTCAACTGCCTTGAAGCATATGCAATTACCTTCCCATGTTGCATCAGGACACATCCTAACCCGACACCTGATGCATCACAATACACGGCATAACCCTCTAGACCCTCTGGAAGTGTTAGAACTGGAGCTGAGGTCAACTTGTTCTTAAGCTCTTGGAAACTCCGCTCACAAGCCTCTGTCCATTGAAACTTAGTTTCTTTCTGTGTCAACTTCGTCAATGGTGCCGAAAGGGAAGAAAAACCCTCTACGAACCTCCGATAGTATCCTGCTAAGCCTAGAAAGCTACGAACCTCTGTCGGAGTGGTAGGTCTAGGCCAAGATTTCACGGCCTCAATCTTCTGAGTGTCCACCTTTATCCCTTCATCTGATACAATATGCCCCAAGAATGCTACAGACTTCAACCAGAACTCACATTTAGAAAACTTAGCATACAACTTACGATCACGGAGGGTTTGGAGTACCGCTCGCAGGTGGTCTGCATGCTCATCCTCTGAACGGGAATAAACCAGAATATCATCAATAAATACTATCACGAACAGATATAAAAATAGCCGGAATAGGCTATTACTCAAGTCCATAAATACAATGGGTGCATTAGTCAACCCGAAGGACATGACAAGGAACTCGAAGTGGCCATATCGAGTCCTGAAGGCTGTCTTCGGAATATCTTTTTCCCGAACTCTGACCTGGTGGTACCCCGACCTCAAATCAATCTTGGAAAAGTATCTAGCTCCCTGCAACTGATCAAATAAGTCATCGATCCTTGGAAGTGGATACTTATTCTTAATAGTTACCTTGTTCAACTGCCTATAATCGATACACATCCTCAGCGAGCCGTCTTTCTTCCGCACAAATAGTACCGGTGCACCCCAAGGTGAGGTACTGGGCCTAATGTAACCTTTCTCCAGCAAATCTTTTAACTGCTCCTTCAACTCCTTCAATTCGGCAGGTGCCATTCTATACGGAGGGACGGATATTGGTTGAGTTCCTGGAAGCAAATCGATGCTAAAATCAATCTCTCGCTCTGGAGGAATACCTGGAAGCTCATCTGGAAACACATCTGCATACTCTTTGACTATGGGAATAGACTGAAGTGTAGGTATCTCAGCATCTGCATCTCTAACTCGCACAATATGATAAATGCACCCTTTTGCGATCATTTTCCTCGCCTTCAGATAGGAAATAAACCTACCTCTAGGTGTTGGTGTATTACCTACCCATTCAAGGACTGGCTCACCCGGAAAATGAAATTTGGCTACCTTTGCTCGGCAATCAACTGTGGCATAGCAAGCTGCCAACCAGTCCATGCCCATGATAGCATCAAAGTCCATCATCTCTAGCTCAACTAGGTCAGCTGAGGTCTGACGACTACAAATTGTCACCGTACAACCTCGGTAAACCCGTCTAGCAATAATCGATTCTCCGACCGGTGTAGATACCGCAAAAGGATCACTTAGTATTTCAGGCACTATACCAAACTTCCTCGCGACAAATGGGGTAATATACGATAAAGTAGATCCTGGGTCTATCAAAGCATAAGCATCGTGAGAGCAAATGGTTAATATACCTGTCACAACGTCTGGTGAAGACTCCTGGTCCTGTCGACCCGCTAAAGCATAGATACGGTTCTGATTACCACTTGAACTGGAACCTCTACCTCTGCCTCGACCTCTACCAGCCGAAGACTGAGACTCACGCCTTGAAGGATGCACGGACATAGACGATCCTGTTGCTGAACTCGCTGGTTGTGCCATTCCCCCAGAATCTCTATTTGGGCAATCTCGCATCATATGCCCCGGACGCCCACATGTATAACAAGCATCAGAACCTGCTCGGCATTGACCCAAGTGTCCTCTACCACAGATGTCACACCGCGGAGGAAATGACCATGTCTGCGCAGAACCTCGTTGTCGCTGCAAACCCGACGCCCGTGAGCTCTCACCTGGTCCTGACTGAGTATAGCGGTCATACCCGTAACCCTGTAACTGAGGTGGCGGAGGCCTAGGTGGCCGTCCGAAGTACTGGGTCCTATAACTACCCTGAGATTGCTCCTGAGACCTGGGAAATCTCATCCTCTTACGTTGCCCTTGCTCAGCCCTCTCTGTACCCTGCTGCCGACGCCTACCCCTTTCTATATTCTGGGCGAATGCCTGAATCCGGGAGATATCCATACTATCCTGCAATGCAGCGGTGGCACATGCCTCGGTTAACTCTGGGGCTAACCCTGCTATAAACCTGTGAATCCTGTCCCGCATAGTAGAAACTATGGATGGTGCATATCTGGCCAATGAGTCAAAACGGAGACTATACTCTCGAACACTCATATTACCCTGCTTGAGGGCTAGAAACTGATCGACTCGAGCCTGTCGGATCTCCCGCGGTAAGTACTGGACAAGGAAAGCATCTGAAAAATTCTCCCAAATAGCTGGAGGTGTATCACGTCCCCTGGACCTCTCCCATCCCTCATACCAAAGGATGGCTATATCTCGGAGTCGGAAAGCTGCTAGCTCAACTGCCTCTTTCTCCGTGGCATGCATAACACGAAAGATCCTGTGAAGCTGATCTATGAAATCCTGCGGGTCCTCCCTCTGATCTGTCCCCGTGAACTCTGGGGGACTCAAAGCAATAAACTCTCGGACCCTTGAACTCCCAGACCCCTCAGAAGTTCCTGCACTAGCTGATGCCCTAGCATGTTGCTGGGTAGCTACCAACTGTGTCAACAAATGCACCGCACTCCTTAAGTCCTGATCTGATGGAAGTGGAGGGGGAACTGGATGTGCGGTTTCCCTAGGAATCTCCGTAGTTGGTGGAGGAGCCGGTAATGGCTGAGTAGGGGTCTCCCCTTGAGCCTCAGACTGGGCCCCATCTACTGGGGGTACCCTGTTGGTCCCCTCACCTACTACTGTATCTCTCCTCTGGCTAGCCGTAGTCTTCCTAGTCACCGTCATCTGTGCATGCAAACACCAACACATAAGTTTAATTCAAATTTCCTATAACTCAGTTCTATAGCACGATTTAGATTTCAAAGAAGTGTAACCAACTCCTAAATGCCCTGTAGTTCCTTGCTTATATAATGTGGTGCACAACACATCTATAAACAAGACCCTACTAGACACGGCTTGTAGACTCCCTAGGACAGAACTGCTCTGATACCAAGTTTGTCACGCCCCGAACCTAGGAGCGAGACAAGCACCCCGTGCCTCACCTAACCTGGCGTACCAAATTGCGACTAAGGGACTCTGAACACATAATGTCATACTTTGGCCATGGGGCCACCTTGCAAGACAATTTGCGAAGCAAAATATAAAACTGAATGGAAACTAGCACTAACTAAATATCAATATAAAGCTAGGCCGACAAGGCCGTCATAGCTACTACAGCTGACAAACCACCAATTTATACAAACCCAACATACTGCACTAACCAACAGGATATGCCTACAAGCCTCTACTGATAGATGTACTGTGATCGGAACAGGGCCCCGACCTACCCATAACATATATACAGATATACATAAGATGTACAGAAAACTCTAGTCCTGGCAACTCCGAAAGACGTGGAGCTTACCGATCAGGCGGAACTCGGGAAACACCTACTGAGGAGGTCTACCCGTCTGTCTGTCTGAACCTGCACGCATGAAATGCAGCGCCCCAAAAAGGGACGTCAGTACGAAATAATGTACCGAGTATGTAAGGCAATAAAATAACTGAAATCTGAAACTGAACTGATAATATGATAACTGAAATTAACTGGGAGTCAAAGATGATCTGGAGATATACTTACCTGCTGATACTGACTCAACTCCTTCAATATAGTAAGTAAAATAATTGTACGGCCTTATAAGGCTCGGTATATATAACTGCTCTGCCATAGTAGGCTCGCTTATAGGCGCTCGGCCATACTAGGCTATGTATCTCGACCATGCTGGGCTCGCTCATAGGCGCTCGGCCACAGTAGGCTCAGTATATAACTTTCCATCTGATCAGAGGTTGCCCAATAGGGGCCTGCCCATCGATTATAGCTCGATGGTAATGAAAATACTGTAATACTGTATATATAGGCTTGCTGCTCTCTTGACTGGAAGAAGACAATACTAAAATTGAATATAGAGTCTCGATAAGGAATAATATTGTAACTTATGAGACTAGAATAGTGTGAATAAATTCATGAATATGAACTTCTCTTTTTGTCTCATTACTAACACATGTAGCTACGAGATCATGCCAAAATGAAGGAAGGCTTAGCCTTAACATACCTTATCACAATCTTTTCAATCACCAAGTTGAACTCACCTCTTCGCACCTTAATCTACAAGAATGATAATAATACTATCGTTAAGTTACGAAAGGTACAACTATCGCACAACGAACGACAAACCTATTTTGTATTAAAACGGGCAGCATCTCCCCTATAATATGCCCTTCCTCCAACTTCAAGATAACACCAACAATACAAGGACAGAACAATAACAACATATATACATCATTTTCCAGCCCTATATCACACTTCAAACGTATGCTATTTTGAAAAAATATAATGCAACAATGTAAAAAAGAGAGTTAAAGTTTTCGGATTTTCCATGTATGTACAAACGAGGTCAAACTTTTAAGTTTATAGAGGTGAAGAAGTGTAATCCAATAGATGTCTCCTCCTTTTCTAGTTCACACCCTTTAGAAGAAAAAAAACCAACAGTTTATGGTTTACTTTGCTGGACCACTATACATTATTTAGAGTTGGCATATGCTTCAGTCCTACCCACCACTATATAAAGTGTTGAAATCATATTCCTCAGAGGATAAAATATAAAATTGTTAATAAAATATTTAATTACTCCTATGACGTATTGACGTGAAAAATGTAACGGTATCATATTAAAAAATTATAGTGGCGTCCTGGTAAAACAATTAAGGATTCAGCTGATATATTAGTGAGTGAAAGAAACATTTAACCAAACATAGAAACCTCCATAATAGCCACAATGGATTTTACTAGAGCACTAAAAACAGTACAAATCCTAATTTCAACATGTAGGGAGGGCCACAAAATCGTATTGGTGAGGCATTGTATTAGCAACGTGCCTTTTGAAGAAAATTATTAACAATAATAAAACCCAATGATCAGATATGTCCCCATTCCAAAGCTGTCATTAATAATAAGAACATTAAATTGCTACTATGATAATCACTGTTCCGTTCGCTCTACTTTAATTAATTTTTTAATTTTTTTATATATATATTAAAAAATATATATTTTAACATTAATTAATAATAAAATTGACCATATTAACCTTAACTTGTTCATTGAAAATATAACAAATACTCTTAGCCTCTTTACTCCAAGGGCAACTTTGAAATTCATTCTTGATATCTAAAAAGATCAAATATTATCGATCACAAAAGAAGACAAAAAAATTAATTAAACTTGACCAAAAGAATTAGAAATTATATTAATTCCAACTACTTTTTCGCTTTGGCAGACTATTATAGGCTAGCTACCTCTAGCTTTTATGGCGGTCTGCTACTTTGGTAGTTGTATAAGTACTGAATGAATATATCAAATAAAGTTGAGTAGTATTAGTATATAAGACTATAAGCAGGGGCGGATCCGGCCCTTTGGTATCGAGTTCATCTGAACCCGGTACTTTCGATGTGCATCACAAATTTATAGTTATAAAATCACAACTTTAAAAATATAATCGATTCAAGGTTAAAAATCTTAAAAATTGAACCCATGGAATTTAAATCCACGATCCGCCTCTGACTATAAGCCCTTCTCCGACTTTAGAAAAGCAACAAACTTTAGAAATTAGGTCTCTATCCTCCTTTGGACATGAACACTATTTCGTTCTCAGTAGAAATCTGCCTTAAGATTAGATAAGTTAACGTTTAATCTAAAACACCACTGATATAATAGGTTCTTAACATTAAACCTATTATATCTTTAAAATTAGGGGTTCATATCTAATATTTATAGCAGTTTTAATGAGCTTTTATACATAAATTTATGCACCACGCCGAAAGTACTTGGTTCAGATAAATCTGGCATTGAAAGGCTATATCCACCACTGGATCTCTGTGGCTATAGTTTATAATTCACGGTTATATCTCGACAATGATGCATATCTCGACAATGATGCATATCTCTATACGAGTAAAATCAAGCCTGTTGAACATCTCAGTTTTTCGGTAAGATAAACGGGATTGGAACGTGATCATAAGGAATTAGAGTCTGGGCGGATGTAACGACCCGACCGGTCGTTTTAAGCATTTGCGCTTCGCTCGGTGATTTGAAGTCTTGATTAGCTTCCGATGATGTATTATGACTTGTGTGAATCGTCGGTTTTGATTTTCAGGAGCTTCAGAATTAGTTTGGAAGAATGAATTTCATGTTTGAAGCTTTAAGTTGGAAGAGTAGACCAAGTTTGACTTTTGAGTATTTGATCCCGAATCGGAGTTTTGATAGTTTTGTTAGGTCCGGATGGAGATTTTGGACTCGGGCGTATGCTCGGATTTGCATTTGGATATTTCTAGAAGGTTTCGGCGTTAATTGGCGAAAGTTGGAAATTCGAAGATTTGAAAAGTTTATAAGTTTGATCGGGAGTAGACTTTGATGAAATCGGGTTCGGATTGTGGTTACATGAATTGGAGTAGCTTCATTATGTCATTTGAAACTTGTGTGCAAAATTTGAGTTTATTCCGAGTTGATTTGATAAGATTCGACACGAGTTTTGGAAGTTAAAAGATTCAAAGTTCATTAAGTTCGATTTAAGGTGTGATTCGTGGTTTTGATGTTGTTATGCGTGATTTGAGGCATCTAGTAAGTCCGTGTTATGTTATGGGACTTGTTGGTATGTTTGTACGGGGTCCCAAGGGTCTCGCGTGAGTTTCAAATAGGTTTGGGTTGTGTTGCGCCCGTTTTTGATGTTTCGACGTCTTTTCTTCAAGCATAAATGGTACCCCATTAAGCAAATGAGCTACAATTTTTGTTTTGATTGAAGCGTTAGATCCGTATCGTAATTTTGGAACCATAGCAACAGGAATTATCAAGTTTCGACATCGTATGAAAAATATATGATCATTTTACTAAGAATTGGGTTGCCATATTTGTTTCAGCTTAATTACGAAATTGTCACTAAATTCGTATTTAAAAATCTGCACTATTTTCAAATATTGAAACCAACATATCTCCTTCATTATAAGATCAAATGGAGTGATTAAAAAGCTTAACTTGACTAGAATTTCATAAGAAATCTATTGGAGGCATCAAAAGTGAGTTTCGGGGTCATTTGTCACAAGACTTGAGGCAGAACAGTGGGCAAAAACATCTAATATCGAGAGTTTGTTCATTTGGTCATATTTTGAGTTCGGATTTGGGCGATTTTGGAGGAGATTTTTACTAAATGGATTGGGGTAAGTGTTCTATACTCGATTTTGGTTATATTTCATGAATCCATCTTCGTTTTTGGCATTTGATTGATGATTTCAAAGTGAAATTTGGGGAGTTTTGTCTAAAATTACATAAAGTGAATTTTTGAGTTTTGAACTTCGATTTGGAGTCGGATTTGAGTGAAAGTAGTATGGTTGGACTCGTAATTGAACGAGTTATCGGATTTTATAAGTTTCATCGGGTTCTGAGGCACGAGCTCGCATTTTGACTTTTTGGTTGACTTTGGGCTTTTGATTAAATATTCAACCTTTATCATTTGGAATTGTTTCCTTAGGCATTATTTGATGAAATAAATACTGTTTGGCTATGAACGGGCTGAAAATCATATCTTGAGTTATTACTTGTACTGCTTTATTTATATTGTTACAATTTGTTCCTGACTGTTGGTGTTGGACTCTTACCATTGTTCAAGCTCGTTACTGCTTTCAACCTAAGGTTAGGTTTGTTACTTATTGAGTACATGGAGTCGGTTGTACTCATACTACACTTCTGCACCTTGCGTGCAGATTTTGGAGCTGAAGGCGATGTAAATGGCGAAAGCTAGCATTAAAGATATACCTACGTTCCGGTTGTAGCTGCCTCTTGTTCTTGGTAGCCTTAGATTTAAAAAATTAATTTATGTGCATTTCAAACAGATGATGTATTTATTTCAAACCAACTTTGTAGACTTTAAGTCTTAGAAGTTCATGATTTGTACTACCAGTCCTTGGGAAGTGTATAAAAGTTAAGTTATTTCAGTATTTATTTTCTCAATAAATTTCACTGAATTGGATTGTTGTTAATTGGCTTACCTAGCGGGTTGGGTTAGGTGCCATCACGACTAGTTGAATTTTGGGTTGTGATAAGTTGGTATCGGATCTAACGACCCGGACAGTCTTTTTGAGGAAATTAGCCCTGAACCTTTATTTATTGTTCCCTCTAATTTATTTTTATATTTTGTGACTTGTCGGGAGGATTTGTTTTGATTTCGGAGTGAAATGGAACACATAGTCCCTAAAATTGAGGTTTAAGTCATAGGAATTGACTGTAGTTCGAACTATATGAAGACGACTCCGTAATGGAGTTTTGACGGTTTATATAGCTCCGTAAGGTAATTTTGGTCTTCGGAGCGTGTTCGGGTGTTGAATTGGAGGTCCGTAGGTTAGTTTAGCGCTAATTGGCGAAAGTTGGAAAAAGGATGATTTTTGAGAACTTTGACTGTGAGTGGAATTTTTGATATTAAGGTCAGATTCCGATTCCGAAAGTTGAAATAGGTCTGTAATATCAATTATGACTTGTGTGTAAAATTTGAGGTCAATCGGACTTGATATGATAGGTTTCAGTGTCGAATGTAGAAGTTTGAAACTTTGAAGTTCATTAGGCTTGAATAGATGTGTAATTCATGTTTTAGCGTTGTTTGATGTGATTTAAAGGTTCGACTAAGTTTATGCGATGTTTTAGGACTATTTGATATATTTGGTTGAGGTTCTGGAGGCCTCGGGTGAGTTTCGGATGATTAACGGATAATATTTTGGACTTAGAAGATTTTCTGGTGCGGGGTTGGTTCTGGTGTAATCGCACCTGCGCAAGGTTGACCGCAGGTGCAAGCAATGGGGTGCAGGTGTGGAGCTAGGGGAGTTGGTCAGTGGTCGCAGGTGCGGTGTGTGGGTTGCAGAAGCGGAGTCGCTTCTGCGGGGGATCGATTGCAGAAGCGGGTGAGTGCTTGGGGAGGTTTCCGCATAAGCGGATGAGGGACTGCAGATGCGGCGATTTGGACGCAAGTGCAGAACCTGGGGATTTAAGTGAACTTCGTAGATGCGGAGACTTCACCGCAGAAGCGGAATTTGGTCCGCAAAAGCGGAAAGCCTGAGCAGATTCTATAAATTCAAGGGCTCGGGATTTTATCATTTGTTGGACATTTGAGCTCGAGTTTGGAGATTGTTGAGAGCTCGAGTAAGTCCCTTGTGCTTATTTTTGATCAATAATCTTGTTTTCCCATTAATCTTTCCACCTAGATTATGTGTGTTTAAGGTGGAATGTGGGAGTTTGAAGCTAGGGATTTGGAGAGTGTAATTTGGGAGATTTGAGTGGCGACTTGGTGTCGGCTTTTGGTAATTTTGGTATGGGTGAACTCGTGGTTGAATGTGTGTTCGTATTTTATGACTTTTACCCGATTCCGAGACGTGGTCCCGGGTCGACTTATTGGGGTGATTTTTCGATTCCTTGCTAAAGTCGTAGATTTATGATTTAAATTAGTTTCTTGTAATTATATTCATGTTATGAAAGTGCTTTTGGCTAGATTTGGGTCATTCGGAGTTGGAAAATCGAGGGAAAAACATTCTTACCGATTGATTGAGCGACATTTGAGGTAAGTGACTTATCTAACTTTGTGGGGAGGGGGGGGTCCCCTTAGGGTTTGGTAGTGTTGTAACAATTGGTGATATGTGAGTGCCATGTACGCGAGGTGACGAGTGCGTACACGGGCTGATTATGGAAAAATTCGGTTCTTGCTGATTTGTCATCTTTTAAAATACATTAACTGAGTTGTCTTCTTTTAAATTATCTTAACTGAGTTGCCTTAGCATATGTAGTGATCATGCTTAGTCTAGCATCGCATGTCTATGTGTCTTAACTCTTACTTAGAATTTATGCAACATGATTAGTTGAATTACCTGCTTTCCTTGATTTGAATTAAATCTTTAACTGTAAGATTCTTGCTGAAAAAAATTATGTTTTCCTTCGATTACCTCCTGTATATTTACTTTGGGACTACGAGACGGTTCCTCGGGAGATCCCCTTGTACTGCATATTTTCTTTAGGACTATGAGACGGTTCCTCGGGAGATCCCCCTGTACTGCATATTTACTTTGGGACTACGAGGCATTTACTCGGGAGTTGTACTGCATATTTACTGTAGGACTACGAGGCGTTTACACGGGAGATCCCCCTGTATTGCATATTTACTTTGGGATTACGATGCGGTTCCTCGGGAGATCCCCCTGTACTGCATCTTTACATTTGGAACTACAAGGCGGTACCTCGGGAGTGCCCCAGCCGTGTACCTCTATTTATTGTGCTGATATTTTTTGAAACCTCTTATTGTTTAAATTCTCAGTCATTTCAAAATATTATTATATCCTCTACCTTACTTTTCTTTTAAATCAGTAGGGCCCTGACCTGACCTCGTCACTACTCTACCGAAGTTAGGCTTGGCACTTACTGGGTACCGTTGTGGCGTACTCATACTATACTCTGCACATTTTTTTTGTGCAGATCCAGGTTCTTTCCACCAGATTAGATACCAGTGAGCCAGACCGTATGTGGAGACTTTTAGGTATATCTGTCAGCGTCCGCAGACCTCGGAGTCCCCCTCTATCCTTATTATGTTATTTTCCTTATTTGTCTTTAGACTTTGATATATAGAGACACTTAGTATTTGCTCTTAAAAGCTTGTGACTTGTTTCTACCAGGTTTTGGGGAGCTGTAATTATGAATTTGTAGTTTTATATTTATATATCCAGTGTTGAGATTGGAGTTTAGTTTATTATTCATTTATTCCGCAATTCAGAGCTCTAGGTTTATAAGTTCTACAATTCATGAGTAAGTGTCCAGTAGAGTCTTGCGGATCGGTATGATGACGTTCACACCTATCTTCGAGAGGCTACGGGGCATTTAGGATAAATTTCCCATCTTTCTTTCTTTATCATGCGATATTAATTCAGCTTGAAGCATATTGCTTTGAATTCTTTCCACTCACTCGTATGCGTACGTGAGCGCTCGGCATCAACTGTGCATCAAAGGCTTGTGATTTCATGGATGAGGTGCGATATGTGTTTTATGTGTGCTGATGATCGGCCAGTCAATAGGACTTGAGGCCGGGTTTTGACGGTAGCTTGAGCACGGTGATTTCGGTTGTGTGAGCATGTGCTTTTTGACTTATATGTCCGGTAGTGTCCCTATGAGTAGAGTTGTGGATCGATGAGTAGTTAGATGGCTATATGATGAGTAGGATGTGACTGCGGGATGTGTTCAGATGGTTTGAATGTGACGAGAAGAGTTTTCTTGAGATGTAAAAAGGTCTATTGGGTGCTTGATTTCTGTCTTGACATGACATACAGTCTCGGGTTATGAGTGTGTTGAAGGATCTTTCATGTTGTTTAATTATTGAACGAATTAGGTTCTCATTTCTTATTGATGAGTTCAGACTTAGGAAGATTAAGTGATTGCGTAGTAGTTATGGATGTGAAAGGATATAGAGAGATGTCTGTTTGAGGCTAAGCAGGTGGGTTATAACCTCCGGGGTAATCTACAGATGTGTGATCCTTATGATGTTGTGAGGAGAGTTTCTTTTCTACCAGTGGGTTATAGCTAGGTATTGCTATTTGAGTTTGGATTGGTTGAGAAAGTTGACCTGACCATCACAAGGATGAATGGGATCTTAGCAGTGATTTGAGGTACTATATGGTTTTTGTTATAAGAGCTTATGAAGGATTTAGTTGAATCTCACTACGGTATTATGGCAGTAATAGAGTATGGGCATTGTGAGTTGTCGAGTGTTTTGATCCATGGCTTTGAGCCAAGTAGGTGAGTCTGCTATCGGCGATTTAATTGCATTGTTACATGCTGTATTGGTTTTGGTCTGAGGCATACTTGTGGATCAGTTATGGCTTACAGATGTTGGTTTTAAGGATGACTTGAGTAAGGAATTTCTGAGTGCATGGTGTATTGCACTTTATGGGTATATGAGAATCATGGAATGATTTGAATTGTTATTCGTGAAAGATGTAGTACGCATGGAGTAGGAATTTACTCGGTTTCTTAGAGGTGTGGATTACTTCTTTGGTTGTTATTGTGCTAATGGGGAGCATGTTGTTCGGCCGTTTGGGCGGTGCAATTGAGATTTGAGCAAAGTGGATGACTCTCGAGAAGGTTCTAACGGATTCAAAATTTATATGTAGCAATTGAGAATTTTTTGGATTTGTATATGGCTAGAATTTGAGATTTAAATTGGATTGTGCAGAGACTCACGGTATTTCAATATTATTATGGATTCTACATTTCAGTATCATGAAGGTGAAGGAAATGGCTTTATATTGACAGAATGTCTCTTCAGAGTGAGTGTCTCGGTTGTGCTATTTTTGGGGTGCTTAAGAGGGAATACAATGGCTTATGGGCCTTAGAGCGATGTGGTTTTATTCTAGCATCTCTTGTGGTGAGCTTTGGGTAAGAATTGTGGTGTTTTGCAAGGAGAAGTGTCAACGTGAGAGTAATTCGGAAGGAACTCGGAGAAAATAGGACAACTTGGTAGTAGGTTGGATATGCACGGTAATGGATATGATCGGTTCTTTGGGTACTTATGATGTGGTGAGTCTCTACAGGTGTTTTGTGGCAATACACTTGGGTTTGGCGACTTGCGTGGCTTGGTGGAGTTAGAGGGATTCAGTTCTGATGGTTTGGTTATGTGCAAATGGGTTTCGGAGAGTTCTCGATAGTTTCTACCACAGTTTGAGATGGATATTTCCTACCGGAGTGAGGAGCATGTTGCGTATTGTGATTTTCTCCTGGATTGGATCAAATGGAAGGTTTCTGACTGACTGGGTATGTATTCTGATTGTGACTCAGAGTTGATTATGAGATTCTCGTACTTTTCATATGATGGCATGATAGATGTGGTGTGTTGTGTGGGATTGAGATTTCCGTGTGCAAGGTCATGATTTAGTTTTGAAGGGAAGGTCATAAATTCTTAGACAGCACGAACAGTTTCTGATGAATGATATAACTACTTGGTAAAGCTTGAGAAAGGTATGCATTTCATAAGGCGCACTTTCTTTTGACTTACGGATGCTTCATTGGTATTGCGGTACTCGCCTGGTTGATCGACTACTGATGTTCAGATTTTGCTATGTGGTATGGAAGAATTATTGAAGTATTTCTCGTGGGAATTATTATGTATGAGAGATGTGTAGTCATTCGAGTTGTGGAGTTGGGATCGACTACAATGATTCGTGTGTTCTATGGATTTGGAGACTTGGAGTTCTCAGAAGAAGATTATCTCGGGGTTGCGGGCTGTGAAGATGTGTCCAAAGTTAGCTAGATGGTGGTATGTGTTATGGTTAGATCATTATGGACTTTTGGAGGGCTATTTATCCATTTGGGAATGACCGGAGTTAATTTGGGGGCTCATTGGTAGGCCGAATGAGGATGTGTGTTCTACACCGGGTCGAATTTGATGACTCAGAACTGTTTGTGTTGAGGGATGTGACATTCGGTTAGAGTTAAGTTTGTTAGTGTTCGGATATGTTCTATGAGTTACTCTTCTATGCTACGAGGGGTTGTGATTTATTGGTTATATGCACACATGATGTGGTTCTGTTGGGCCTTGTAGCGGAATTCGAGCGAAATTATTATTGGGGTGTTGAATTGTTGATTACACCTTGATTATGGTCTTTTCTGTTTGTGGTATATGGTGTTATCGGTTCCTCCATGATTACAGTCATGCACTTGATGTCGACATGCGTGTGGTTGTTGACTTTTGAGCATTGTGGCTTGAGGTATTTCATATAGACCGGTGTTTGGATAGAGTCAAGTATTGCAGCGGGGCTATGTTGGGATATGATCCTTTGTGTTAGTTTCATGTGTCTTGGTCCTACTATGTGTAATGGGTTCATAGTATTGTGTTGTAGTGGTACTTGTTGAGCTTGAGGGACGGTTCTCTCATTTGAATCATTTTCCATGATTCAGTACATTTGAATTGTTGCTTATTGGTGCACGAATTGCACGGTTTGTGGCTTTAGGTTGTATTGGTGTGGCATGTCAATAGGATTATTTTGTTTGATGAGATGAGGTCGTTGGACCTAGAATGGGTACTATCAGATTTAATTACAGTATGTATCGAGGAATAAAATCGGAAGTTAGCTTAGGATTTGGCTTTTGTTCTTGTGGACGAGAGGGCTCCATGACTTGTTGATCTGATAAGTGGTTATGAGTTTCTGTGTGTTTCATCATCGGCAATTTACGAAGGTTTTAGAACGAGGTTTTGTTTGATATGAGGTTTATTACCGGTACCGGATTTGTTTGAGTAGTTACTGCGGTCGAAAATTAATGCTACGAGTATGCGAATTATGTGGTATATCATGTGATTTCATCTTGGGTATGGTTATGGCTTGATACAAATTGCTCAGACTTATACAGTGTGTAGATGCGAGATTTGGGTCTTGTAAGGAATTTCGGATGTTGGAAATTGGGTTCTAAAGTTTACAGACTAAGGTTGAAGTAATGATCTTCAACTATGTTGTGTATTCAGGCTTATAGGGATTGGGTGACATGGTATCACCCTCGGGTATGTGCATGGATAGGTTACACAGTGATTTGATGGTTTTGGAATGACTCTGGGCACGTTCGAGGACGAACGTATGTTTAAGTGAGGGAGAATATAACGACCTGACCGATCGTTTTGAGAATTTGCACTTCGTTCGGTGGTTTGAAGTCTTGAGTAGCTTAATATGATGTATTACGACTTATGTGAATCGTCGGTTTTGATTTTCAGGTGTTTCAGAATTAGTTTGGAAGAATGAATTTCATGTTTGAAGCTTTAAATTAGAAGAGTAAACCAAGTTTGACTTTTGAGTATTTGACCCCGGATCAGAGTTTTGATGGTTCCTTTAGAAACGGATAGTGATTTTGGACTCGGACGTATGCCCAAATTTGCATTTGGATGTTTCTAGAAGGTTTCGACGCTAATTGGCGAAAGTTAAAAATTTGAAGGTTTGAAAAGTTCATAAGTTTGACTGGGAGTAGAATTTGATGAAATCGGGTTCGTATTGTGGTTCCGGTAATTGGAGTAGCTTCATTATGTCATTTGGTACTTGTGTGCAAAATTTGAGTTTATTCCGAGTTGATTTGGTAAGGTTCGACACGAGTTTCGGAAGTTGAAAGATTCATAGTTCATTAAATTCGATTCGAGGTGCGATTCGTGATTTTGATGTTGTTATGCGTGATTTGAGGCCTCTAGTAAGTTTGTGTTATGTTATGGTACCTTTTGGTATGTTCGGACGGGGTTCTGAGGGTCTCGGGTGAGTTTCGAATAGGTTTGGGTTGTATTGCACTTGTTTTTTTAATGTTTCGACATCATTTCTTCAAGCATAAATGGTACCCCATTAAGCAAATAAGCTCCAATTTTTGTTTTGATTGAAGCGTTAGATCCGTATCGTGATTTTGGAATCATAGCAACTGGAATCATCAAGTTTCGTCATCGTATGTCGAATTTTTGGTCATTTTACTAAGAATTGGGTTGCCAGATTTTTTTCAAATAAATTACGAAATAGCCAGTGCATTTGTATTTAAAAATTTACATTATTTCCAAATAATGAAACCAACATATCTCCTTCATTATAAGGTCAAATGGAGTGATTCAAAAGCCTAACTTGACTGGAATTTTACAAGGAATCTATTAGAGGCATAAAAGGCATGTTTCAGGATCATTTGTCATAAGAAACGAGGTACAACAGCTGGGCAAAAGCATATAACATCGAGGGTTTGTTCATTTGGTCATATTTTGAGTTGGGGAGCTTGGATTTGGGAGATTTTGGAGGCAATTTTCACAAAAGGATTGAGGTAAGTGTTATATACTCGATTTTGGTTATATTTCTTGAATCCATCTTCGTTTTTGGCATTTGATTGATGATTTCAAAGTGCAATTTAGGGGGCGGGGGGTGTCTAACATTTCATAAGGTGAATATTTGAGTTTTGAATATCGATTTGGAGTCGGATTTGAGTAAAACTAGTATGGTTGGACTCGTAATTGAATGGGTTGTCGGAATTTATGAGTTTTATAGGGTTTCAAGGCATGGTCCTGGGTTTAACTTTTAGGTTGACTTTGAGCTTTTGATTAAAGATTCGACCTTTATCATTTGGAATTATTTCCTTAGGCATTATTTGATGTATTTTAGTTGCTTTTGGTTAGTTTCGAGCCGTTCGGAGGTCGGTACGTGCGAGATGTTGTTGTATCGTTTGGCTTATTCGGTATTTGATTTGGCTTGTTCGAGGTAATAACACTTCTAAACTTGGTGTTGAGGGTATGAACCCCGAATATACGTGACATATGTTTGGTGTTGAGGTGACGCACATACTAGATGACGGTCGTGTGGGCGTGCACCATGTAAATTATGACTCGGTTGTTTATGTAGTATTGTGTAGTTACCTAGTCTTGTTTTGATCCATGAGATTTCTACGTGTTAGAGTAATTGAGCTGTGATCCATGTTAGAAACCATGTTTAGGCTACATAAGTTTTATGTTAGGACCCACTTTGGTCATATCTGCTATGGAGTTATTTGCTTATATTGCAGTTACATACTCAGTCATACTCATTCATTTGTATATAATATCTCAGTCTATGTTGCTATTTATTGATACATCATATCATCATTTTGGGGCTGATTTTCATGACATTGTGAGCCCGAGAGACAGGAGAGATTGATTACTGAGTGAGGCCGAGGGCCTATTTGTGAATGATATTTATGGGATCGGATTGCACTCCGCAACAGGCTTTATTGATTCATGCCATGATTGGCTTATTATAGCGCTTGGGCTGGATCTGCCACTCCGGAGTCTGCACACCCACAATGAGCGCAGGTACCTACTGAGCGCGAGTGCCGAGTCATTGGGAGGACTGAGTGACTGTGAAGAATGAGTGAATTGATACTCTGAGAGTATGCATATGGTTTTATCACTGTGCTTCGTTGCATTTGGCATGCACATCTGACATGCAGGCATAGAGATGCATTTTCCTCATGTTGTACTGTATTACGTCATTCATGACTTCTCATACACATTCACACGTAGGCATAGAGATGTGCTTTCCTTATGCCATCTGATAATGAAACATTTATCTATTGAAAGTTTTGGGAGAAATCACAGTTTTACAAACTTACTCATATTTTGGTGATTCCGGTGAAAGATTTGGGTTTTTACTATTATACCTGAAAAGCATGCCTATTTTTCGCGGCTCTGAACAAGTTGAGCATCATATCTTGAGTTATCACTTGTGCTGCTTTATTTATATTGTTACGAGTTGTTCCTAGTTGTTGGTGTTGGACTCTTACCATTGTCCAAGCTCATCACTGCTTTCAACATAAGGTTAGGTTTGTTACTTATTGAGTACATGGGGTCGGTTTTACCCATACTACACGTCTGCACCTTGCGTGCAGATTTTGGAGCTGAAGTCAATGTGTATGGCGGAAGCTAGCATTAAAGATGTACCTACGTTCCGATTGTAGCTGCCTCTTGTTCATAGTAGCCTTAGATTTATAAAAATCTGTTTATGTACATTTCGAACATATGATGTATTTATTTCATACCAGCTTTGTAAACTCTAAGTCTTAGAAGCTCATGATTTGTACTACCAGTCCTTGGGCACTGTATAAAAGTTAAGTTATTTCATTAATTATTTTCTCAGTAAATCTCACTGAATTGGATTGTTGTTAATTGTCTTACCTAGCGGATTGGGTTAGGTGTCATCACAACTAGTTGGATTTTGGGTCGTGATAACGGAAAACCTCTCACATTGGGGTTCAAGCATAACATCCACCCTCGGAAGCATCAGGGACACATCTCCCGGGTCCGATTCGAGTCCCTCAACTTCGAAGAGCATTACCAAGCGGCCGAACATAACTAACAAAGAGTCGTGAGATCCGTGCCCAACCGTATGTCACACCATAAATATCGATCTGCATCAGTAGTGAATCAGTGATTAGCATAAAGAAAGATTTTATTATAACTCTCATATCAAGAAAATATACTCTTATTCTCTTTGTTATCCAAAATTCTTACTTTTGTTCATCTATTCTTCATTAGTGTGAGCCCGGGATCGAAGGGAGGCATTTTGTTAAACTGTTACTGAGTCCAGGATCACTATCGTTATTAGCTTGACAATTTATTACGTCTTTTACTCCTTTAATCTAACGCCATTTATCATTTATATTGAATTAATCCGTGTATCTTTAAAATCACATATAAATTCAATTGTTATCCATTTTTTAGGATAAACAGTTTGGCGCCCACCATGGGGCTAGGGATAATAGTGGTAGTGGTAATTTGATACAAATTTCCATAACACACTCTATTTTACACTTTTTATTTGAGATTTTAATTTGAGGTCAAATTAAAAATGTCGAACTCTCAATCTGCTCATTTAAACGTTGATGTTGAGTCTGGCCACCATGGTGAGAACAACAATGTAGTGCCCAGCAACGAGGTGCCCCCTATTGACCCAAATGGAGTTCTAGTTGCGGACCCGATCGATGATAACTCACATGTAGCTATCGATGTAAACTTTCCTATCGACTCAGAAAACAGCGTTCGCGGGGGAGCCCCATCGGTGGCTTGGAGTACACACGACGACGAAGGTGATAAGATCAATTTGCGGGTGATCTTCGAAATGTTACAGGCTTAACAGGCAGCAATAGCCCAGTTGCAGAACCAAAGTCGCGCCCCCAGCAGAGTTGAGCACAAACCATCCTGGGAAAACACTCGCAGAAATGAACCGGCCACGAAAAGGCCAGGTGAAGCTGAACCCGGGACCAACCCTGATATAATTAAGATGCTTGAGGAACTGGCAAAATGGGTGAAATCAGTAGAAACGAAAATCAAAGCAAACGAAAAAAAGGTGGAGACCTATAACTCTGGGGTTGATCAAATCCCAGGAGCACCCCCGATAATGAAAGGCTTGGATTCTAAGAAGTTAGTCCAAAAACCCTTCCCTCCGAGCGCAGCTCTGAAACCGATCCCAAAAAAGTTTTGTATGCCCGAAATTCTAAAGTATAACGGGACCATGGATCCGAATGAACACGTGACGTCATACACGTGTACCATCAAGGGAAATGACTTGGAAGATGTAAAAATTGAATCGGTTCTCCTGAAAAAGTTCGGGGAAACCCTGTCTAAAGGAGCAATGATAAGGTATCACAACTTGCCGCCTAATTTCACTAATTTGTTTGCCATGATTACGGATGCCTTCGTAAAAGCTCGTGTTGGGGCCATCAAAGTCGAGACTAGAAAATCAGACCTCTTTAAAGTCAAGCAAAGAGATAACGAAATGCTCAGAGAGTTCGTGTCGAGCTTTCAAATGGAAAGGATGGATTTGCCCCCGGTTGTAGACGATTGGGCAGTTCAAGCATTCACTCAAGGACTCAACCCCCAAAGCTCTTTGGCTTCACAACAACTAAAACAGAATTAGACAGTACACTCTGCGGTAACTTGGGCTGACGTCCATAATAGGTACCAATCGAAAATCAGAGTGGATGATGATCAGCTCGGGCCCCCTTCTGGGTCCATGTATCCTATCAGAACTAATGACATGTCTAAAAGAGCCATCGATCATGAACCAAGACTGAGCAGAGAGTGGTACCAACCGCATAATAGAGATCAAAGGGGCAGTGGATCCGGACGTAACCCAGCGAGGAATGAAAAAAGAAGCGATCGAGGTCATAATAACCAGGGACTCATCAGCAAAAACGGTTTCGACAGACCAATCGGGTCTAGGGAGGCACCGAGGTTATCAGAGTACAACTTTAGTGTAGATGCTACCGGCATCATATCAGCCATCGGACGCATCAAATATACTGAGTGGCCTCGGCCATTGCAGTCAGATCCTGCCCAAAGAGATACCAACCTGATGTGTAAGTATCATGGCACCCACGGTCACAGGACCGAAGACTGCCGACAACTGAGAGAAGAAGTGGCATGGTTATTCAATAACGTACACCTCCAGGAGTTTCTTAGTGATCGAGCAAAACACCTCTTCAGGAATAGGGACTCCAACAAGCAAACCGAGCAAGAGGAACCTCAACACGTCATTAACATGATCATCGGTGGACTCGACATCCCACAAGGGCCAATGTTGAAGTGCACTAAAGTGTCCATTATAAGGGAAAAGTGAACCCGAGATTACATGTTGAATGGGACTATCTCTTTCAATGATGAGGATGCTGAAGGCATCGTGCAGCCACATAATGACGCCTTGGTAATTTTTGTACTCATAAATAAATCTCGAGTTAAGTGTGTGTTGATTGATCCAGGTAGCTCGACAAATATCATCAGATCGAGGTTCGTGGAATAGTTGGGTTTACAAGACCAAATAGTGCCTGCAATCCGAGTTTTAAAAGGATTCAACATGGCGTGTGAAACTACTAAAGGGGGGATAACCCTACTGGTGAACACCGCTAGAATCATTCAGGAAATGAATTTCTACGTCATCAAGGGGATATAAGGCACAACGCTCTATTCGGAAGGCCATGGATTCACAACATGATTGCAATACACTTGACTATGCACCAGACATTGAAGTTCCCCACACCAGGAGGTATTAAACAGTTTACGGAGAGCAGCCGGCTGCAAGAGAAATATTTGCGGTCGATGAGGTGATCCCGATGTCCACCCTCTCGACATCAAAGAACCCGGAGTCAGTTAGGAAGAAAGAAACTAAATAGAAATCTCCGACACCGGCCCCAACCCAACCGAAAAAGCAAAACGTAGGCGAGCATGATGATTACGGAGTTCCCAGGTCGTTTATCGCTCCTGATGATTCCGATTCCACCAAGTCAATGATTGAGGAGCTGAAGCAAGTCATATTGATCGAACACTTGCCCTACCGAAAGGTATACCTAGGCAAGGGGTTAATTCTCGAGCTCAGGAAAAAACTCATTGAATTCCTTATAGCCAACATAGATTATTTCGCTTGGTCCCATCTTGATATGACAGGGATCCCGCCAGAAATAACTACTCACAAGATGATCTTGGATCTAAAGTTCCACCCGGTTAAACATAAGAGGAGGCCTCAGTCTGAAATCAAGCGTGCATTCATCAAAGACGATGTATCCAAACTCCTTAAAATAGGTTCCATTCGGGAAGTTAAGTACCCGTATTGGTTAGCTAACGTAGTGGTAGTGCCTAAAAAGGGAAACAAATTAAGAATGTGTGAAGATTACAAAGACTTAAGCAAGGCATACCCTAAGGACTCTTTTCCTTTTCCTAACATCGATCACATGATTGATGTGACGGCCGACCATGAGATACTCAGCTTTCTTGATGCCTATTCCGGGTACAACCAGATCCGGATGGACCCATACGACTAAGAAAAAACTTCCTTAATCACTAAATACGACACATATTGTTATAACGTAATGTTGTTCGGAATAAAAAACATCGGTGTCACTTACCAATGCCTAGAAAACCGGATGTTTGAAGAGCAAATAGGAAAATCAATGGAAGTTTACATTGACGACATGTTAGTTAAGTCCCTGCGAGCAGAGTACCATTTAGAACATTTGCAGGAAACTTTCAACATACTGAAAAATATAATATGAAGCTGAACCCGGAGAAATGCGCATTCGGGGTCAGGTCTGGGAAGTTCCTTGGATTCATGGTGTACAGCCGGGGAATTGAGATCAATTCCGACAAAATCAAAGCTATAGAAAATATCACCGCGGTGGACAATGTCAAGGTCGTTCAAAGGCTAACTGAGCATATAGCCGCCCTAGGTCCGTTCATATCAAGGTCCTCCGATGAGAGCCATCGGTTCTTCTCATTATTAAAGAAGAAATATAACTTTTCGTGGACCCCATAATGCTAGCAAGATTTGGAAGAACTCAAACGGTACCTTTCGAGTCTACCTTTGCTTCATACACCGAAGGCAGACGAGCAGTTATACCTATACTTGGAGGTATCCGAGATAGCGGTAAGTGGAGTCATAGTCCAGAAAGAGAAGGGTACATAATTTCCTATCTACTATGTTAGCGGGACTCTAGGCGTGGATGAAACAAGGTACCCTCACTTGGATAAATTGGTGCTCGCTTTGTTAAGCGCCTCCTGGAAGTTAAAGCCATATTTTCAATGCCATCCCATATGTGTCGTAACTACTTACCCATTAAAGAACATAATGTAGAAACCCGAGAATCTCAGGACTCCGTGGCCGACTTCATGCCGGCCTTAATACCCGAAGTCAAAAATGAATTGTTGTTAACCTCGGGGACCTCCTCGGGAATCTGGACCCTCTTTACGGATGGTGCCTCAAACGCGAAGGGGTCCGGACACGGCATTATGTTGAAGACGCCTATGGGTAACATGGTTATTCAATCTATTTGAACTGTGAAATTGGCTAACAATGAGGCTTAGTATGAGGTCGTGATTGCAGGTCTTGAATTGGCTAAAAGCGTGGGGGCCGAAGTGATCGAAGCTAAATGTGACTCCCTCCTTGTGGTAAATCAAGTCAATGGAACATTCGAAGTAAAAGAGGAATGAATGCAAAGATACTTGGATAAACTATAGGTAACGCTACATCGATTCAAGAAATGGACCCTACAACACGTGCCCCGGGATCAAAATAACGAAGTTGATTTTCTGGCTAACTTAGGGTCGTCGGTTGATGATGATGAATTCAACTCGGGAATGGTCATACAACTCATGAAATCGGTACTGGAAGAAGGCCATGCCGAGATAAACTCAACAAGTTTAACTTGGGATTGGAGAAACAAGTATATAAACTATTTGAAGACTGGGAAGTTGCCCTCGGATCCCAAAGAATCGAGAGGTCTGCGCACGAAGGCAGTCAGGTTTAGCATGTTCGAAGATACTCTATTCAAAAGAACGTTCGATGGCCCACTCGCTATATGTTTGGGGTCGGAAGACATCGAATATGTTTTAAGGGAAGTTCACAAGGGCACCTGCGGAAACCATTCAGGGGCAGAATCATTGGTTCGTAAGATAATCAGAGTCGGTTACTACTGAATCGATATGGAGAAAGATGTGAAGGACTTTGTGTGAAAATGTGATGGTTGTCATAGGCACACATCAGTGATCCACCAACCTGTAGAGTTACTACACTCTATCTAGTCGCCCTGGCCGTTCATGAAATGGGGACTGGACATCGTCGGTCCCCTACCGTGGGCACCCGGTAAGGCTCAATTTATACTATTTATTACTGACTATTTCTCTAAATGGATCGAAGCTCAAGCGTTTGAGAAGTTTCGGGAAAAAGAAGTCATCGACTTCATTTGGGACTACATAATTTGCCGGTTCGGTATACCGACCGAGATAGTGTGTGGTAACGGGAATCAACTCATCGGCATCAAGGCAAGCAAATTTTTCGAGGACCATAAGATCAAAAGGATCTTGTCAATACCCTATCACCCTAGTGGTAACGGATAGGTGGAGTCGACGAACAAAACAATCCTTCAAAACCTTAAGAAAAGGTTGACCAATGCCAAAGGAAAATGGATGGAAATCATGCCCGAAGTCTTATGGGCATACCATACAACCTCAAAATCCAGTACCGGAGCCACTCCGCTTTCATTGGTCTACGGTGTCAAAGCACTAATACTTATCGAGGTGGTAGAACCGAGCCTCAGATTCCGATATGCAACCGAATAATCAAACGGCGAGGCCATGAGCACGAGTCTAAAATTACTGGATGAGAGGCGCGAGGCCTCTCTAGTTCGGCTGGCCGCCCAAAAGCAACAGATAGAAAGATATTACAATCAAAGAGCCAACCTCTGACACTTCAATATCGGGGACTTGGTATTAAGAAGAGTAACACATAACACCCGGAACCCGAACGAAGGGAAGCTAGGATCGAATTGGGAAGGTCCATATCGGGTCATCGGGATATCAAAGGAGAACGTAGCTGTTAAGTCTGAAAGCACGTGTTGCACTCTTTTTCCCTCAAAGACCGGTTTTAAGTTGGAGCCAATGGTCACACCAACAGTATCCAAGCCCTATCGAAGATCGATCTCGAATACTGGGGGCCATCACCCTCGGATCAAGATTTTTAGCAAGGTAAGAAACTTTGTGCTTGAACAGTCTAGGCTCGGTAGATAGGATTTATTGTAAGGGCCAAACGGTCAAATAAATTATGCCCGCATAGGCCGCATCAGCCATAATACGAGCTTTTACACGCTCACAATCTTGTACATTACACACAAAAATAAAAAGTTTCTACCTTGCTAACAAAATTTTTTTGTTCCTTAAAGTATTGATCCTAAGGGCTATTCCTACCCGGGAACTATCGAGCCCAAGGGCCATCCTTATCCGAGCCCAAAGGGCTACTCCCACTCGGGGACTGCCGTGCGAGAAAGGTTTGGGTGGCTCGGGTTATCGAAACCCAGAGGCACAAAACCTATTAGGCAGTGCCTAGACCTAAAAGGCTACGGCCACCCTATAAACGGTTCGGAGACATCCAAAAACCCATAATTCGAAATATAAGGCCTTCAACAAAATTCCAAACCTGTTCAAAGATTACCCTCTGCAAATATATAGTCTAAAAATATTTAAACAAGCATATTGGGAAAATTTCCGTTCACTCCGAGCTTACACAAGTTCGAGCACAAAGTTTCATCGAGGACAAGTCTTGTTCGGACCACCAAAAAGCGACTTATTAATACGTTTGATTCTATGCTAAGGCATTAGAAATATTTTCAATCGTAAAAAGATGCTAAGATAATAGACTTGCACATTGCCAAAAGTAAAATATTTTATATTTCGGAATATCTTTACGAAGGCCCATCAAAAAGGGTCTCAACAAAATGTATGTACATGATACAAAAAAAACAAAAAAAAATAATCCTAAGGCATCTATTCCTGATTTTTACCTGAACCCAACTCGTCACCAGAGCCGTCGGGGCCTTCGGGTTCTTCGGAGCCCTCAGAGCCTTCTTCATCTTCGGGTTCAGCTAGCTTCTTGGCCTCGACCTTAAGTTTTTTCGCCTCCTCGATCTCGGTCGGCAGGTCGAAGCCTCGGGCATGGATCTCTTTAAGGGTCTCCCTCCGGGATAGCCACCTCACATACACAACAGTAGTCGTCAGGCGAGCCTCGGCTTATTCGACATCAGCCCTATACAGGGCCACCATCTCTTCAGCATCGGCGGAGATTATGTGTAGCTGAGACTTGATAGCTTCACATTCGTTACCGAAGGCGTCCTACTCTGGCAAAGTCGAGCTCAATTGTGATCGGAGTTCATCATTCAACTGGGACCATTAGTCGTCTTTTTCTTTCGCTACCCGGAGTTGAATCTCTACCGATGCTAGTTGTGCATGGGCGGTTTCCTTCTCCAAAGCCAGCCTATCCATTTTCCTCTTCCAACCATCAACCATGGCTTGGACCTCATTCATTTCATCTCGGAGTTGGTCGATCCAGTCAATTTTCTGTTGAACATACCAGGTTTAGTCATTAGTTGCCATGGCTAAGTCTTCATTGCTAACTTCAAAAACCTTTACATTTTCGACCAGATCGACATGTTCCTGCCTCAGGATCGAAGCCTCATTCTGAGCCTCATCCAGCTCGGCATGTAGGTCCTTGATGGCCCCTTCGTGTTACTCGTTGAGAAGCTTGTACATATCTCTTTTCTGGGCAAGCTCCTTGACCTCAAGCTCAAGCTAGTTAACCTCGGTCCAGTACCGAAGAAAGCTTTTGTGATGAAGTACCGAGGCCTGTAAAAGAGTTAACAAAAAATATGAGAATATCAAAAACTAAGTCAAAGTTAGAAAGAGCATATTGATGTCTTACCCGATTCAGCGCCTGATGCACTTCGTTGAACAAAACCGACACGTCCACCTCATTTATTTTCGCCTCGTCTTCTTCGGTCACCAGGCATTGGAGGTGGCTCGCTACTCCTACAGGAGCAGAAAGAACCGAGGCATCCTGCGGGACAGTGATGATTATCGACCTCTTACAGTCGGGATCCACACTCGGGGAGGGAAACTGGTTGATTAACTTTGGGCTCGAGTTCAACCCGCCGACTTTTGAAGACAGATCCTTTCTCGGCACTTCCATGTCGCTCGGCCCGAAAAAGTCATCCAAGACGGACGTCCATGCCATGAGCCCCTTCGTTAGACCTCTACTTTCCTACGCGGGCCTCCTCGAGCATGGACTCGGTATAGGAAGGTGACCCTGAAGTCTCTATTACATCGGGCGCTTCCTTCAGAGCATAACCGGCATCCCGGAAAGTCTCAGCCCCGGTCTCCTCATCAACCTCCTGGGTCTGAGGGAGATAGACCTCATGAATCTCATCCTACACAACTTTTTGCTCCTCGGGAGAAGTCGGCCCGTGGGTCACAAAAGAATCGTCTTCCTCGGGCTCATCCCTGAGCTGTAAGAGCGAGTCCAAGTCAAGTGCTCGGGAGCTAGAACTTTCCATTGGCTTACGGGCCAACCTTTTCTTTGGCTTCTTCTTCTCTAATCTCGGGGAGCCCGAAGCCTTCCTTTTCTTTTTTTTCCCCGCTCCATCCCCGAGCTGCCCAAAGCGGAGGGGTCAACGGACAAGGACACATCCTCGTCCCCTTCTGAAGGCCTGAGTTCAATGGTCTTAGGCAAACCTTCAAGAAAAAAAGTGAAGAAAAGAGAGTGAGTACGATGCGAATGGGAGAGCCTGATGTTACATTCTCGGGGAAGGGTCTTACCATGAGAACGGGCCTCCTACCGGGCCCTCGATAGTTTGCGCCGTGTGCGCTCAGAAAAAGGCATCTGTGAACACATGCCCTCGATCCACTCCTTGAGCAAAGGGATAGCGTTTGGGACTCGAGCGACGACTGCACCACCACAAGTACTAGTGAGAAAAAAAAGGAGATGAATGTAAAATTGGCGCTCAAAAGGAAACTGTACTTACGAGATGCATTCCACTTCTTAGGGGATGGCATGAACTCGAGGGGAATCAAGTCTTTGGTCTTCACCCGAACAAAGCGTCCCTGCCATCCCCAGTACTAGTCCTCATCGATACTCGAGAATGGGGATTTGCTGGCCCGTCGTGTGAGTCCCCCTCGGAAGATTCTGGGACTGTACTGGTGGAGTAGGTGATTATGGTAAACCGACGAGATTCGATCTTGTTCACGAAGTAATGAAGGAGGATTACGTCCCTCCACAACGACGTGTGGATCTGACCGAGGCAAACTTCGTACCTCCTGCAGAAGTCCAAGATAACCGGGTCCACTGGGCCCAATTTGAAGGGGTAAGTGTAAACACTTAGATACCCCACCACATGGGTAATGATGGTGTCCTCAGGCCCGGGGACTACTACGTCCTTATTAGCCCAATTGCAGTTCTCTCGGACCACGGGAAGGACGTCTTCAGTAATGGAGGCTCGGGAGCGGGATCATCGGTAGCCGCACTAGGAGCAGACGTCTCGAGGATGACTTTATCAGGAGTGACCGCCTCGATTTCAGCGGTCGATTAGGAAGAAAAAGAAGCGACTTGTTGAGGAACAAATTTGGATGTTTTGGCCATTGTTATTTGAGAAAAAGCTTGAAAGGTCTAAGAAATGGTTTTGAAAAATGAAGTGTCAAGTGTTCTTATTTGGGTAAAGACTAGGTAAAAGCCCGGAAATTCCTAAGAAATTTTGAAGAACGGAGGTAAATATATGGAAGTATGAAGAAGGTGAGTAACAACTTTAAGAATCGAAGGTAGAAGCTTGGTCAAATGGTGAAAAATGAACGAAGAATGAACGCTTTTATAGAGGTTTCGTGACGCTTCGTATTCAGAGGTGACCTGTCGATGGCTGACACGTGCTCAAAGCCAGAACGATGCGACTGACGGGATGTTTCGGTTTCTTTGTCGTTTCTGTTGCAGCGTATTAAAGAAGGAGGTGAAAAGCATTAGTCGTTTCTCATTGTTTTGGTAAACCTCCTCTCTAAAAAACGAGAGGACTATCTGTATACGGGTAAAATCGAGCTCGTTGAACATCTCGGTTTCCCGGTAAGACAAACGGGGCTGGAACGTGATCATATGGCATCAGGGTCTGGGCGAAAAACCTCTCACATCGGGGATCGAGCATAACATCCGCCCTCAAAAGCATCGGGGCCACATCCCCCGGGCCTGATTCGAGTCTCTCAACTTCGAAGAGCATTACCAAGCGGTCAAACACGACTAACAAAGAGTCGTGACATCCGTGCCCAACCGGATGTCACAGCGTAAATCTCGACCCGTATCAACAGTGAATCAGTGACTAGCATAAAGAAAGATTTTTGTCCTATTTTAGAATTGTACTTAGGGTGAAACTCCCCTACTATATAAAAGGGAAACTAATTGTTCATTAAACACATTGTAACTTGCATATCAAGGCAATATACTCTTATTCTCTCTCTTATCCAAAATGCATACTTTTGTTCATCAATATTTCATTAGTGTAAGCCCGGGGTCAAAGGCAGGCACTTCGTTAAACCCTTACTGAGTCCGGGATCACTATCCTTATTGGTTTGATAATTTATTACGTCTTTTACTCGTTTAATCTAATGTCATTTTTTATTTGTATTAAATTAATCCGTATATTCTTAAAACCGCATGTAAATTCAATTGTTATCCGTTTTTAGGGTAAACAATATTCTAATTGTTTTATTTTAGAGAAGGCATTATATGTATGCTAATTCAATCATTGAAGTTAATTAAAGTCTAAATATCAATCTCGTAACTTGAACGTACAAGTTTGTGAAAAAAACTGTAAGATAGTTTGTTATTTTGAAATTGGGAAGCGTGGGATTGTTCTTACATCATCGGAAAGAGAAAAGTCTCTTTTGGAGCCTTTTGAGCGCTTGTCAAATTCAACTCTCATTAGAAAACAGCAATTTATTTTTATGACAACTGACAAGTTTATTATTTATTGTTCATTATATTTTCGTTTATTGATATGTTATTAAAAACTTGCGGCCAGCTGTAAGATTCTCCTACTCTTAGCTTTAAAATTACAATAAAATACGTCGTGATGTACATGTTCTTTCTTTAGAATAATGTGTTATCAGTGTCAATATTCTTAGTCGGACTTAAAATTTTGAAGTGCATGAATTCTAAAGTTTATACAAGTGTCTTCAAGCAAGTACAAATATATTGGGTTAGACAGAAAGCGTAAGTTGCCTTCTAGCTCTGGTTACCATAACCAGTGCCCAGTAAAATCCACTATAATTGATTAAGTGGGCGTTTGGAGAATTGTAAAATTTCTAAAACAAAGTGAACAAAAATTTGATAAAAATGGTATTTGAAAATTAGAGTTGTATTTGGATATGAATATAATTTTGGGTTGTTTTTTATTTTTGTGAGTGATCTAAAGTGAAAATTTTGAAAAATAGAGTTTTTTTTTTTTTTTTTTGAGTTTTTCAAATTTTTGAAAAAATTCAAAATTTATCTTCAAAGTGAAAATCAAAAATTTTATCGCCAAACATTGATTTCGGAAAAAGGAAAACAAACTAAACGGGCCCTAAATGTGTTTTTCAATCACTATCAGCTGAATCAGTAAAATCTAAATTGACCATTATCGAGTTTTCTATATGAGTAGTAACATTTTTTGTGTAAGAAATTTCATACTATGTTATTCTCAGTCTCAGGGATATGATCTCTAACTATCTTTGAAGTCAGTCTTGGCGCAACTAGTAAAGTGGATGTCGTGTGACCAGGAGGTCCCGGGTTCGAGCCGTGGAAACAGTCTCTTACAGAAATACAGAGTAAGACTGCGTACAATAAACCCTTATGGTCCGGCTCTTCCACGGACTCTACGCATAGCGAAAGCTTAGTGCATCGGGCTGATTTTTTACTATTTATATAGTGGTCCAAGAGAGAAAAGCATAAACAAAAGCTTCCTTGTAAGCCTTGGAATCTCAACTTCTCAAATCCATGGCTAATGGAGCTGAAAGTAATACTAATAAGCTTCACGTAGTTATGTTTCCTTGGCTAGCTTTTGGTCATATTGTACCATTTCTTGAACTTTCCAAATTCATTGCTCAAAAAGGTCACAAAATCTCTTTCATTTCAACCCCAAGAAATATTGATCGTCTCCCTAAACTTCCCCTTGAATTTTCTACATCCATAACTTTTATCAAAATCTCACTTCCCAAAGTTGATGGCTTACCAGAAAATGCAGAGGCTACTATGGATATAACAACTGAAGAAATCATTTATCTTAAAAAAGCAATGGATGGTATGGAAAAAGAGGTGACTAATTTCTTGGAAAAGAATTCACCTGATTGGATTATTCAAGATTTTGCACAATATTGGTTGGCTCCTATTTCAGCCAAGTTAGGAATATCACGTATTTTCTATTGCATAATTAACGCTTGGTTTATTGCTTTCTTTGGTACAACGGAAAATATGATCAACACCAACTCAGGACCACCGCCTACGGTGGAGGATTTCTTAGTTCCACCAAAATGGATACATTTGAAACAAAGGCGGCGTATCGCCGCCACGAGGCACGGTGGATAGTGGGGTCCAGCCAGAAGAATGTTTCTGGCGTTTCGGATCTTTATCGTAACGGAGTAACAATGATAGGAGCAGACGCTACTATTTTTCGTCATTGTCATGAGTTTGAAGGTCAGTGGTTAAAGTTATTAGAAGATCTTCACAATATACCGATAATTCCTTCGGGTTTAATGCCACCTATGGTGGAAAATAATAACGACGAAAAAAATTATCAATCTTGGATATCGATTAAAGAATGGTTAGATGAGAAACCCAAAGGTTCAGTGGTTTATGTAGCCCTAGGGAGTGAAGTGACTATTGGACGTAATGAAATTAATGAGCTAGCTCTTGGGTTGGAGTTATCTGAATCACCGTTTTTTTGGGTCTTGAGGAAGCCTTCTGGGTCAGGAATTACTGACCCGATCGAGCTTCCGGAGGGTTTTGAGGAAAGAATCAAAGGTCGAGGCATAGTATGGAAAAGTTGGGCACCTCAGTTGAATATACTAAGTCATGACTCGGTTGGCGGATTCTTGACTCATTGTGGATGGAGTTCGATTATAGAAGGGTTAATGTTTGGTCATCCATTAATTATGTTACCATTTTTGGTTGATCAAGGACTGAATGCTAGAATTCTAGAAGATAAAGGGGTTGGTGTAGAAATTCCAAGAAATGAAGAGGATGGGTCATATACAAGTGATTCAGTGGCCAACTCGGTTAATTTAGTAATGGTTGAAAATGAAGGAAAGATAATTCGGGAGAAAGCAAAAGAAATGATTTCTATATTTGGAAACAAAAATCTTCATGATAAGTACATAGAAAATCTGATTGAGTTCTTGGAAAATTATAGGAATGTATCTAATCAACATATATCTAATTAGATCTTAATGTAAGACAAAATAAAGTAACCAGTTTGGTGAAATTTAGCCTGCCTTTGCTTTTTCCGACTTTTGTTATTTTTGGTATTCTTTGAAGGTACTACTAATGGTGATGTTACATCCAGATATGATGTTTAGATTTTTATGATTTTTAATTGTTTTTTATTGTCAAATCTGTTTGTTTGTTATTGTCTCTTCCCTTTTTTCTTTATGAGCCGAAAATTTTCCGAAAACAGTTTTTTTGCTTTCTTAAAAGCAGAGGTAAGGTATGCGTATGCTCTATTTTCTCCGGACTTAACTTGTGTATTATACTAGATTGTTGTTGTTGTTATTGTTATTGTAATTGCTTTTTATTGCCTTGGTTCATGTCGCTATAACCTTTTCATTTTGACAACAAATTTACGAAGTATTTTTTAAATTTTTTTATATTATTGTATTATGAAAAGCGAGAGGGAAAAGATGCTATGTTAAAGATGAAATTTATAATTTTTAAATACAGTCAGACTTCTCTATAACATTATTTTTATATAATAGTCATTCATTATAAATGCTAACTTTTTTTTGGAACCGATTTTTATGTTATGTTACAATATACGTCCTCTATAATAACACTTCACTAAATCAACAAAAATAAATATCGGAACAAACGAGATCGTTATATAGAGGTTTGATTGTACTAAAACTTCAATCCTTTTTCAAATAAAATATACGTTCAAACACAATTTTAATTTTCAAAAATTATTTTTTATTTCATCTTTTAAAGTTTCGACTAAATCTATGTCTATTCGGTAGGGTTGTGCATAGCACGTGCCTATTCTGTTAGCATCCATATAAAGGATACACTACTTGTCGTCTAGTATTTAAAAATTATGAGTTTAAATTTGGCATACTATTAATAGATCATTTAATTTATTGAATTTGAAATAATATGTAGATTCACCACTGACTCTACAGTACTCTTTACTTTCTATTGTGCGCGCAGAGCAAGTGGCCACATCGATATAGGTCAGAATCTCTTTATTATTTATTTTAGTTTTCTAATAATACAAAGAAGCTTATAAATTCCATTTTGAAGAGAGTACTTTATAATAGAAAGAGAAATCTTCATATGTGGAAAATATTTCATATTTGTTCATTTATTTTTTTGTTTCAAGAATTTCTTTGACAGAAGATTTTGTAATTTCCCGTTATTTCATGTCTTCTAAAAACAAATTGTTTATGTTAGCAATAGCCGCAAGAGTTTAGCCGACTGTTCAATGAACATAATTTGAGAAAATGACCCTTTATAGCCATCAAAATTTTAATAACTCATATTTTTTTCCATTGACACAAAATGTCCCACCGACACAAACATATTACATCTAATAGCCTGAAATGTCTATTTTGTATATTTTTATATAATGACAGTCTATTTTGTATATTTTTTGTATAGTGATAGTTTATTTTGTATAGTGATAGTTTATTTTATATATTTTTTGTATAGTGACAGTCTATTTAGTATTTTTTTTTTGTATAGTGACAGTTTATTGTATATAAATTATACAGTGACGGTCTATTTTATATATTTTTGTATAGTGACAGTTTTGTTTGTATATATTTTATATAGTGACATCTATTTTGTATAATGAATGACTACGATGTGTAAACTATATATATACATTTTGTACTAGTGTGCGCATGAACTGTAGTATAGTAAAATATTTGAAAGATTCTAGCTTTGTTGTATCAAAATTATATATTTTTTGTATAAATAATATTATATATTGTATATCTTTTGTATAGTGAGATTTGTAGTTGTATATTTGTTTGCATACTGATCGTATATATTTTGGATATAATTTAATCACTTTAGTTTCGGAAAAGCGGAGAAGTAGTGATTATACAAGAACTCCTAATTGTAGTGTTCTGTAAAATTTTAATTATTCATTAATCACTTACAGCACGGGCATATCTTGGACTCCTATAGGAAAAGGCACAAATCAATTTCTTGGCATTATCTTTTTCAAAGTTTGAATTTAAATGCTATACCATTGTGTATAAAAAGAATGTTATGTCCCAAATATGTATAACTATTGTGTACACGACACCTATCTCTTTTGTCCCTTCCTTGAGTTGATAAAAATAAATATTTATAACAAAAATTTTATTTTTATATCTCTCGTAAATATGTATAAAATATCAATATCTAAATGGCATAAAAGCCAAAAAAGAATCAAATGATGAATGATTCCCTCTGAAGAAATTAAAAGCCAATCTCAATAGTTTACCTTGCAATTCTCCTGCCTTCATCTCCCGTTATTTTTTCATGACAGTTGTAATTTTAGTGGCTAGCCATTAGAATTGGTTCTGGGCTATAAAGTGCATATTATAATTTATGGCCAGCGGATGATATTAGTTTCTAGCGAATGGTTAGTAATGAATTTTGCTCAAATAATTTTAAGTTATAACTTATAAGGCTGCTATATTTTAATAATTCAGGTCCATATATGTTTACACTTAATCTACTGGCACTAGGATCTTTGTCAACCTCCACTATGGTAAAAATCGACAAGGAGTATACGAATTAGTCTCCGAGTAGGGCAAATACTTATTCACATTGGTAGGGTGTTTACATCAAATTAAATAATTTAATCATAATAATTAAAATTAAAATAAGAATACATCATATCTAGTATAGTTTTTGGTGTTGCATCCTCTAGAATCTGACGGGTATTTTTCTGGCGTTTCTAGTTAAAATTTTCCTTTCTTCTTAAATCTGAAAGTCAGGTGTTGTTAAATAGATGACTAGACCAAAAATGCATACTTTTATCAAACTAAAAGGACCAACAGTGCTACAAAAATATTCAAAGGGACAATTTTATATTTACCTTAAACATAAGGGACCATTTTGGTCATTTCCTCCATTTGGTTTAAACATTGAATTGAGGACCTAATCAGATTTTGGCAAAAAGTCTGGATCATATTTGTGATTTACTCTGGAAAAGTTGCCCGACTAAATGAGCTTTGATTTGATTGGATTGAAACTTCAGCCCATAAAAGATAAATTGGACTGACGCATATATATATTACCGTGGGCTTATTTGGGCCAGTCTCAGTTGAGATCTCCTGAAGACTGTAAAAATAGCACGGACTGCCAGTTTTCGGACTGGTGTATGAAAAATAGCCAGCATTTACAAAGTCATTAAAAAATAATCACTATTTTGCTACAACAAGGAAAGTTCCAGCATAATATACTGGAGATTGGTGCACCTGTGTATGAACTTCCAACATATTATGCTGAAACTCCATCACACAGAAAGTTTCAGCATAATATACTGGAGATTGGAGCACATATGTATGAACTTCCAGCATATTATGTTGGGACCAGTATATTATACTAGAATTTTAGTATATTATGATGGAAGTTCACATGTAAAAAATTCAAACTCCAATATATTATGCTGGAATATTTTCCGAATTTTGAATAGTGTTTTCGTCCAGATTTATCTTTACATGAAAAATGCCTAAATTTCCATTACTTTTGAAATTGTGACTATTTTTCAATTACCACTTGTAAATCTGGCTATTTTTGAATTACACAGTCTTCTCGGGCCCATAGACCACTAAATTGTAAAAATTAGCCCCGAAGGACAGTTTATGGACCGCTAGTGTTAGTATTTAGCAACCGTTTAAAATACCATTTATAAATAGCCACTTTTAAAGGCAAAAATAACATTTAGACAAAGAAAACCCCTAACTATGCCCTGTCTCATCTCATTGGGGAAAGTGCACAGATAGTTATTCTTAGGGATGCTATTTAAAGATTAGCCAGTAGTTATATTTTAAATTAAAAATCTTAACTTTAGGACAATTCATGACATTTTTGTCCTGAAAAACTAAAATTCAGGACGCACTGGCTCTAAATATCATCCCCTTAGAGTGGCTAGCTGGTATAATTTCTACCATCTCGTCTTGCCCTGCCTAGGGGTGTTCATAAAAACCAGAAACACCGAACCAAACCGACCAAAAAAACCGATACTTTTTAGGTTTGGTTTGGTTTTGATTTTGAATTTTAAAAATCGATCAAATTTGGTTTGGTTTTGGTTTTAATAAAAAAATAACCGGAAAAAATCGAACCAACCCGACTATAAAAGTAGCATATATATATATATATATATATATATATATATATATATATATATATATATATATATATATATATATATATGTATGTATATTTTTATATAAAGTTTCTAAAATTTTATAGTACATATTAGTCATTTGTATTTTTTGTCTAATTCTTTGCTATTATAATAATCTAATTCTTTGCCTTTACATTCTAGTTTGATTGGTAGTTTTATTTTACTAAGTACAAGAATTTATTTCATGTTAAAAATAATCGATTTTTAATTGAGTACTTAAAGTATTCATCACTATTTAATTCAATTATCATCAATATATTTTGTTAAATGAAAGATTTCTCAAAGAGCAATTGATTTGATAGTATTACGTTGAAAATGTAGTCGCCGGAATATGTGTTTGGTAGTGTATGTCTCATATTTAAGAAAAAATCCGATAAATAACCGGAAAAACCGAAAACCCGACAAAAATCGAATCGAAAAAAAACCGACTTAATTGGTTTGGTTTGATTCCAATATTTGAAAAATCGACTTACTTGTAGTTTGATTTTTTTTTAGAAAAAAAAATCGATCCAAACCGAACCATAAACAACCCTAGCCCTGCCTCGTTTAGCATTCAGGCTCTACTTCTCAGCACCTTTCACTATCTTGATGCTTCTTTTGCTTCTTTTTTCTAATTTAATTGAAAAAGTTTCATTGAATCTACAAGCTTGTTTCAACCTTTTTCTCGAATGACTTTACTTCTTAATTTATTAATATTTAAATTTTCGCAATGAAGAAGAAAAATATCCTTGCTTATTTCAAGAATCTTATAACACGTGAGAAGTTCAAGTTGTCAAGAATCAACTCCTTCACACATAAAGAAAGTTTGTCTGTCTATTTTTGAAAACATAACTTCATAAAAGTCAAACTCAATACAAATTTGTGTTCAAACTTCAAACATGTTATTGTCCCTTTGAACAGATGATAATATTGTAAATTAATTCACAGTTTAAAATTTTGTTCCACTTGTATAAAATGTTTTTGCTTGTTACTTATCTCTGCCAAAAGCATTTATACCCAAAACTGAAAAACAAAAAACTTCGCAAACCATATAATTTTACGATATTTTTTCAGCTACTACACTAAAAAAACGTGCAACATAACATTGGTTTTGTTTAGTACTTACACTACTAGAAATTCGCTAAAAATCGACTAAAAAAACCGACCAAAGTTGGTCGGTTATGGCCAATTACCGACCAAAACGCGACCATTACAGTGTGGACGGTGTTTGATGGTCGGAATGGCTTACCGACCAAAGTTGGTCGGAAATTACCGACCAACTTTGATCGGTAGCTTAAAACGACCATCTAACAAGTTTAATTACTTACCGACCAACTCTGGTCTGAAATATATTTTATTAATTTAATTTTACCGACCAAAGTTGGTCGGTTTAACTAAATTATATTTTTTATTAATTATTAAAATTAAAAAAAACCGACCAACTTTGGTCGGTAATTGAAAATATTTTTTTTTTTAAATAATTAAAATTAAACATTACCGACCAACTATGGTCGTTAATCTCAACAATGCAGGTAAAATACCGACCAAAGTTGGTCGGTAATGTTGAATTCAGGGAATTCAATGTTCATTAACCGACCAACTTTGGTCGGTATTTTGGAATAATTTATTTATTTTATTAAAAACCGACCAACTTTGATCGATTTTTCTGAGTTTAATTTTGGCATAAAATGCCTGTTTTGGCAGCTACACCACCTGCCAGCATACCAATACACATAATAACAACAACAACATAACAACAACAACAACAATAACAATAACAACAACACAACAACAACAACACAACAACAACCAAAACATTCAATAAATACTTTAAAACTAACAAATTAAAGTTCAATTGAACATAAAAATTCAAAACCAAGTTAAAACTAATTATAATTAGTTCAAAACTGGTTCTATTTGTCTAGTTCAAAGTATATAAAAGTCAAGGGGTATTTTCTACAACATCATCATCACCGTTTGATGAACTTTCATTTACAAGACGATATAGAGAACGGTCTTGTGGAGGACGGGAAGCACGATCACGAGCAGGACGGGAGGAACGATCACGTGGAGGTCGACCCTCTGGAGATGACTCACGAGATCGGGGCAACGGAAAAGCTCCACTAGATAGGAGAGTTCTGATCTGAGCTTGCATGCCAAGGAATTGAGCATCTCTAAGCCTTTCTCTTTCCTTGGCCGCTTCTAGCTCTGATGTGATTTTTGTCATTGTCTCCCGCATAGCGGAGAGGCTCTCCCTATTAAGTTGCTCGCCTTGCGAGGAAGTCCCTATTCCTCGCATTCCACACTTATAGCGATGAAAGTTTTTAGTAGGAAGCCCGTATACCTTCTCCCATTTTGGACCGCCAACAGACTCCAACCATATTCTTTCAGCATCCTTGTCCGAAGGTTGGGTTGGCTCACCCGATTCACCAGCTGGATGACTATGGATGAATTCCTCCACATTACTTTGGTAGCGACCCTATATTATTTTAAATTAAATCAGTATTTCAAAATTTTTATAAAACTAAATTATAATACTTAAAGAAAATTGAAAGCTTACATATGCAGTCGAGGCCTGGTCCTCGACCCACCTATCTTGATCCCCCTCTTTCTTCTTCTTCACAATATATGTCTCCTTGAATAGCTCATCATGACTCATTGGACGCCCATACTTCTTTTCCTGAAAATAAATTAATTTAGTTAATAAACAGAATAGATATACTTAGAAAATTAAAATAATTTAAGTAATTACGTACCAATCTTCTTTTTATTATCCCTAGGCTGATCGCACCTCCAGTGTGCAAGGAGCATCCCTTCTCGGATGCGCGAGCTTTCTTTCCTTTTTCGCTTCTCTCTAAAAACTCTGATGTAAGCCATTGCCTTTGTAAATCATTCCACAAATTCTCAAGTAACCAGCCAGGCCTCTTGTTCTTCTTTCTAGCATCTGAGAAAGCATCCGCCAATCTCTTGCGAGCTTTATGATGAAAATTTATAGCCACTTCCGCGCTATAACGGTCTTCCCATACACACTTGCTCTGTATTTCAAAAGTTAAATATTAGATGGAAACATCATAAATATAAATTATTAAACTGTTTAAAAGAACATTTTATACCTTAAATTGATTGAAAATTTGCTCCTTCAATGAGAATGGACAATCAGTCCAAGTCACATAAGGGCTATCATAAAGCTTTCTGATGGCATTGGTGATTATCCTCGTAGTCTTATTACCCGGCCTGAACCTACAATTTAACAATAAAAACACATTAATATCTTAGTAAAAATGTTACAAATTAATAGACGCAAAAATAATGAATAACACTTGCCCATCACCCTCAGGGACTATGATGATCCTGTCATATCGATCATAATGCACTATCTCGTCATCACCATCCGAAGCATATGTTTCAGAGGCATGTGAAGACGGTGTAGGCGGGTCAGAGCTACTGCCTCGCAGGCGAAGGCCTGCAATAGATGGAGTCGATGATGAAGATGGTTGCAATCCCTGTGACTGCGACATAGCTGGATGCGACCCAAGTGGATGTGATACCGATGGCTGTGACCCGAGTGGCTGTGACCCGAGTAGCTGTGACATGGATGGATGCGATCCATGTGGCTGTGATATGTAGGAGTGAGATCCATGTGGATGTGATGCAGATGGCTGTGAGGCAGCTGGACTGTATATCGGACGTATAGTCCTATGGCCCTGTGATGGAAGACTTGGTGTCTGAATGAAAGTGTACGGCTCGTGATGCTGTGGCAGTTCAATATAGCCGTGTGGTGGAGGATAAGACATAGGCATCTCTGAAAAGGGTGGACAAGAAGGAGTATTATTTTCTACCCTCCTCTTTCCCTTCCTACCCTTTTCTTGACCCCGAGAACTAGTAGGGTCATTGTTACCTTGACCCTTGCCTGCCATCTGCATAATATAATACATATTTAGATTGAAACATATAAGAAACTAGCTATAAAACGAGAGTGCTTTAAGAAACCAACTTTTTAATCCTCATCGACGTATTGTTCCTCGTCCGAGAATTCTTCGTCCTCACTTGTTTGAGCTTCATCAGTTGATTTTTCGTCCTCATTTTCTATAATTGTTACTTCATTTATATCAACTTCTTCCAATATGCGTTCAGGATGTTCCAAATCATTTTCTAACTGATCGTCAACTATTTGGTGAACATTGGAGATATCGTTTTGATATGCAATATCTAACACATTCTCGACTTCCACCCTACCTACATGCTTAGTTTTTATTACAACCCACCAATCGGACTTATTCCGCCGCAATGGATAAGGAGCATAATACACTTGTCTAACGTTATGTGCAATTATGAAAGGATCATAGCGATCATACTCCCTCGTATGATTAACCTCAATTATGTTATATTGGTTGTGTACTCTTGTACCTCTTGTTGGATTTGGGTCAAACCACTTGCATCTAAAGAGTATCAATTTCTTATATGGCCAACCTGTATATTCTAGTTGTAATATTTTTTTGACCACACCATAATAATCAATATCTCCAACTTGGTTGCCATCACCACCTTGAACCCACACCCCGCTGTTGTTGCTATTTTTATTTTTAGAGCAATCCTCTGTATGAAACTTATAACCATTCACTACGTACTTAGACATTGTTGTGACCTGAAGCCCAGGTCCCCAAGATATATCTTTCAAAAATTGATTTACACCATTATTTGGATTATTTACCTACATAGAGTTTAAAAAAATCATAAGTTAGCACAACTTATGAATCAATTTTTATACATTCACTACATATATATATATATATATATATATATATATATATATATATATATATATATATACACACACACACATATACAAACTATTTGAACCACGTATCAAATCTTGTATATACATCATCATGGCCAAATTGACCCACGAAGTGACTGTGACATATCAAATATTTTTAGTAGTTGCATCAATATGTAGTCACAGTAAATTTTACATTTTGATAACTAATAAATCAATACTTACTTGAGAAATGGTAAAACTTCGGGACAATTTAGTAACACATGAAGTGTAGCTGACTTGTACTCCATATCACTCAAACTTCTCTTTCTAACATCCTTAGAACATCGGCCTGGTTGATTGAATATGGACATTGGTGGATATAATGGATCATTCACACATTCGACTGTGTGCCTATTGGGCATATTCCTAGAACATGGCACGTTACTCTCAAAATAATAAGAACAAAAATGTGCAGTTTCCTTTGCAAGATAGGCTTCGCATATAGATCCTTCAATCTTATTACTCTGCTTAACAAATTGTTTGCATTTGCCAATTGTCCTACATAATCTCATGTTAGCCAAGAACATTCAAATAAAATAGAATATTACATCAAACTTATAATATTACCTCTCAAAAGGATACATCCATCTGTATTGAACAGGCCCTCCAAGTCGTGCCTTATGTACAAGGTGTATTGGAAGGTGTTCCATCACATCAAAGAAATCACATGGGAATATTTTTTTCCATCTTACTAGAAATTACAGGGGTTTTTTGGTCCATCCGAAGTAGGTTTTCTTCCCTTAATGTGGTAGAACACAAGTCTTTGAAAAACAAACTAATCTCTGTGATGGGTTTCCAGATTCTTTCAAGCAAACCATAAAATGCAATAGGCACTAAGGTCTCCATGAAAACATGGCAGTCATGACTTTTCAAATGGCTCAACTTCCCTACCTCCATATCTACTTTTTTCCAAGATTCGACGCATAACCCTCAGGCATCTTCAATTTCGTAACCCAATCACAAATTTGTCGTCTTTCCTCCAAAGTGAATGTGTAACTTGCTTTGGGCTTGAATACCTTACCATTATTTTCTGTCTGCAAGTATAATTCAGGCCGCCTGCAATATTCTTGTAAGTCCATTCTAGCCTTCGGGTTATCTTTTGTCTTACCTTTAACATCCATCACTGTGTTGAACAAATTATCAAAATAATTCTTCTCAATATGCATGACATCAAGGTTGTGTCGGAGAAGATTATCCTTCCAATAAGGCAACTCCCAAAATATACTCTGTTTCGTCCAATTATGATTAACACCATATCCGGGGAATCTATAAGGTGGAGCCTCAGTAACTTTACTGAAGTTCTGGACCCTCTCCCAAATTTCCTCACCTGAAAGTATCGGAGGTGGAGAATCATATTCCACTTTATTCTTTTTGAATGCATTTTTCATCCTTCTA